>NC_080699.1:50493340-50804134 GCF_030445035.2 Dasypus novemcinctus
ATCTCACAAGTTGTTTCCTCTGCACAGCCCTAAGCTGCCCACTATTAGCTGCTACCCCCTTGTGGCTTAATGACACTCCTTCATATAATCTATCACTAGTGACCCCTAACATTGGCAAAACAATCCCTTTGGCACCTTCTGAAACAAACGTCACCTGTATCCACGTACTTGATGCTACCAATTATCCTTCTCCCATAGCCTGTACCCTCAACATAACCATTAATCAGAGTTGTTCCCAAGAACCCTACCTGTACTGGTGCAATCATACCACCTACGGGTGCATCAATGCATCTGTACCTTCCCCCTGCATCCCCGTCCTCTTAATACCTCAGGTTTCCTACTACTCCCTTGGTGAATTTGAACAATTCTTTGGCCATCGCCGGCAAAGAGCTGTCCTACTACCCATTCTAATAGGAACAGCTGTTGCAGGCACCGCCCCCGCTATAGGACTCAGTGTGGGTGCTCTCGCTCATTCCGTCCTTCAAGGACAACATTTTGAAAACCTAAGGCAGGTTAATCTGCAATCCACAGCAGAATCCTTAGAGTCCCCACAGAGACAACTAACTTCACTGGCCCAAGTTGTACTCCACAACCGGCAAGGAATTTCCCTGGACAATCCAAGGGAGCCAAGGCTTAGGGTGGAGACTTCATCCAAGGAAGGTCTGCATTTGCGTAGCCATGGAGGAGGGGGATACCTACATGGGGGTCTGCGTGGGCAGATCCCAGGGCATGCAGATCCAAAAGGGCCTGGTTCGGGCACTTGTGCAGGGCCAGGGCAGCTTCCAGGGCATCCAGGGTATTACCCCACTCCTCCTTGGAAGGCTCGTGTACATTAGACAGAAGCAGGTTCAGTGCTTTCCACACGCATTTCCCAGAAGTCCCGGGTGGGAAAGAAAGGAGAAGGGATGGAGCCCCAAGTGGATCTGGGAGCATCTTTGCACGACCCCCAGTCTCCTGCAACGACACAGCCTGGGACAGCACATAGCGGTCTGGACGCCAGGCCTTGCGAGAGCGCCTCCACCTCAGCCACCGTAAACAACCCACCTAACACCGAACTCAATCCGCCAGGGGTGGGGGGAGTGGGTGAGGCACGCGCCTGCAGAACGAGGTGGTTGTGAAATGGGGAACGGGGCTGTGGGAGGGGGAGGGTCGGTCTTGGTTTGCTGGGCGGGATGCAGGGCTCCCCAGGCCGATTCTGGGAAGTCGAAAGGTTCTGGGAGGTGGGACATTGATGGGGACGTCGGGAATCCTGGGAGGTGAGGGTTCTGGGGTGCGGGGGATGGCACAGGAAAAGCAGGTGGGCTCCTAGGGTTGTCTCTGAGAGCGTGGACTTGTCTGGAACCCGGGGGCGTTCCTCAGAAGTGCGGAGGGAACCTCTGGATACCTGGGCTTGGCTCTGCGAGATCAACTGAGGATCCCTGGGGAGTTGACCAGGCTGTGACAGGATGCCGGGAACTCCCTGAGGTGGGGTGGGGGACCGGGAGCGCTGGCTCCCTCCGAGGTGAAGGTGGGATAGCCTCAGAGTTCACTAGGGTGATGTGGGCTACGCGTGGGAGGCTCTTTATCTCTGAAGAGGTAAGCTAAGCTGCCTGAGACTTGTGGGTGGGGGATGGTAGGAGGCTGCAGTCCTGCCCTTGGTAACCATGGCAACGACCCCAGGCCCACGAAACCGATGGACAATGCAAAGTCTCTAAACTTTCGGTATTCAGGGGAAATGCAAACCACATGGGCTAAAAGCTCCTCTAGAATGGTTGAAGTCCGTGCTGAAAGCGTCCCTCAGGTGTGGAAGCTGCATGCTAATGCAAGCCTATAGAGAACCGAAAGAGAAGGGCCATTTGGCCTTTGCTCTCTGTAGAAGAGGGACTCCAAAACCTTGTTTGGGTCTGCTCATCTGCACAGGGGATTCTGGCCAGGGCCTGGGGGGCGGGGTCCGGCGCCACGCCCCCGACGCCCCCTCCCCTACCTTCCCCGCAGTACTGCGTGTCCTGCGCGCCACACTTGGCGCTGGCCAAGGCCTTTCCCGACCGCTTGACCTCCGAGCGCCACCAGGCGGACGCGGTGAATGGACGCGGGCTCCGGAGCGCCGGGCGCTGGCGGGTGGCACCCCTCCTCTCGGCGCGCCCGGCCGCCGCGGGGGCACGCGCTGTGCGCCTGGCGCCGCCCGAGCCCGCTCTCTGCTGCCCGCCAAGCCGGGACCCAGGCGCCAGCGCCCCGCCAGCCGGGGCCACGGTGCCCACCGTCTCCCTGGCACTGGCAGGCAAGGCACCCCTGCCCCCGCCCCATCAGGCTCGGCCCGCCCCCGCCCCACCTCGTTGCCTTGGAGACGGTGGCCACAGGGCAGTCGCTGAGGGTGGGGTGTGGGAAGACCTTTGTGATGCGGGGGCGCTTTTCTCCACTGGCAGTTGTCCCCTTGGCGACAGTGCCAGGACAGGTGCGGCCCTTATACTTCCTGCCCCAACCCACCCAATGCACTTCGGGGAGCGTGTGTCGACTGCCAAGAAAACCAATGCGGTGCAGGGGAGCAGGGTTCCACAACGTACTCACCACACGCCACCAGGAGGCCACGGGGATGAAAGAGGTCACTGACGTGAGAGGAGTCTGCTGGGTGGGGGCTGGGCTAGAAGAGACCCTCTTCTACTGCGTCTGGGACAGCTGCTTTCTCATCTCCACCCACGTCATGAAAATTGGTCAAAGAGACAGAAGCAGAAACAGGAGCCCGAAAGCGGCGCCGTGGGGGCAAGTCGGAGCCCAACGACCACTGCGAGGGGCCACGGTCGGATGAACATTGCTCCTTCCTCACACTTCCCGGAGGGCAGGGGGCTGCATCGGAAGGCAGGGGGAGGGGCGGGGGCCCTGGCAGTAGGGGCTGTGGGGCAGGGGACCCCGGGGCCAGATCTGGGACTGATGTGAGAAGCTCTCTGCATCCCATCGCTCACCTGGTCCGAGCCAAGAGTCTGGGTTGGGCCAGGCTGCCGGGTCCCTCTTCAGAGGGGGCTTCCTCGCCAACCAAAGTCCCGAGACCTGGTCAGATGGGCCTCCCTAGGGCCATTTGCCCTGCAGTGCCAGAGGTTTCAGGAAACCCTGCCAGCTGCCTTCCAGGCTGGACTTGCAGAGCTCTCGGTGGCTTGCCAGTTCTAGACCCTGCAGAGCGTGCCATGCCCTAGCCCGGCCTGGGAGCCACCAGGCGCTGGCCTCCCTGGACTGTCTCTACTAATGGGACACTACGTCCAGAGACGGGACACTTGCAGGGACTTGGGACACCTGGGTGCGGAGGTCCTCCCTTGGAGCCCCAGAAGGCAGGCTCCAGCACAGGGCCCTCAGGTGTTCTCGGCTCCAGCCCCACCTGGGTGCTCAGCTCTGCTGGGGCATTCCTCCTCCCAGCCTCTGCCCCCTCTGTTAGGTCCAGTGCCCACCAAGGCCCCATTGCCACACACCCCCACTTTGGCCACGCGAGGAGTGGCAGAACCACGTGGGCCCTCATTCCTGCTGGAGAACGCTGGACACCACTTTCTGGTCTTTTCGGGACCAGACTCTACCCGTTCCCTGAGTCTGAACTCCCTCCCATGGCTCCAGACTCTGGCAACTCCATCTAGACTCCTGTGTCCTGCGGGGGAAACCCCCTGCCCAGGACGGAACTGGCTGTCTTCCCCCCAAGCGCTCAGCCCTCCAGGAGACCACTTACGTTCTAGGCCCGGCTGCTGAGCCTAGAACCTTACGCCGTGGCGCCTGCCATCCCCTTCCCGTCCAGAGCTCAGCCCACTGGGTGGCAGAGCCCCACGTTCACCTCGCGCTTCTTCCTTCTCCAAGCTCTGGTGACAGGGAAGCCCTCCTCACGTGTGCCGGGGCACTGCTTGGTTTGCAGGGGGACTGGGGGCTGGGAGGGCGGAATGGGTGTGATTCAAGACTGTGTCCAGTAATGGGGAGTAAAAGAAAACCCATCTCTGTTGAAGGATCCCAGGTGTCGTGCTACATGGGGGCTTGGTGGACCTGTCCACAGGCCCCTCCCTCCTCTTGGTTTCAGAGCTTCCAACCCTCCCCCGCTTGCTCACCCATGAGTTCCCAGGGCCTCATTTCCTGCTGCTGCACCGGAGAGATTTGGATTGCTGTTTGGAATTCCAGTGTTATCTCAAGGAAGGGAGGCCTCCTTTGCCTGCTGGGGACTTGCAAGTGACAAACACACGGCTCAAGCTCTCCTTGGCGGGAAGGAGCTGTGCAATGGACGCGGCTCCACAGAGTAGCCCTTTAGACACACGTGGCTACGGCACAGATGGAGGCCATTTCTATCACCTGCCCGGCACACTGGCTCGACGCATCTCTTCAGGGCAAGGCGGAGATGGCTCTGTTTTCAGGAAAAGAAAGAAAGGCAAAAGCGTTTTCCATATAGCTCTAGGCTCCCGCGGCCACATGTGCATTTCTGAGCACATCCTCACCCATGAAGGGAACAGGAAGCTCTGAGTGAGGAGTCTTAGGTGCTGGGTCATCATCCTTGTGCCAGACACAGGAGCCCCCGCCAGCACATCCTGTGTACGGAGAGCAAGACGGCATGGATCTGAGCAAACAGCACCTAGCAGCCACTTCCCAATTCCTCTTCTGCCAAAAACCAAAGGCATGGGGGTCAGAGCTGACCCAGCAGTCTCCTGGCTTGCCCCAAGATGCTGCAAGCTTCTTCATTCTCGTTTAGAGAATATGAACCCTACTTTTCAACTGTCCTTTCTCAAGTAGACCCAACACGCCTGCTCAGCACTTGGCATACATCTTAAGCTCCCAGCTGCACAGATCCTCAGCAGTTGTTGCTACCGGGTCTAGGCTTGACATTGGAAAGGCCCTAGCGTTCAAGATGGGCCTGATCTCTTCCAAGTCCCGGCGGGCAGGCACGCAGACAGGGAGGGGTGAAGCGGCCTTCCGAGCTATCCTTGCGTGCTTGCTTTCCAGAGTTCATTTCCATAGTCCCTTCCACGTACCCAGGACCCCTCTCTGCTTACTGTTCCACTGGAAAACTCTCAGCCTGCTTCCTGCTACCCACTTAGGACAACCCTCCCTGGAGTAAGAAATGCCTCGTCAAGAACTCGGTGTGTGTTTAAAACCCTGAGGGTTATGGCTCGAGTCCATGCCAAAACAACCCATATAACTGTTGTGGAATTTAAGAGAAGTTCAATTAATTGAGTATAGAGAGGCCAGGACTCAGGAATGATTTTGAGAAGGAAAAAATGGTTTATTGATGGCCGGCCGGACTCGGGAGCTTTCAGTTTGAATCCCGAGCCCTGAACAAGATTTTCAAACGTCTTTTATACAGAGAGGAAAGGCCAAATGGTCCCTTTGTTTCAGTTCTCAATAGGCTTCAATTAGCATATATCTCTTCCACATCTTAGGTAAGCTTTTAGCAAGGACTCCAGACATTCTAGATAAGCCTTGGTTTTTGCATTTCCCCTAAATACTTAAAGTTTACAGCTCTTGCATTGTTAAACATTTCCTGGGACTGGAGCCTGTTTGCCATTTTCCCTAAGGGCAGGACTGCAGCCTCTTATCTTTCCACACTCACAAGTCAAACAGCTTAGTTATTTCTGAAGAGACACAAGTCAAACAGCTTAGTGATTTCTGAAGAGACAAAGAGCCTTCCACCCATAGCCCACATCATTCCCCCCTTTCTGCCAAAGATTAACTTGCTAAGCTTTGGCATAATTATTGTTGGAGCTATGAGGTGGATGGCTGTCTGTTGTTTTGATTGATTATTTATCAGTCTTTAGTACAGCATCCAGGACTGTTTTTAGAAGTTTAGAGCTTTTCATTCTGGACAGCAGAATCTTGGGCAGGGGCCTCCTGCAGTTATTCTGCTGCCACTGGCACTCACGTGGATTTCCAGTCAGGTTCCAGATCCATCTATTACTTTTATTTTACTCTTAAAGAGTTTACACCTTTAATTTAAAAGGGGTGCTGAAGGGAGACGATCTCTTTTCTGTAACTGCTTCCTGCTGGCCATGGGCTGTAGTCATTGCCTAATAAGGTGTAAAAACTCTTTAATTTATTCTAACTGGAGGAAGATGGATCTGGCATTCTGTACGAAGTTGGATGAAGTTTTCATATGGTTAATAAGATGTTCACTCTGAAAGAAACAAAGTTAATTAAAAATTTGGAATACCCGTTTTTAAAAGAGGACACATTGGATTACAGAGATAGACAAGATTAGATGCCTATAAAGATGGCATTCCTTAAAAGCTGGTGGGAACAGCATATATATTCTTTTTTAAGTTATCCATCTTTAGAGAGAAATTGCAACAGACACTTAGCTTTGTCTGAAGACACATTCCAAGCTGTTCAATGATTGACACTCATTCGCTCTGTCAGATGCTCCTGGTGAACTGGCACTCCTTGGGCAACTGGCTTCACTCAGGATTAGAACACTAATTTGGAAATACTCTTAGTTTTCACCTGTGGGAGTGATCAGAACTACAGAATAAAGATTTTTACACCTTGGTTTTCATTGTACAATTTCTAGCAATTTTGACTTGTTCAATAGGTGACTCACCATCAGCAAGCAAGCCTCACTTTTGCTACACAGCAGAGTACAGCAGAATATAGAAGTTGACTGAGACTGGCTGAGACTGCCACCTTATTCTATAGACATGTTATTAACTGTTTAGAAAATGATTTTACCAGGAATTTAACATGTCTAATATACTCCTGCACTTGATCCAAAATAGAAAAGATAACATTACAATTATTAGGCATATATTTAGTACAGGATAAAAGTGCAGCACTTAATATTAACTAATGTATTACTTAATGCATAAGGATTCAGAGTTGCAATTATTAGTTTTGAGTTTCAGGTTTGTAATACTTTACATGTTATCTCTCCATGAGAGCAGGCCATAATGCCAATTGTGTTTAAGTTTTACTTACAGTCTCCTGGTATCATGGCTCCACTTAGCATGTTCTTCAACGCAGTGAGCAAGTTGCAGCATCCTTCCAGTATTCCAGAGATTTTCCAGTATTCTACTAGCCTGGTGCATAGTGCTCTCTGGCACCATGGAGCAGTGCCAGTCTGGAGGCGATATCCATTGTACACTTGGCTGTACCGAGTCATTATTGGCTGCAGGAGCTTGAAACTGCAATATAGTTTCCATCAACTTCAGGAGCAGAACCAGAGACTGATATAGCACATATTTTTAATTGAGGGGTCAGTGACCAGCCTAGCCAATAACTCACATGGAGAGGCCACCTGTAATGTATACAAGGCCTGGTTCGAATGCACAAGAGTTTGACAATGTTAAAGTTTATTCCTTGTTTTATATATATTTTAAACAACTTAACGCAATACATATATCAAATGACTATTTACTTACACAATTTTACTATGAAGATAACAGTAGGTACTTTACTTTAGTAATAGAGGAAAAATATTATTTTTCATTGTTAGAATGAAAACAGAATATTTCCAATAGAATCAAGACAACTTTTTATTACCATTTACTTAAATGTGTATTTTGCAGTGGCCTTCAGACAGGTTTATTATCATGAAGTTATTTCTGCTACCAATACCAATCTAAGTTTCTTTAGTTAACAATGACTTCTACAACTAGAATTATTTAAACATTTTCAGTTTGGAAGATGTTTTACAAACTCTTTATAATTGACTATAACCGCAATGACTAGACACCTCATGTTTAAATAAACTTACTAAATTACAATTACCAATGAAAGAAATTTACTCTTTATTTAAGAGAGCATCTCTACAATCTTTTTCCTTTAGCCTAATTTCACCAATGTGAACTTACAATTTTCATTACTCTAAAGATTTTGTACATATAATGTTAATTTAGTTTATAAATTAACTATGGGAGATTACACTCAAGTTAAATAAAATTGAAACCATAATAGTTTATGCAAGGAATGTTCTCTTTTTCCCTTACAGGAAGCTAAAAACTTCTTTTCTTTAAGTTATCAAAATTATTAAATTAAAAGCATACTGACTACCAGGTTTTAAAACACATGCATACTGACTACCAGGTTTTAAAACACATTACACAATTACTTAATTTTTTTAAAATCATAACCCAGGAAAGATCTCTCCATAGTTTTTATGGACTTTCCTTTACTTACTGAAATTTGTTAATAGAGCCACTAATTACCTTTATTTCATTGGAAAGAAATCTTCTGGAAGAATTAAGGCTCACCAGATTGTGGAGAAGAAAATAATTTATTCTCAATCTTGCAAGAAGGGGTGCAGAGCCAGATATGGCTGGTGCCACGAACAAAGAAAAATGACACAATTTATACCCCTAAGCCTAGCATGCAAGCTCTTCCTGTTTTTCCATAGATTGGATACTTCAGAAGTTACAGCTTATCTGAGATTTAACTTTCCCACGCAAAAGTTTGATTTAACTGCTTCTTCTATCACATTCCAACCATTTTAGTTTTTACCTGCTCCCCCCTTTTTCAAATAAGGAATAGAATTGAGTGCTGAAATGGCACCGACTTAGTTAGCTCCTTCTTGGGCATCCTTCCACTGCCCATAGGACTGGCCTAAACTGGTCTCCTCCACTGCTGTCCAACCCGGGAGTGGGAGACTGAGGCAGCAGGCCGCCAGGTTACATCAACATTTTTCTTATGTGAAAATTAACCTAATCTTTGTGTGTTTTTTTTTTTTTTTTTTGCAATTTATGGCTGACAAAGGTTTAAACTGGGAAATTACCAGGCAAACTGATTCTCAATTCCCTAGCCTAGTAAGATAGGTTTAATCTGCCACACCTAGTCTTGCCTTAAAAGCTCTTGCAAAGAGGAGGCCCTTTCCCAATTGTTTCCATAATCAGATTTCTATGACTTTTTCATCCTGCTTAGTTCAATTTGGGCTTTAAGAATATTTATAAATATAACTGCATATTTAATTTTTAACAATTTGAATAGACCTCTTTTAAGAATTTTTAGTTGTTAATTTGATATTATCCTGATGTATGAAGACATACATTGAGCTTTTTTTTAAAAATGGGCAGACACAAAGAGTTAGACACAAACACAACTCATTGATATTACTTGTAATTTGCATTATTTTATATACTGTTTAGATTAATTAATTAGGGGTCCAGAAATACATAAATCTTATATAACTGCATATTTAACCTCAACAATTTGAGCAAATAGGCAGACATGAATAGTTTGACACAACAACATGACTTTAGTTACTTTAAACTTTTCAAAGACTTTTGAAACTCTTCTTAATTTGCACTATGACCATGCAGTTTACCACAAGAATTTTCTTTCTTACTTAATGGATTGTAATAACCAAAATGTTCTCAATGCCTTAGCACCATTTTGTTTTAGAACTTTATATTTTACTTTGAAATTAGCAGAATTTTGGATAAGCAACAAGATTAACTTTATATATATTTACTGAGGCTATTTGAAGCCTCAGGGAGACAGACTGCTTTCTCTCATGAATTGCCACTCTTAGGAACACTGACCGTCAAGGCAGGAGACTTCTCCCCCTCCACCCCCCTTTTTGATTTTGGAGATAATAAAACTCCAGTGGCCATTTAACCTTATTCTATCAGGCAGCAATTTATTTAGTTTACACTTGAATTCATGAGAGAAAGGGTTACTAATACCAGGAGAGGAGACAGTGATGTCCCAGCTCTTCTCAATTATGAAATAACCATAGGCAAAGGCAAAGGGTGAGGTTAGGCTTGAAGTAACCATAAACAAAGGAAAGGTTAGTGTAGAATTTACACTTAAATAATAATTTCAGGCTAAATTCACCCAGCTATAATCTCAGTTATTGTCTTTCCACTGTTTTATAATATAAATGCATTTATAAATGATTTTAACTCTTAGTTACAGTTTTTATTAATTTTTTTAAAAACCTATTAATTTTATAACACCTTTAAATACCTTTCATTCAACTTATAACATATTAAATGAACTTAACCATTACTTTAATTTTCCTTTAAAGTAAAAGAATAAATCTCTTGCAGTTAGTTTGAAATAAAAGGCTACTTTTCAGGATTTGATTTCTAGAACATAAAATGTTCTTTTAAAAGAGGTACGACTCTTCTTCAAACATTGAGGATATGATGAGATTAAAGCACAAGAAGCTATTGATAAAAGATTTTCTTTATATATTGATCTTACTCAATTTAATCATAAAAATTTCCCTTCCACAAACCTTCTACACTTTCAGTATTCATTCAGGTTCTGTCCCACACTCTACTCTTTCCAATAATCAATCATTTTATCTTAGGACAAAATCATCTTCTGTTTCCTTAACAATAAAAACACACTCCATATATCCCACATACTGAGTTACCAGGCAAACTTCTTACAACATATACTTGCCATTAATACTAAACAAGTTTGTTAAAATAATGAACTTTTCTTCACTTTAAATACTTAGTAGTGATGAGGGCTATGGGTGGAAGGCTCTTTGTCTCTTCAGAGATAACTAAGTTGTTTGACTTGTGGGTGTGAAACGGTAAGAGGCTGCAGTCTTGCTCTTAGAGACCAGCAGGCTCCAGTCCCAAGAAATGTTTAACAAAGCAAGGGCTATAAACTTTAAGTATTTAGGGGAAATGCAAAAACCAAGGCTTATCTAAAATGTCTGGAGTCCTTGCTAAAAGCTTACCTAAGATGTGAAAGAGATATATGCTAATTGAAGCCTATTGAGAACTGAAACAAAGGGACCATTTGGCCTTTCCTCTCTGTATAAAAGATGTTTGAAAATCTTGTTCCGGGCTCGGGATTCAAACAGAAAGCTCCCGAGTCCGGCCGGCCGTCAATAAACCATTTTTCCTTCTCAAAATCATTCCTGAGTCCTGGCCTCTCTATACTCAAATAATTAAACTTCTCTTAAATTCCACAACATTAATGGCGACCACGAAGGGATAAAAATGAAGGCCAGAGACGGTAGCATTTTGCTGCCCCTTCCAAATCCCCGAGGAAGCCGGGAGGACTCGGGTGAACCCCAAATCTGGGCGCCCCTGGATTAAATTTAATCCAGAAAAGATGTGGGCTCCACCAGAATCTTCCCGACAAAATCAAGGGGCAATGGAAGGTCTGAAGAGAAGGATTCTGGGAACGAAAAAGAGCTCCGAACAGGGAAGAAGGTAAGACTCCCCGGGTGAGCAGAGTCTGGAAGGCCCTAGCTTTAATTGCTAGGAAGGGGAGGCTGATCACCTCCCGAGAGAACCCTAGTAGCCCCAGAAGGCTGGGGGGAAGCCGTTCTCTCTAGGCTTGGGAAAAAGAAGAAAACCGGAAAAAAGCCCTGGTGTTTTGGGTTTGTCTAACTGCATGTTAGAATCTGGTACTGGTCTTATATCCACTAAAGGAGTGGAGTCTCGATTTTAATAGGAAGGGTATTTATAGGTTCGAGTCCTAATATCCTGGAAATTGGTCTAGATTAAAGAAAACAAAACTTGGTTACAGAAAAATAGATCGGCTTTTCTGGTGGAGCTTGGTCTGGGTGTAAAGTTTAACCAGTGGAAAAGTCTAGCTGAAATCTTTTGTTATGGTGCTAATTTGTGAATGAATTTGCTTTATACCAAATGTTAAGTGTTCTGAGGTTTGTGATAGCTGTGGGGGCAGCCGTGGTGAAAATAAATATATAAACTTGTGAGTCAGATTAGTGACCTTTGTGCTTCTGTCTGTGTCAGCTCAAGGCTAGTGTTAGAGTTGTGTCCTTATGTAGAGTAGAATTACAGCTGAGCTGGAGCCCTCCCTTGCCATTGGCAAGGAGGTGAAATGATTCTGGGGCAAAAGCTGAGGAGTCTAGATGTTTGTGCATGTTCTGGTGTCTTGTCTCTGGTCTGGCCCTTTGCCGGGGCTTGGAGGCCATCTGTGTCCGCGCCAAGCACCCAAGTCTGTTGGGAATGTCCCAGTCAGGGCGGCTGGGTTCCTGGGAGAGTTGCCAAATTTGAGTAAGTTCTGTCTGCCCATTTTGGCTGAAAGCTGGAAAGGGGGGAGCGGCTTGCCCCTTTCCAGTGAGTCCACCCTTCTATTCATAAGCCGCATTCCTGTTTGTTGTGCACCCGACTGCCTGGAAGTGGGAGAAGTGAAAAAGGTGAAAAGCAGAATCAGAATAAATGCAGTAAAGTTCCCTCCTTAGGGTGTCAAAGCCAAAATACGTTTGCATTCTGCTCAGGTTCTTAAAAGGTATTGTAGTAACCTTAAGTAAGAAAATGTTCTGTGAAGGTAAAATTTGTGTTAAGAGTATAAATATAAAAGTTTTACAAAGCATTGTTTAAAGTATTTAAGTAGCTAATTGCAGAAAGTCATTATTTAACAAAACTGAATTAATAATAATAATAATAAAAAGCAATTTTATAACAAACTTATTCGGCAGCCAATCTCTCCTGCCAACTTGCTTCCAAAAAAACTGTTTCTGGTATTACATGCTACTAAGTATTTAAAGTGAAGAAAAGTTCATTATTTTAACAAACTTAGTTAGTATTAATGGCAATTATATGTTGCAAGACGTTTGCCTGGTAACTTAGTATGTGAGATATATGGAGTGTGTTTTTATTGTTAAGGCAACAGAAGATGATTTTGTCCTAAGATAAAATGATTGATTATTAGAAAAAGTAGAGTGTGAGACAGAACCTGAATGAATACTGAAAGTGTAGAAAGTTTGTAGAAGGGAAATTTTTATGATTAAATAGAGTAAGATCAATATACAAAAAAAATATTTTATCAATAGCTTCTTGTGCTTTAACCTCATCATATCCTCAATGTTTGAAGAAGAGTCTTACCTCTTTTAAAAGAACATTTTATGTTCTAAAAATCAAATCCTGAAAAGTAGCCTTTTATTTCAAACTAACTGCAAGAGATTTATTCTTTCACTTTAAAAGAAAAATTAAAGTAATAGTTAAGTTCATTTAATATGTTATAAGTTAAATGAAAAGTATTTAAAAGTGTTATAAAATTAATAAGTTTTAAAAAATTAATAAAAACTGTAACTAAGAGTTAAAATCATTTATAAATGCATTTATATTGTAAAACAGTAGAAAGACAATAACTGAGATTATAGCTGGGTGAATTTAGCCTGAAACTATTATTTAAGTGTAAATTCTACACTAACCTTTCCTTTGTTTATAGTTGCTTCAGGCCTAACCTCGCCCTTTGCCTTTGCCTGTGGTTATTTCATAATTGAGAAGAGCTGGGACATCACTGTCTCCTCTTCTAGTATTAGTAACCCTTTCTCTCATGAATTCAAGTGTAAACTAAATAAATTGCTGCCTGATAGAATAACGTTAAATGGCCACTAGAGTTTTATTATCTCCAAAATCAAAAAGGGGGGTGGAAGGGGAGAAGTCTCCTGCCTTGACGGTCAGTGTTCCTAAGAGTGGCAATTCATGAGAGAAAGCAGTCTGTCTCCCTGAGGCTTCAAATAGCCTCAGTAAATATATATAAAGTTAATCTTGTTGCTTATCCAAAATTCTGCTAATTTCAAAGTAAAATATAAAGTTCTAAAACAAAATGGTGCTAAGGCATTGAGAACATTTTAGTTATTACAATCCATTAAGTAAGAAAGAAAATTCTTGTGGTAAACTGCATGGTCATAGTGCAAATTAAGAAGAGTTTCAAAAGTCTTTGAAAAGTTTAAAATAACTAAAGTCATGTTGTTGTGTCAAACTATTCATGTCTGCCTATTTGCTCAAATTGTTGAAGTTAAATATGCAGTTATATAAGTAATATGTATTTCTAAACCCCTAATTAATTAAGTTAAACAGTATATAAAATAATGCAAATTACAAGTAATATCAATGAGTTGTGTTTGTGTCTAACTCTTTGTGTCTGCCCATTTTTAAAAAAAAGCTCAATGTATGTCTTCATACATCAAGATAATATCAAATTAACAAATAAAAATTCTTAAAAGAAGTCTATTCAAATTGTTAAAAATTAAATATGCAGTTATATTTATAAATATTCTTAAAGCCCAAATTGAACTAAGCAAGATAAAAAAGTCATAGAAATCTAATTATAAAAACAATTGAGAAAGGGCCTCCTCTTTGCAAGAGCTTTTAAGGCAAGACTAGGTGTAGCAGATTAAACCTATCTACTAAGCTAGGAAATTAAAAATCAGTTTGCCTGGTAATTTCCCAGTTTAAACCTTTGTCAGCCATAAATTAAAAAAAAAAAAAAACAAAACAAAGATTAAGTTAATTTTCACAGAAAAAAAATGTTAATGTAACCCGGCGGCCTGCTGCCTCAGTCTCCCACTCCCGGGTTAGACAGCAGTAGAAGAGACCAGTTTAGGCCAGTCCTATGGGCAGTAGAAAGATGTCCAAGAAGGAGCTAACTAAGTCAGTGCCATTTCAGCACTAAATTCTATTCCTTATTTGACAAAGGGGGGGAGCAAGTAAAAACTAAAATAGTTAGAATGTGATAAAAAAAGCAGTTAAATCAAACTTTTGCGTGGGAAAGTTAAATCTCAGATAAGCTGTAACTTCTGAAGTATCCAATCTATAGAAAAACAAGAAGAGCTTGCATGCTAGGCTTAGGGGTATAAATTGTGTCATTTTTCTTTGTTCGGGGCACCAGCCATATCTGGCTCTGCACCCCTTCTTGCAAAATTGAAAATAAAGTATTTTCTTCTCCACAATCTAGTGAGCCTTATTTTCTTCCAGAAAATTTCTTTCCAACAAAATAAAGTAATTAGTAGCTCTATTAACAAATTTCAGTAAGTAAAAAAAAGTCCATAAAAACTATAGAGAAATCTTTCCTGAGTTATGATTTTAAAAAATTAAGTAATTGTGTAATGTGTTTTGAAACCTGGAAGTCAGTATGCATGTGTTTTAAAACCTGGTAGTCAGTTATGCTTTTAAATTAATAATTTTCATAACTTAAAGAAAAAAAGTTTTTAGCTTCCTGTAAGAAAAAAAGAGAACATTCCTTGCATAAACTATTATAGTTTCAATTTTATTTAACTTGAGTGTAATCTCCCATAGTTAATTTATAAACTAAATTAACATATGTACAAAATCTTTACAGTAATGAAAATTGTAAGTGAAAATTGTAAGTTCACATTAGTAAAATTAAGCTAAAGAGAAAAGATTGTAGATATGCTCTCTTAAATAAAGAGTAAATTTCTTTCATTAGTAATTGTAATTTAGTAAGTTTATTTAAACATGAAGTGTCTAGTCAATGCAGTTATAGTCAATTATAAAGAGTTTGTAAAACATCTTCCAAACTGAAAATGTTTAAATAATTCTAATTGTAGAAGTCATTGTTAACTAAAAAAACTTAAATTAGTATTAGTAGCAGAAATAACTTCATGATAATAAACCTGTCTGAAGGCCACTGCAAAATACACATTTAAGTAAATAGTAATAAAAAGTTGTCTTGATTCTATTAGAAATATTCTGTTTTCATTCTAACAATGAAAAGTATTTTTCCTCTATTACTAAAGTAAAGTACCTACTGTTATCTTCATAGTAAAATTGTGTAAGTAAATAGTCATTTGATATATGTATTGCGTTAAGTTGTTTAAAATATATATAAAACAAAGAATAAACTTTAACATTGTCAAACTCTTGTGCATTCGAACCAGGCCTTGTATACATTACAGGTGGCCTCTCCATGTGAGTTATTAGCTAGGCTGGTCACTAACCCCTCAATTAAAAATATGTGCTATATCAGTCTCTAGTTCTGCTCCTAAAGTTGATAGAAACTATATTGCAGTTTCAAGCTCCTGCAGCCAATAATGACTCAGTACAGCCAAGTGTACAATAGATATCGCCTCCAGACTGGCACTATTCCATGGTGCCAGAGAGCACTATGCACCAGGCTAGTAGAATACTAGAAAATCTCTAGAATACTAGAAAGATGCTGCAACTTGCTCACTGCGTTAAAGAACATGCTGAGTGGAGCCATGATACCAGGAGACTGTAAGTAAAACTTGAGCACAATTGGCATTATGGCCTGCTCTCATAGAGAGATAACATGTAAAGTATTACAAACCTAAAACTCAAAACTAATAATGGCAACTCTGAATCCTTATGCATTAAGTAATACATTAGTTAATATTAAGTGCTGTACTTTTATCCTGTACTAAATATATGCCTAATAATTGTAATGTTATCTTTTCTATTTTAGATCAAGTGCAGAAGTATATTAGACATGTTAAATTCCTAGTAAAATCATTTTCTAAACAGTTAATAACATGTCTATAAAATAAGGTGGCAGTCTCAGCCAGTCTCAGTTAGCAAAAGTGAAGCTTGCTTGCTGATAGTGAGTCACCTATTGAACAAGTCAAAATTGCTAGAAATTGTACAATAAAAACCAAGGTGTAAAAATCTTTATTCTGTAGTTCTGATCACTCCCACAGGTGAAAACTGGGAGTATTTCCAAATTAGTGTTCTAATCCTGAGTGAAGCCAGTTGCCCAAGGAGTGCCAGTTCACCAAGAGCATCTGACAGAGCGAATGAGTGTCAATCATTGAACAGCTTAGAATGTGTCTTCAGACAAAGCTAAGTGTCTGTTGCAATTTCTCTCTAAAGATAGATAACTTAAAAAAATATATATATGCTGTTCCCACCAGCTTTTAAAAAATGCCATCTTTATAGGCATCTAATCTTGTCTATCTCTGTAATCCAATGTGTCCTCTTTTAAAAACGAGTATTCCAAATTTTTAATTAAGTTTGTTTCTTTCAGAGTAAACATCTTATTAACCATATGAAAACTTCATCCAACTTCGTACAAAATGCCAGATCCATCTTCCTCCAGTTAAAATAAATTAAAGAGTTTTTACACCTTATTAAGCAATGACTACAGCCCATAGCCAGCAGGAAGCAGTTACAAAAAAAAGATCGTCTCCCTTCAGCACCCCTTTTAAATTAAAAGTTTAAACTCTTTAAGAGTAAAATAAAAGTAATAGATGGATCTGGAACCTGACTAGAAATCCACGTGAGTGCCAGTGGCAGCAGAATAACTGCGGGAGGCCCCTGCCCAAGATTCTGCTGTCCAGAATAAAAAGTTCTAAACTTCTAAAAACAGTCCTTGATGCTGTACTAAAGACTGATAAATAATCAGTCAAGACAACAAACAGTCATCCACCTCATAGCTACAACAATAATTATGCCAAAGCTTAGCAAGTAAACTTTGACAAAGGGGGGGAATGATGTGGGCTATGGGTGGAAGGCTCTTTGTCTCTTCAGAGATAACTAAGTTGTTTGACTTGTGGGTGTGAAACGGTAAGAGGCTGCAGTCCTGCTCTTAGAGACCAGCAGGCTCCAGTCCCAAGAAATGTTTAACAAAGCAAGGGCTATAAACTTTAAGTATTTAGGGGAAATGCAAAAACCAAGGCTTATCTAAAATGTCTGGAGTCCTTGCTAAAAGCTTACCTAAGATGTGAAAGAGATATATGCTAATTGAAGCCTATTGAGAACTGAAACAAAGGGACCATTTGGCCTTTCCTCTCTGTATAAAAGACGTTTGAAAATCTTGTTCCGGGCTCGGGATTCAAACAGAAAGCTCCCGAGTCCGGCCGGCCGTCAATAAACCATTTTTCCTTCTCAAAATCATTCCTGAGTCCTGGCCTCTCTATACTCAAATAATTAAACTTCTCTTAAATTCCACAACAGTAGCATGTAATACCAGAAACAGTTTTTTTGGAAGTAAGTTGGCAGGGGAGATTGGCTGCCGAATAAGTTTGTTATAAAATTGCCTTTTATTATTATTATCAATTCAGTTTTGTTAAATAATGACTTTCTGCAATTAGCCACTTAAATACCTTAAACAATGCTTTGTAAAACCTTTATATTTATACCCTTAAGACAAATTTTACCTTCACAGAACACATTCTCTTACTTAAGGTTACTACAATACCTTCTAAGAACCTGAGCAGAATGCAAACGTATTTTGGCTTTGACAACCTAAGGAGGGAACTTTACTGCATTTATTCTGATTCTGCTTTTCACCCCCTTCACTTCCCCCTCTTCCAGGCAGTCGGGTGCACAACAAACAGGAATGCAGCTTATGAATAGAAGGGTGGACTCACTGGAAAGGGGCAAGCCGCTCCCCCCTTTCCAGCTTTCAGCCAAAATGGGCAGACAGAACCTACTCAAATTTGGCAACTCTCCCAGGGACCCAGCCACCCTGACTGGGACATCCCCAACAAACTTGGGTGCGTGGCGTGGACACAGATGGCCTCCAAGCCCCGGCAAAGGGCCAGACCAGAGACAAGACAGCAGAGCATGCACAAACATCTAGACTCCGCAAACATCCAGACTCCTCAGCTTTTGCCCCAGAATCATTTCACCCCCTTGCCAATGGCAAGGGAGGGCTCCAGCTCAGCTGTAATTCCACTCTACATAAGGACACAACTCCAACACTAGCCTTGAGCTGACACAGACAGAAGCACAAAGGTCACTAATCTGACCCACAAGTTTATATATTTATTTTCACCATGGCTGCCCCCACAGCCATCACAAACCTCAGAACACTTAACATTTGGTATAAAGCGAATTCATTCACAAATTAGCACCATAACAAAATATTTCAGCTAGACTTTTCCACTGTTTAAACTTTACATCCAGACCAAGCTCCACCAGAAAAGCCGATCCATTTTCCTGTAACCAAGTTTTGTTTTCCTTAATCTAGACCAATTTCCAGGACATTAGGACTTGAACCTATAAATAGCCCTTCCTATTAAAATCGAGACTCCACTCCTTTAGTGGATATAAGACCAGTACCAGATTCTAACATGCAGTTAGACAAACCCAAAACACCAGGGCTTTTCCCCGGTTTTCCTCCTTTTCCCAAGCCTAGAGAGAACGGCTTCCCCCCAGCCTTCTGGGGCTACTAGGGTTCTCTCGGGAGGTGATCAGCCTCCCCTTCCTAGCAATTAAAGCTAGGGCCTTCCAGACTGTGCTCACCCGGGGAGTCTTACCTTCTTCCATGTTCGGAGTTCTTTTTCGTTCCCAGAATCCTTCTCTTCAGACCTTCCATTGCCCCTCGATTTTGTCGGGAAGATTCTGGTGGAGCCCACATCTTTTCTGGATTAAATTTAATCCAGGGGCGCCCAGATTTGGGGTTCACCCGAGTCCTCCCGGCTTCCTCGGGGATTTGGAAGGGGCAGCAAAATGCTACCGTCTCTGGCCTTCATTTTTACCCCTTTGTGGTCGCCAAAAATGTTGTGGAATTTAAGAGAAGTTCAATTAATTGAGTATAGAGAAGCCAGGACTCAGGAATGATTTTGAGAAGGAAAAATGGTTTATTGACGGCCGGCCGGACTCGGGAGCTTTCAGTTTGAATCCCGAGCCCCGAACAAGATTTTCAAACGTCTTTTATACAGAGAGGAAAGGCCAAATGGTCCCTTTGTTTCAGTTCTCAATAGGCTTCAATTAGCATATATCTCTTCCACATCTTAGGTAAGCTTTTAGCAAGGACTCCAGACATTCTAGATAAGCCTTGGTTTTTGCATTTCCCCTAAATACTTAAAGTTTACAGCTCTTGCATTGTTAAACATTTCCTGGGACTGGAGCCTGTTTGCCATTTTCCCTAAGGGCAGGACTGCAGCCTCTTATCTTTCCACACTCATAAGTCAAACAGCTTAGTTATTTCTGAAGAGACACAAGTCAAACAGCTTAGTGATTTCTGAAGAGACAAAGAGAATTCCACCCATAGCCCACATCATAACCCCTTTGGACTATCGCAATGGCTGCTTACAATGGACCTGGTACACGGAACACACGGACCTGTAAGCCCACTTGCCCACAGTGCCTCAAGTGAGCAGAAATGCTTTCCCCTGAAAAGTCTCAGAGCCCAGTAGGTAAGCAGCTTGGTTGTGGGTCCCCCGAACCCGGAGAACAGAGAAATGTTCATTCGTACGGTACCGCCAAGGAGGGCGAGAGGAGAAAGGGCAGGCTCACGGCTGAGAGTCGTCTGGGTGCTCAGGGGCCCGCCCCTCTCATCCCAGAGAGGAAACACTGAGAAAGAATGGACATTGACAAGGAAGGGGAAGACTCTGAGCCTCTCCTCTCTGGGAGACAAGGCCTCTCCAGGCCTGGCAGGCAGCCAAGGCGGAAGCCCTCAGGCCATGGGTGGGAAAGGCCAGGGTTTCCTGTCCCCAAAAGGTGGAGGTGACTGCGATGGGAGTCAGCACGCCTGTGACCATTGCAGTGGGAGAGAGCTGCAGGGCAACGCCGGCCCTAGGTAGGCCCCCGCTTGTCGAGGCCTCGGGGACTTTGGTTGGCGAGGAACCCCCATCTTGAGAGGGAACGGGCAGCCTGGCCCAGACCAGACCCTTGGCCTGGACCAGGTGAGCTCTCGGATGGAGAGAGGGCCTCACATCAGTCCCAGGTCTGGCCCAGGGGTCCCCTCCCGCACAGCCCCTTCTGCAAGGGGCCCTGCCCCTCCCCCTGCCTTGGAATCCAGCCCCCTGCCCTCTGGGAAGGGCGAGGAGGGAACAATCCTTTTCCAACAGCGAGCGGCCCCTCACGGTGGTAGTTTGGGCGCTGAGTTTCCGCAACGGAGCCGCTTGCTTGTTCAGGGAGCTTCTTCTGTGTCTTTTCTTTTCATCAGACCTAGAGGAGAAAACAAGAGTCCAGGACACCATAGCAGAGGTTCTCTTCTTGCCCAGCCCCCACCCAGTAGGCTCCTCCCACACGCCAGCGACCCTTTTCCTCCCCATGGCCTCTTGGGGGCACTCGGTGTGTCCATTTGCCAACCCCGCTCCCCACGGCGCGTGCGTTTTCCTGGCAGTCGACACGCTCCCACAAGTGCATTGGGTGGGTTTCGGCAGGATGTCTAATGGCCGCATGTGTCCCGGCACTACGACTGGGGACAGGTCCCGAGTGGAGAAATCGCCCCCTCATGCCAACTGTCTTGCCCTCCCCGCCTTGGGCCCCTCCCACCAGCGGCCACGGTCACCAGAGCAATGGAGGTGGGGCGGGGGCGGGGCGAGGCTGCCAGGGTGGGGGCGGGTGCCTGCGTGCGGGGGCGGCAGGCGGCGCGGCTGGCCCAGCGGGCTGGGGCGCCTGCGCCTTGGTCGCGGCTCGGCGCCGGGAGAGGGCGGGCTGGGGCGGCGCGAGACGCACAGCGCGTGGACCCCGGGGCCTGCTGGGCACCCCAAGAAGAGGGGGTGGGGCGGAGGCAGCGGCTGGAGCCAGAGGGGGCTCAGATCCCACAGGGCTGCTGGAGGCGCTTCTCCTGCTGCCAGGTGTGGGCACTATTGCTTCCCGCTGTGCTGACGACCACCTTCTCCTCCCTCTTAGCTGAAGCGGGCAAGTCCAAGGAACCTGAGCGTAGGGCTTGCAGCTGGGCTGAGGCTCAGGTCCCAGCTGCCACGGGGCCTGTCCTGAGATTCAAGTCTCCTGTGCAGGCCCAAAAGCCCAGTGCCAGGCTCAGCTTCAGCCAAAGGGACAGAAGAGGCATGTGCACGGAGGTCCCACCGGAAACCGACTGCACCCCACGCAAGAGCACGTTTTCCCAAGTAGGGCCCACTGGCAGGGCACTGAAGCCCAGAGCCACCTGCCACCAGCGTAGACCTGGGTGTCCCCGTGGCCCTCGGGAGCACCAGGGCCTGGGGCTGTATCCACTACGCAGCTGCTCCTCGGCGAGCAGGGCTCTCTGCTTTCGTTGGGAAATCTGGACAGTATAACTGTGGCATTGCCTGCTATGGCAGCTTGGCATGACAATCAATAGGAAAATGGCCTGGCTGCGTGGCGTGCTCCGGCAGAGCAAAATGTGCTGAAGACGATGAGTTCTTACTCTTGTGTGTGTTTTTCAAACCTTGAGGATTATGGCTCGAGTCCATGCCAAAACAACCCAATGAACCACTTTGGACGGTGGCGATGGCTGCTTACAATGGACTGGGTACATGGAACACATGGACCTGTAGGCCCACTTGCCTGCAGTGCCTCAAGTGAGCAGAAATGCTTTCCCCTGAAAAGTCTCACAGCCCAATAGGTAAGCAGCTTTGTTGTGGGTCCCCAGAACCCGGAGAACAGAGAAACGTTCATTCGTACGGTACCGCCAAGGAGGGCGAGAGGAGAAAGGGCAGGCTCATGGCTGAGAGTCGTCTGGGTGCTCAGTGGCCCGGCCCTCTCATCCAAGAAAGGAAACTCAGAGAAAGAGTGGACATTGACAAGGAAGGGGAAGACTCTGAGCCTCTCCTCTCTGGGAGACAGACCTCTCCAGGCCTGGTTTGCTGCGGAGGCAGAACCCCTCAGGCCAGCATTGGGAAGGGTTAGGTTTCCCATTACAAAAAGGTCTAGGTGACAGCATTTGGAGTCAGCAGGTCTGTGACCTTTGCCATGGGAGAGACCTGCAGGGTAATGCTGGTCCGAGTTAGGTCCCTGGGTGATGAGGCCTAGGGGACTTTTGTTGGTGAGGAACTCCCCTCTTAAGAGGGACTTTGCAGCCTGGCCCAACCCATACTCTTGGCTCGGACCGTGTGATGTATGAGATACAATGTGGTTCTCACATCCGTCACAGATGTTCCCCAGTGGTCCTCCACAGCTCCTGTTGGAAGGGTCCCTGCCCCTCCTCCTTCCTTCAAATTCAGGCTCCTTCCTCCCAGGAAGTGTAGGAGTGTGCAATTCTCATCCTACTGTGGCACCTAATGGTGACGTTTTGCTCTTAATTTCCTCAATGGAGTCCCTTTCTTGTTCATTTTTCTTCTGTGTTTTTTTTTTCATGATACATAGATCACAAAAAACTTTTCATTAAAATTTTTTTAAGATGTTCTCTTATACTGATGTGGGCTATGGGTGAAAGGCTCTTTGTCTCTTCAGAGATAGCTGAGTTGTTTAACTTGTGGGTGTAGAACGGTGGGGGGCTGCGGTCCTGCCCTTGGGGACTGGCGGCAGCTCCAGTCCCAGGAAATGTTTAACAATGCGGAGGCTATAAACTTTAAGTATTTAGGGGAAATGCAAAAACCAAATATGCTAAAGGCTTATCTAGAATGTCTGGAGTCCATGCTAAAAGCTTACCTAAGATGTAAAAGATATATGCTAATTGAAGCCTATTGAGAACTGAAACAAAGGGACCATTTGGCCTTTCCTCTCTGTATAAAAGACGTTTGAAAATCTTGTTCGGGGCTCGAGATTCAAACTGAAAGCTCCCGAGTCCGGCCGGCCATCAATAAACCATTTTTCCTTCTCAAAATCATTCCTGAGTCCTGGCCTCTCTATACTCAAATAATTGAACTTCTCTTAAATTCCACAACATTTTTGGTGACTCTGGTGGGATAATAAATGAAGGCCAGAGACGGTAGCATTTTGCTGCCCCTTCCAAATCTCCGAGGAAGCCGGGAGGACTCGGGTGAACCCCAAATCTGGGTGCCCCTGGATTAAATTTAATCCAGAAAAGATGTGGGCTCCACCAGAATCTTCCCGACAAAAATCGAGGGCAATGGAAGGTCTGAAGAGAAAGATTCTGGGAACGAAAAAGAACTCCGAACATGGAAGAAGGTAAGACTCCCCGTGTGAGCACAGTCTGTAAGGCCCTAGCTTTAATTGCTAAGAAGGGGAGGCTGATCACCTCCCGAGAGAACCCTAGTAGCCCCAGAAGGCTGGGGGGAAGCCGTTCTCTCTAGGCTTGAGAAATGGAGGAAAACCGGGGAAAAGCCCTGGTGTTTTAGGTTTGTCTAACTGCATGTTAGAATCTGGTACTGGTCTTATATCCACTAAAGGAGTGGAGTCTCGATTTTAATAGGAAGGGTATTTATAGGTTCAAGTCCTAATATCCTGGAAATTGGTCTAAATTAAGGAAAACAAAACTTGGTTACAGGAAAATGGATCCGCTTTTCTGGTGGAGCTTGGTCTGGATGTAAAGTTTAAACAGTGGAAAAGTCTAGCTGAAATCTTTTGTTATGGTGCTAATTTGTGAATGAATTCGCTTTATACCAAATGTTAAGTGTTCTGAGGTTTGTGATGGCTGTGGGGGCAGCCGTGGTGAAAATAAATATATAAACTTGTGAGTCAGATTAGTGACCTTTGTGCTTCTGTCTGTGTCAGCTCAATGTTAGTGTTGGAGTTGTATCCTTACATAAAGTAGAATTACAGCTGAGCTGGAGCCCTCCCTTGCCATTGGCAAGGGGGTGAAATGATTCTGAAGCAAAAGCTGAGGAGTCTAGATGTTTGTGCATGTTCTGCTGTCTTGTCTCTGGTCTGGCCCTTTGCCGGGGCTTGGAGGCCATCTGTGTCCGCGTCACGCACCCAAGTTTGTTGGGGATGTCCCAGTCGGGGCAGCTGGGTTCCTGGGAGAATTGCCAAATTTGAGTAGGTTCTGTCTGCCCATTTTGGCTGAAAGCTGGAAATCGGGGAGCGGCTTGCCCCTTTCCAGTGAGTCCACCCTTCTATTCATAAGCCGCATTCCTGTTTGTTGTGCGCCCGACTGCCTGAAAGGGGGGGAATTGAAGGAGGTAAAAAGCAGAATCAGAATAAATGCAGTAAATTTCCCTCCTTAGGGTGTCAAAGCCAAAATACGTTTGCATTCTGCTCAGGTTCTTAGAAGGTATTGTAGTAACCTTAAGTGAGAAAATGTGTTCTGTGAAGGTAAAATCTGTCTTAAGGGTATAAATAATTATAAAAGTTTTACAAAGCATTGTTTAAAGTATTTAAGTGGCTAATTGCAGAAAGTCATTATTTAACAAAACTGAATTAATAATAATAATAAAAGGCAATTTTATAACAAACTTTTTCGGCAGCCAATCTCCCCTGCCAACTTGCTTCCAAAAAAAATGTTTCTGGTATTACATGCTACTAAGTATTTAAAGAGAAGAAAAGTTCATTATTTTAACAAACTTGTTTAGTATTAATAGCAATTATATGTTGTAAGAAGTTTGCTTGGTAACTTAGCATGTGAGATATATGGAGTGTGTTTTTATTGTTAAGGCAACAAAAGATGATTTTGTCCTAAGATAAAATGATTGATTATTAGAAAGAGTAGAGTGTGAGAAAAAACCTGAATGAATACTGAAAGTGTAGAAGGTTTGTAGAAGGGAAATTTTTATGATTAAATTGAGTAAGATCAATATACAAAGAAAATATTTTATCAATAGCTTCTTGTGCTTTAACCTCATCATATCCTCAATGTTTGAAGAAGAGTCTTACCTCTTTTAAAAGAACATTTTATGTTCTAGAAATCAAATCCTGAAAAGTAGCCTTTTATTTCAAACTAACTGCAAGAGATTTATTCTTTTACTTTAAAGGAAAATTAAAGTAATGGTTAAGTTCATTTAATATGTTGTAAGTTAAATAAAAAGTATTTAAAAGTGTTATAAGATTAATAAGTTTTAAAAAATTAATAAAAACTGTAGCTAAGAGTTAAAATCATTTATAAATGCATTTATATTATAAAACAGTAAAAAGACAATAACTAAGATTATAGCTGGGTAAATTTAGCCTGAAACTATTATTTAAGTGTAAATTCTACACTAACCTTTCCTTTGTTTATGGTTACTTCAAGCCTAACCTCACCCTTTGCCTTTGCCTATAGTTATTTCATAATTGAGAAGAGCTGGGACATCACTGTCTCCTCTTCTGGTATTAGTAACCCTTTCTCTCATGAATTCAAGTGTAAACTAAATAAATTGCTGCCTGATAAAATAAAGTTAAATGACCACTAGAGTTTTATTATCTCCAAAACCAAAAGAAGAGTGGAGAGAGAGAAGTCTCCTGCCTTGACGGTCAGTGTTCCTAAGAGTGGCAATTCATGAGAGAAAGCAGTCTGTCTCCCTGAGGCTTCAAATAGCCTCAGTAAATATATATAAAATTAATCTTGTTGCTTATCCAAAATTCTGCTAATTTCAAGGTAAAATATAAAGTTCTAAGACAAAATAGTGCTAAAGCATTGAGAACATTTTAGTTATTACAATCCATTAAGTAAAAAAGAAAATTCTTGTGGTAAACTGCATAATCATGGTGCAAATTAAAAAGAGTTTCAAAAGTCTTTGAAAAGTTTAGAGTGACTAAAGTCATGTTGTTGTGTCAAACTATTCATGTCTGCCTATTTGCTCGAATTGTTGGAGTTAAATATGCAGTTATATAAGTAATGTGCATTTCTAGACCCCTAATTAATTGAGCTAAACAGTGTATAAAATAATGCAGATTGCAAGTAATATCAATGAGTTGTGTTTGTGTCTAACTCTGTGTCTGCCCATTTTTTAAAAAAAAAAAGCTCAATGTATGTCTTCATACATCAGGATAATATCAAATTAACAAATAAAAATTCTTAACAAAAGTCTATTCAAATTGTTAAAAATTAAATATGCAGTTATATTTATAAATATTCTTAAAGCCCAAATTAAACTAAGCAGGATGAAAAAGTCATAAAAATCTGATTATAGAAACAATTGGGAAAGAGCCTCCTCTTTGCAAGAGCTTTTAAAGCAAGACTAAGTGTGGCAGATTAAACGTATCTACTAGGCTAGAGAATTAAGAATCAGTTTGCCTAGTAATCTCCCAGTTTAAACCTTTGTCAGCCATAAATTGAAAAAAAAAAAAGAAAAAAAACCACACAAAGATTAAGTTAATTTTCACATAAGAAAAATGTTGATGTAACCTGGCGGCCTGCTGCCTCAGTCTCCCACTCCCGGGTTAGACAGCAGTGGAGACCAGTTTAAGCCAGTCCTATGGGCAGTGAAAGGATGCCCAAGAGGGAGCTGGCTGAGTCGGTGCCATTTCAGCACTGGGTTCTATTCCTTATTTAAAGAAGAGGAGAGCAGGTAAAAACTAAAATAGTTAGAATGTAATAGAAGAAGCAGTTAAATCAAACTTTTGCGTGAGAAAGTTAAATCTCAGATAAGCTGTAACTTCTGAGGTGTCCAATCTATAGAAAAACAGAAGAAGAGCTTGCATGCTAAGCTTAGGGGTATAAATTGTGTCATTTTTCTTTGTTCGGGGCACCAGCCATATCTGGCTCTGTGCCCCTTCTTGCAAGATTGAGAATAAATTATTTTCTTCTCCACACTCTGGTGAGCCTTATTTTCTTCCAGAAAATTTCTTTCCAACAAAATAAGGTAATTAGTAGCTCTATTAACAAATTTCAGTAAGTAAAAGAAAGTCCATAAAATCTATGGAGAGATCTTTCCTGGGTTATGATTTTTAAAAAAAATTAAGTAATTGTGTAATGTGTTTTAAAACCTGGTAGTCAGTATGCATGTGTTTTAAAACCTAGTAGTCAGTTATGCTTTTAAATTAATAATTTTCATAACTTAAAAAAAAGAAGTTTTTAGCTTCCTATAAGAAAAAAAGAGAACTTTCCTTGCATAAACTATTATGGTTTCAATTTTATTTACCTTGAGTGTAATCTCCCATAGTTAATTTATAAACTAAATTAACATATGTACAAAATCTTTACAGTAATGAAAATTGTAAGTTCACATTGGTGAAATTAGGCTGAAAGAGAAAAATTATAGATATGCTCTCTTAAATAAAGAGTAAATTTCTTTCATTAGTAATTGTAATTTAGTAAGTTTATTTAAACATGAAGTGTCTAGTCAATGCGGTTATAGTCAATTATAAAGAGTTTGTAAAACATCTTCCAAACTGAAAATGTTTAAATAGTTCTAATTGTAAAAGTCATTGTTAACTAAAGAAACTTAGATTAGTATTAGTAGCAGAAATAACTTCATGATAATAAACCTGTCTGAAGGCCACTGCAAAATACACATTTAAGTAAATGGTAATAAAAAGTTGTCTTAATTCTATTGGAAATATTCTGTTTTCATTCTAACAATGAAAAATATTTTTCCTCTATTACTAAAGTAAAGTACCTACTGTTATCTTCATAGTAAAATTGTGTAAGTAGTCATTTGATATATGTATTGCGTTAAGTTGTTTAAAATATATATAAAACAAAGAATAAACTTTAACATTGTCAAGCTCTTGTGCATTCGAACCAGGCCTTGTATACATTACAAGTGGCCTCTCCATGTGAGTTATTTGCTGGGCTGGTCACTGACCCCTCAATTAAGGATATGTGCTATATCAGTCTCTAGTTCTGCTCCTGAAGTCGATGGAAACTATATTGCAGTTTCAAGCTCCTGCAGCCAATAATGACTCGGTACAGCCAAGTGTACAATGGATATCGCCTCCAGACTGGCACTGTTCCATGGTGCCAGAGAGCACTATGCACCAGGCTAGTAGAATACTGGAAAATCTCTGGAATACTGGAAGGATGCTGCAACTTGCTCACTGCATTGAAGAACATGCTAAGTGGAGCCATGATACCAGGAGACTGTAAGTAAAACTTAAACACAATTGGCATTATGGCCTGCTCTCATAGAGAGATAACATGTAAAGTATTACAAACCTGAAACTCAAAACTAATAATTGCAACTCTGAATCCTTATGCATTAAGTAATACATTAGTTAATATTAAGTGCTGTACTTTTATCCTGTACTAAATATATGCCTAATAATTGTAATGTTATCTTTTCTATTTTAGATCAAGTGCAGAAGTATATTAGACATGTTAAATTCCTGGTAAAATCATTTTCTAAACAGTTAATAACATGTCTATAGAATAAGGTAGCAGTCTCAGCCAGTCTCAGTTAGCAAAAGTGAAGCTTGCTTGCTGATGGTGAGTCACCTATTGAACAAGTCAAAATTGCTAGAAATTGTACAATGAAAACCAAAGTGTAAAAATCTTTATTCTGTAGTTCTGATCACTCCCACAGGTGAAAACTGGGAGTATTTCCAAATTAGTGTTCTAGTCCTGAGTGAGGCCAGTTGCCCAAGGAGTGCCAGTTCACCAGGAGCATCTGACAGAGCGAATGAGTGTCAATCATTGAACAGCTTAGAATGTGTCTTCAGACAAAGCTAAGTGTCTGTTGCAATTTCTCTCTAAAGATAGATAACTTAAAAGAGAATATGTATGCTGTTCCCACCAGCTTTTAAAGAATGCCATCTTTGTGGGCACCTAACCTTGTCTACCTCTGTAATCCAATGTGTCCTCTTTTAAAAACAGGTATTCCAAAATTTTAATTAAGTTTGTTTCTTTCAGAGTGAACATCTTATTAACCATATGAAAACTTCATCCAACTTCGTACAGAATGCCGGATCCATCTTCCTCCAGTTAGAATAAATTAGAGAGTTTTACACCTTATTGGGCAATGACTACAGCCCATGGCCAGCAGGAAGCAGTTACAGAAGAGAGATCGTCTCCCTTCAGCACCCCTTTTAAATTAAAAGTGTAAACTCTTTAAAAGTAAAATAAAAGTAATAGATAAATCTGGAACCTGACTGAAAATCCACGTGAGTGCCAGTAGAAGCAGAATAACTGTGGGAGGCCCCTGCCCAAGATTCTGCTGTCCAGAATGAAAAGTTCTAAACTTCTAAAAACGGTCCTGGGTGCTGTACTAAAGACTGATAAATAATCAGTCAAGACAGCAAACAGCCATCCACCTCATAGCTCCAACAATAATTATGCCAAAGCTTAGCAAGTAAACTTTGACAAAAGGGGGGAATGATGTGGGCTATGGGTGAAAGGCTCTTTGTCTCTTCAGAGATAGCTGAGTTGTTTAACTTGTGGGTGTAGAATGGTGGGGGGCTGCGGTCCTGCCCTTGGGGACTGGCAGCAGCTCCAGTCCCAGGAAATGTTTAACAATGCGGAGGCTATAAACTTTAAGTATTTAGGGGAAATGCAAAAACCAAATATGCTAAAGGCTTATCTAAAATGTCTGGAGTCCATGCTAAAAGCTTACCTAAGATGTAAAAGATATATGCTAATTGAAGCCTATTGAGAACTAAAACAAAAAGACCATTTGGCCTTTCCTCTCTGTATAAAAGACGTTTGAAAATCTTGTTCGGGGCTCGAGATTCAAACTAAAAGCTCCCAAGTCCGGCCGGCCGTCAATAAACCATTTTTCCTTCTCAAAATCATTCCTGAGTCCTGGCCTCTCTATACTCAAATAATTGAACTTCTCTTAAATTCCACAACAATACCACAGTATGAGTGTCCTTCAAACAGGTTCTGTTGAGACCTGCAAACATTTTCCATATTTCACAAGGAAGAATATAGTGGAAGAAGTAGATACCCCTGTGTGAAGTTTTTGTTGAATAATATATGCTAAGTATGAATTGATTTCCTGGGAACTCTTATCCTAGGGCTGTTAAAAAGAAGACTAACTATTTTATTTGTAGTGACCTTGAAACAAGAGCTTCCCCTCAGGACTGCTGAATGTGTTGATGTCTTTTAAAACAATGTGCCTGATTAAACTTCGTGCCTGAGGTAGCTTCTGTCCTCCTGTGGTTCCTCACAGCCTACCTTTTCCCTGCTATCTTTTGTCTTTCATTTCTTCACTCTCTGCCCTCTTCTTTCTAGGGACTGCATAGAGGCTGTTTGGCTGTGAATGCACCCCATGTGTCATGGCAACTGGTACCCAAACAGGCACCCGAGGCACTGGCTAATTTCAAGCAATCTGGATGCAACCAGTGAGTAGGCCCTATTCTGAAGGTTGTTGGCTGCAGTGAGACCACTAAAAGGGATAAGTGCATAGGCCATGGCCCATAAGCTTGGGTCTGTTCACCAGGTGTGAAACATGGGTAATCACACTTTTTCTCAATGTGATACATATGCTCAAATGTTGGAGACTCTTGTTTGACTGAGGTTCTAAGGTAACTACTCAACAGGTAGAAGAATTTTTAGATTTTCTCCAGCAGACTTGTCCTTGGTTTCCAGATGGCAGACAATTGTGATTCTACCCCTGCCACCATCCAATGGCAGCTGTCACAATTGTCTTTGGAGGATCAGCAAGTGTTCCAGAAAGCTGCCCTTGTTGGTCAACAGTGCCTTCCCCCTGACGTGAGTTCTCCTTCCCTAGTGTCTCCTGTAGCTTTGGTCCCTCTTGTTCTGTCTCTCTTACAGGCTGGTAACCAGCCCACCTGGATGCATGGCTAGGATGTTTCTCAATTTACTCTTTTTCCTGCCATAGAACACCCTGATCCCAACAATCCTGGTCAATATGTTATATCTGCACGAACCCTTTCATTTTAACTTGTTAAAAGAATTGAAATCTGCTTGTAGCACATATGGACTTACTGCCCTGTTCACTTTATCCTTGGTAGAATCAGTAGGGGAAGATCCTCTTTGTCCCGAAGGTTGGGTGGTTTTGGCTAAAGCTTGCTTGAGGAGGGGCAGTTATCCTTTATGGAAAAGTAATTGGTTTGAAGAATGCAGTGCTCATGCTGAGCGTAATCAGGCTCACAATATGGCTATTACCTTGTGCATGCTTATGGGCACTGGAGCCTATGAGCCTTTGCAACAAATACAACATCCCACACAGGGCAAATTGCTACATAAAGCCCTTGTTAGTGAAATCATGCTCATAAGAAAACTCTGTTAAAGTTTTAACTAAGATAAGGAAAATATTCTGGCAGCAACTGTGCAAACCCCTGCTGCCTACATGATAAAGTGGCTGTGGGCTAGTGGGGGCTGATAGAGGTAAAATCCTGGAAGAGGAGGAAAATATGGCAACATTGGTGTTTTGTTTTCTTTCCATGCTGATTCTGTTTGGGCCTATTTAGCCTGATGTAGGCTATGGGTGGGGGCTGTGTGTCTCTTCATACATAACCCAAGCTGTGAATATCAGACAATAAGAAGCTGTGTGTATTAGACAATAAGCCACAGCCCTGCCCTTGGTAACCATGCCAACTACTCCTGTCCTGGAAAAGCAATTGATATAGGCTCTATACTCTTTGAATATTCAAGAAGGATGCAAACTAAATATGTTAATTCAAGCCTACCTGGAATGTAAGAAATATGTGTTAACTCAAGCTTATGTTATACTCAGAGAAAGCATCATTTGACTCTTCCTCTGTATAAAAAGAATCCAAAACTCATATTTGGGGCTCAGGGTTTTCAACAAGCGTTTCTGAGCCTGGTCAATTGTTAGTAAATTTTTTCTTCCCAAAATTATTACTGTTCCCTGGCCTTCCATACACAATTATTGAATCTCTCAGCTTCTGCAACAAGCCGAATTAATAAAATTAGTACAAATTTTTTATCAAGGTGTTAAAAAGAATTTTCAGTTTTGAGTCAATAGCTTACTCCTGAACTTCAAGTCTCAGTGTAGTATAAAAGAGTAGTAACCCAAAAATTTGTGTTAACTGTTTAACATCTAAAAGCTTAACTGCATTTATGCTGCTCAAGTTACCTTAACTTGTTGCTGATAAATAATAAAAGTATTTCCAAGAATAAGCTTGCATGTTACAGGCAACAAGATTCCAGAAGAAACCTTAAAAGCAGTAAAATCTAAGATGTGAAATGATGGAGAACTTAAAAACAACTACACCAAAAAAGAAAGAATTATGAGTCAAATTGTAAATTTTATGTTTCTGTTGGTGTGTTGTATGTAATTGTTTTTGTGTTTTGCTGTTCAATGTCAGTGTATATTTTAATATCTCTGGATGGTAATATGCATTGATATATAAAAATTTCTACAAAAGCTCTATTCAAATGACCAAAAATTAAATAAGCATTTATATTAATACATAAGTTTACATGTTAATGAGATCTCTACTATGATAAAAATTATAAGTCTTGGTTAATGAAATTACTATAAGTTTCTTCATACATAAAAGTTCTTGCCTAAATTGAAATGAATAATTTCTTTTTCTTCACAGGATAAAATAAAAGATATAAAACTTAAATAAATATTTTAAAAGGTAAAAAGTTCATTGGAGTGCTGGTTAAAATTTAATAAGTTTGCTTGAGAAAGTGTGTTTGTCCTAAAAGAAGATGGCTAGTTTTCATAAGATCAGAACGAATATGCAGGACAGGACTTGAAAACATGTGGCAAATTGTAGTAGCTGTTGTGGTAACTTTATGTAAATGGATGTTTTTGTGAAGGTGAAATTTCTCTTAAAGTAATTATAACCTACATAGTTAAAAATAATTATAAGAAGTTTGTGGAAGCATTGTTTAAAGTGTTTAAATGGCAAATTCCAAAGCGTCATTATTAAACATAAACTGAAATAATAAAAACCAAATGTATGTAACAGGAAATCATGTAGGCAATCAGCATCACCTGCCAACTTGTTTCTAAAAGACTGTTTCTACTACTGCATGCTACTAAGTATTTAAAGTGAAGAAATGTTATATTTGCATATAAGCAAACTGAATCATTATTTTAACAAGTTTGTTTACTGTTGAAAGTAATCGTATGTTTTAAGAAGTTTGCTTGGAGACACTTTCCAAAATCATTTTGGTAACTTATATAAGTAAGATGTATAAGACAAAGTGATTGATTTTTAAGAAAGAGTAAAATGTGGGACAAAACCTGAATGAATACAGAAAGTGCAAAAAGTTTTTGGAAAAGGAATTTTTATGGTTAAAGTTGAGTAAGATTTGATAGGTCTATCTATTAAGTTTTAAAAGCTTTAATAGTATACTAATACAAAGTTAAATTTTGTTATTTCTCAAAGTTTCTGAAGTCATCAGTCTGTTTTAGTAAAAGTTTTTAAAGAGTTTTTCTCCTGAATAATCAGTACAAAAAAGTCTTTTTTATCAAAATAGCTTCTTGTAATTTAACCTATCATTTCCTTGGTTTTCTAAGAAAAAGCAAGTCTTTTCACTTTTGAAGGAATGTAGTATTCAAACCTGCTTTCTTGAAGTCAAATCCAGAAAAGTATCTTTTTATTTCAAACTATTAAAAAAGATTTGTTCTTTTACCTTGAAAAAATAAAATGATAAAATAGTTAAATTCCTTTGATATGTTGTGGGTTGAATAGAGAGTGTTTAAAAGTGTTATAACTGCTAAAGAGATTCTTTAACATTCTGTTAAGTGAAGTTGTATTGTTGTAGAAGTTGAGAGAGGTTCAATTATTTGCATATAGAAAGGCCAGGACTCAGGAATAATTTTGGGAGGGAAAAAAAGATTTATTTATGACTGGCTGGACTCAGAGCTTTTCATTCAAAATCTGAACCCTGAACAAGATTTTTGAGTTCTTTTTATACAGAGGAAGGGCCAAATGGTCCTTTGTTTCAGTGCTCAGTAAGCTTGAATTAACATATATCTTCCACATCCTATGTAACTTTTAGCATGGACTTCATACATTCTAAGTAAACTTTTAGCATATTTGTTTTGCATTACCCCTGAATGTTTAAATTTTGTAGAGTTTGTATTGCTAAATTGTTTTTCTGGGACTACAGTTGTTATGGTTACCAAGGGTAGGGCTGCAGTTCTCAGTGTCCCAAATGCACAGCTCAAGACACATACAGCACAGGTTATCTATGGAGAGATGAACAGACCCTCCCACCCATAGCCTACATCAGTATGAGTAAAAAGTTCATGTAAATACTTAAAGAGTATATAAAATTCCTGAAAATTTAATAGTGTTTCACCATAATATTAAAGTATAATATGGTTAATCATCATTTTAATTATTATTGAAAATAGTGTCACCAAAACAACCTCTTACCATAAATTAAAGTAATACCACTGTATGCCACAGTCCCAAATATTGTTAGTTTGTTACAAGAAATTAATATCCAGTTATATTATTATCACTTTGTTTTAAAACTTACTAGTATCTTCTTAGGGAAGTCAAGTCAGCCTACATTCTCCTATCTGTAGAAAAGCCAACAACAGACTTTTGCAGTGCCTCCCCAAGGCTGTGTGCATAGCTCAACCATCTGTCCTGGCCTGGTGGCAAAAAACCTGAGAAGAGGCAAGGTAGCTCCACCAAAAAGGTGAATATCATGAGTACCAAAACTTATGGTGCCTAGTCCAGGAGCTCCTGCTGCCTGTTACCTACCAACAACTCATAAACGTCATCCATGAGTGTTCTTCATGCTCACTTCAATGACTGTGACATTGGTTCCCTCCGGGTCTTGAAAGGGATGAGCCCTCAGAAGCATGCTATAAACCCTCTGCGGAATAATACAACAAGAAACCACCCAAGCTATATTCAGTACTTTGCAAAAACAAAGAGGGGGAAATATGTAGTTATGGTTGGAGGTTAAAATACTTCAATGAGAACTGTGGAAATTGGTAGCTGTCACGCATCATATTTTTAACATTACAGATCCTGGAACTGCAAACTAGCCCTTTGAGTCTACTTATGGACTTCAGGCCTGTGTGCCTCCTTATGTTATTATAGAAGGAACTCTTAATATCACTATTGGAGGAAAATGGCATTCTCTGGGACATGGAGACTGATTGACCACAGGCAGAAAAATAATTTATTGAGAAGCTCTCCCAATGGAGGGGGAATGAAGAACAGACTTCAGTGCACTACTGGAAGGGGGAGGCTTGAATTTATACAGAACTTTCCTAGGTGGAGGAATGATAGTTAGTGGGAGGGGGATTGAGGGTCTGAGTGAGGTAGTGGGAAGGGATTGAGGGAGTTTATGGCTTTTTGGAATGCTGCAGGAGCAGGTGTTTTTTCATCTGTAGGGATTAAAAGATATGTAAATATTGAAGGCTTCCATCTCCCTCTCCCTCTGATATGCAGGTAGAGATAGTAAAGATCTCCATCTACCTCTGATATGCAGATGGTGAAGATCTCTATCTCCCTTTATTCCTGTCTCTATGAGGTTTCTTTAACCTGTGAGAAAGTGCCATGCTATGCCCTCAGACCCAGGGGAGGGGGTTTGCCTTTTCCCAATGCATATCAGGGGAAACTGAGCTACAGCTTAATTGTTGCAAATTTCTAACATTCCTAATAATTTATATATATATATATAGGGGATCTGGATATTGGGGTGTATGGTACTGGGCAGGATGGGAGGGTGAGTGGATTTGGGGTGTTGGCTCTGTCTGGCTACTTCCTGCTGTCAAGTGACAAAGAAAAGAAGTTCTCTTCCATCCTGTATAGCAGGCTGTGGTTTTAGGTCTCGTAGGCATTGATATTGTTGTTCACATAGCAGAGAGACACCATTTACATATTCCTGGGTTATTGACTATATGATTTGGCATGTGAATTGGACAAGAAGCTGTAAGAGACAAGGACCAAAAATAAGCAGGCAATACTGTTAATAATAATGTTATAATGGGTAAAAGGATTGATTTTATGGGTGATGAATAACAAAAAAGGAATGAGGATAGCCATGGTTGATTTTTATAATTATTATTTTGGGTTCTCTGAATGATTTCTATATTTTTCTTAGGACTTTAAGATTTTCTTTTATCTGACCAGTTCTGTTAATGTAAAAACAACAAGTTTCATTTATGATTGCACAAGGACAGGGGTGGGGGTTTGTCGTCATCTGTTAACTGTCTGGTATTGGGGCAGGGGAGGCCTGAAAATTACAAAAGTAGAAGGGTATTTTTATGTACACTGTTTGCATTGTAATTTAACTAATGTGTTACTACTGCTAATTGGGATGATGATCTTTTGATAGTTCATCAGCCTACTTTTGTTATGCCTCCTGCACACTTAATCAACCCTTGGCTAAATGCTTTAGAGGAAACTGTTATCTCCCTGGGTAATCAACTTGATGCTTTGCAATATCGGAGGCACCTATAGTGTCATCCTCAATATGCTTTTGTTTGTTTTACCCCCATATTATTCAATGATACAATACAGAATTGGACGGCTGGCCATTTCCATTTACAAGGGATTTAGAATCATGAACATATTAGTATAGATTTATGGAAACTACATGATGAAATCCTGGCCCTCCAATTAATTCTTCTTGCTACCTTAAATCCTGAAGATATTTCTAACAGTCTGTTAAGCAATTTGCAAAATTTCAGTCCTTGGGACCTCCTCCATCACAGCTTTTGGTATCTCTTAGCCCTGGCCGGCCTTTTGCAGGGCACTGAAATCTGGAGCCATCAGACCTCAACATAGACTGTGTGTCTCCTTAGCCCCCAGGAGTACCAGTTCCTGTGGTTGTAACTACTCAGCTGGTCTTTGGCAAGAAGGTGTAGTAGCAGAGAAGTCAGGTGTATGCAGTATCAAAGGCCAGGACATGAGAATTCTGGAAGCAAGATGGTTTATTTCAACCAGCTGGACTTGATGGACTCCTGTTCTAATAAAAACTGAGTGCCTAATAGAATTTTTGCATCCCTTTAAACAGAAGAAATAAGGGGGGGGCTGTCTAATGGTGGTTGTATGCAAAAGAACTTTTTGTTAGTTACTTCAAGTGTTTTACCTGAGTATTAGATAGGTTATTTCCTCTAGGTAAGCTTGATTTAACACATATCCCCCACATTCAGGTAGGTATGACACATTTGGCTTGCATCCTCTCTGAATATCCAAAGCTTATAGAGGAGGCGGGGCAAGATGGTGGCTGAGTGAACTTCCCTGATAGTATCTCCTGCAGGGAGTCGACTGGGCAGCGTTGGAGGCTCTTTGGGACACAGCTGTTTCAGGATTTTTGCTGGTCGGGAGGTGTCTGGACATCAATTTGGAGGGAAGGTAAGAGAGAGGATGCATCTGTGAAATATACATGGAGATCCCAGCTGCACGCAGAAGATTCCCTCCTTGGGTGGGCAGAGCCATGGCATCTGGAGCCACCGTAGTGCGGGGAACCACCTCAGTGCGGGGAGCCACCGCAGCGCGGGGAGCCGCCACAGAACGGGGAGCCGCCGCAGCGCAGGGAGCCGCCGCATTGTGGAGAGCCGCCACAGCGCGGGAGCAGCAGGCTTTTTTTTTTTCTTCTTTTTTTTGGAGGCTCTGCAGTACTGGGGAGTTCGTGGGCCCTGGGTGGCCCATTGGGGGGTTGGTGGGATGGGTGGCGCTTGCAGACTGATTTGGGCAGACAGATGGGAGTTTTATGGCAAAGCGGGGGGAATTTTTGATTGCAGACACAATAACGTTTCTGCCTAGAGCCACACCCCCCCCAAGCCTGGCTGCTGACCTACAGCAGTCTTAAAGTGATAGCAACAAAGAGACGCCACCAGGATCTCATAAGGTGGGAGATGTTTGGAAGCTGATTAGGGGAATATTTTGTGAAGCGTGGGAATTTCGGGCTTGGACTGTGCTATTAGCATTTCAGGCTGGAGCCCCTCCCCCAGACCTGGATATTGATCTGAGTAATTAAATTGGCTGCAGCCTAGAGGCACCCCCAGGTGGCCGTTCTGGGGGACCACAGGGTGGGAGGGTTCCTGAAGTCAATTGGTGATATATCCACACAATAGACCCTAATAAATGAGTGAATTGTAGGGTACAGAACACAGGATAGATCTTGTGGATGTGACCTCACCCATAGGGCTGGCACCCAGCTGTGGGGATCTCTGAAGGCTGTGATGCACTGTGGTGCTCCCAGGCTTCCTGTTAACTGGACTTGAGGTTGCCAGGTCTGAGTTCCCTGGACTCTGGTGGCCCACACCCCAGAGACTCACACCTCTTGAGTCCTCAATATCTCAGACTTTCCATCCCTGAATCCATCACGCCCTGAGGTCCATCTAAGGTCCTTGAATGTCCTAGCCCTCAACGTTTGCATTTTTTTTCTTTGTTTTGTTTTGTTTTGTTTTTATTTTTATTCTATTTCTATTTTTTATTCTATTTTTTTTAAGGTTCTGATTCCTGGCATTGCATTATCCCCTAGTCTTTTCTCCCAGCGTATCCCCAAAGTCTTTTTTTTTCTTTTCCTCTCTTTTTTGTCCCCCATCTTCTTCTTATTCTATTTCATCTTAACAATACAATAGGTCCTGCAGGAAACACCTCACATTTGTTGGGTTTCCTCAGCCTCCACTGCCTCATTTCTCTGTGAATAGATTTTGGCTCTCTATATTATCCCCTATCCCCTACATCTTGATATCCTCCACCATCTACTATCTCTCCTGTATTCCACCTCCCTTTCTTTGATCCACAAAGTGTCTAACTCTTAATTTCTAATACCTTTGTTTTGTTTTCTGTCTGGTATCTGCTATTGAAACTATTACCTATCTTTTCTCTTTCCCTCTCTCATGAAAACAATAGCTTCTTAGTACGTACCATATCCCTCCCATATTCAGTCGTCTACCTCATTGTAGGTACTCTACCTACTGCTATAACTCTACACAATTTACATGAATCTAACCTCCATCCTCCCAGAACTCATATTGTTGCTTTGTTAATATATATCACCGATACTACTTTACACATTTTCCTTCCTTACACAATTGCTTTTCCCCGGCACTAACACTTTCCTTTAAAGTGAACTTAACCAGCAATAAGAAATTAGAATAAGAAGAACAAAGTGACAAAGAGAAGATATAACACTTACAGAAATATAACAGCTAATTAATCTCCAAGACTAGACAAAGAAGCTAAGGAACTGATTAAACCCGACAAGAAAAAATGATGACCAGACAGCAACAAAAATCTACAAACCAAACCAGTAATCAGGAAAACATGGCTGAATCCAATCAACAAACTAAAAATCAGGAAGGGGAGCAGAATTTCGCACAAGCAATGAAAGATCTCAGAACATTTATCACCGACAAATTTGATGAAGTAAAGGAAGAGGTTAACAACATGAAGACAACACTTGAGGAGAAATTGCAGACATATGCAAAAACATAACAGATATGATGGAAAGGAACACCACAATTCAAGAAATCAAAAATACACTTGCAGCAAATATCAGCAGACTAGAAGAGGCAGAGCAGAGAATTAGTGATGTGGAAGACAGTGCATTGGAAATCAAACAGATAGTATGAGTGGTCAATAAAAGATAGAAAAAATCCAGCTAGGACGTAGGGACCTGAATGATAATGCAAAATGCTCAAACATATGTATTATAGGCATTCCAGAAGGAGAACAGAAGGGAAAGGGGTCAGAAGGAGTGTTGCAGGAAATAATGGCTGAAAACTTCCCAAATCTACTGAAAGAGACAGATGTACATATCCAAGAAGCACAGTGCACTCCACTGGTCATAAACCCCAACAGGCCCACCCCAAGACATACACTTGTCAAATTATCCAATGCTCAAGACAAAGCGAAAATTCTAAAAGCAGCAAGAGAAAAGAAAACCATCACATACAAGGGAAGCTCAATTAGATTAAGTGCTGATTTCTCATCTGAAACCATGGAGGCAAGAAGGCAGTGGTATGATATAGTCAAGGTACTAAAGGAAAAAAATTTCCAACCAAGAATACTCTATCCAGCTAAACTAGCATTCAAAAATGATGGAGAATTCAAAATATTCACAGATAAACAGAAACTGAAAGAGTATACCAACAAGAAACCTCCCCTTCAAGAAATTCTAAAGGGAGTTTTGCAGGAAGAAAGGAAAAAATAGACAGGCAGAGTTGGAGGATAGTGTAAGAGCAACAAAAAAGTCAAAAATAGAAGGGAAAAATCATAATACAAACAAAATATGACAAACACAAATCCAATAAAAATATGGCTAACACAAATAATTCCCTGAAAGTAATAAAACTGAATGTCAATGGATTAATCTCATCTATCAAAAGATTCAGACTGGAACATTGGGTAAGGAAATATGACCCATCTATATGCTGTCTACAAGAGACACATCTTAGACCCAGAGACTCATGGAGGCTGAAAGTGAATGGTTGGAAAACAATCTTACAAGCAAACAATAACCAAAAAGAGGCAGGAGTAGCTATATTAATATCAGACAAAATAGACTTTAAATGCCAAGCAATTGTGAGAGACAAAGAAGGATACTACATATTAGTGAAAGGGACAATCTGTCAAGAAGATTGAACAATCATAAATATTTATGCTCCTAACAAGGGCACCTCTAAATACACGAGGCAAACGTTGGAAAAACTAGGTGAAAGAATAGATGCATCTACAATTATAGTGGGGGATTTTAATACACCACTATCAACTCTGGACAGAACATCTCAAAAGAGAATCACTAAAGAAACAAAACATTTGAACAGTATATTAGAGGAGCTGGATTTAATAGACATATAGAGATCATTACACCAAACACAGCAGGATATACATTTTCCCCAAGCGCTCATGGATCATTCTCCAAGATAGACCATATGCTAGGCCACAAAGAAAGGCTTAATGAATTCAGAAAGATTGAAATCATACAAAATAATATCTCTGACCACAGTGCAGTGAAGATGGAAATTTGCAAGGGTCAGAGGCCCAGATTTCACACCATGATTTGGAAATTAACCAGCACACTCTTAGAAAAACAGCGGGTCAAAGAGAAAATCTCAAAAGAAATCAATGACTACCTTGAAACAAATGATAATGATAACATACCAAAATTTGTGGGATGCAGCTAAAGCAGTACTGAGAGGGAAATTTATAGCCATAAATTCATATATCAAAAAAGAAGAAAGCAAAGATTTAAGAACTAACTGCACATTTGGAGGAATTAGGAAAAAGAAACAAAGTAATCCCACAGGAAGAAGAAGGAAGGAAATAATAAAGATAAGAGCAGAACTAAATGAAATAGAAAATAAGAAAGCACTTGAACAGATAAACAAGACCAAGAGCTGGTTTTTTGAGAAGATCAACAAAATTGACAAACTTTTAGTGAGACTAACAAAGAAAGAAAGAGAAAAGATGCAAATACACAAAATAAGAAATGAGAAAGGAAATATCACCACTGACCCCACAGAAATAAAGACTATCATAAGAAGATACTTTGAAAAACTATATTCCAAGAAAAATGACAATTCAGAGGAAATAGACAAATTCCTAGAAACACATAAGCAACCCATATTGATGAAAGAAGAAATTGATGATCTCAACACACCAATCACAAGTAAAGAGATAGAATCTGTCATTAAAAACCTCCCAACTAAGAAGTGCCCAGGGCCAGATGGCTTCACAGGTGAATTTTACAAAACATTCCGGAAAGAACTAACACCAATCCTGCTGAAACTATTCCAAAAAATAAATACAGAAGGAACATTGCCCAACTCCTTCTATGATGCCAACATTACCCTAGTACCAAAGCTAAACAAAGACACCACAAGAAAGGAAAATTACAGACCAATTTCTCTAATGATCCTAGACACAAAAATACTTAACAAAACACTTGCTAATCGTATTGAACAACAGATTAAATGAATTATACACCACGACCAAGTTGGATTCATTCCAGGTATGCAAGGATGTTTCAAGATAAGAAAATCAATCAACGTAATACACCATATAAACAGATTGAAGGGAAAAAATCACATGATTGTATCTATAGATGCAGAAAAAGCATTTGACAAAATACAGCACCGTTTCTTGAAAAAAACACTCCAAAAGATCAGAATATGAGGAAATTTTTTGAACATGATAAAAAGTATATATGAAAAATCTACAGCCAACACTGTTTACAATGGAGAAATCCTAAAATCCTTCCCTCTAAAGTCAGGAACAAGACAAGGATGCCCATTGTCTCCCCTTCTATTTAACATTTTCTTAGAAGTACTTGCTCGAGCACTGAGGCAAGAACCAGATATAAAAGGTATTCAAATTGGAAAGGAAGAAGTCAAAATTTCATTATTTGCAGATGACATGATCTTATACATAGAAAACCCTGAGAGATCTACAACAAAGCTTCTAGAACTCATAAATGAGTGTAGTAAATTCACAGGTTATAAGATCAATGCACAAAAATCAGTAGCATTTCTGTACACCAATAATGAGCAAGATCAGGAGGAAATCAAGAAACAAATACCATTTACAATAGTAAATAAAAAAATCAAATATTTAGGAATAAATTTAACTAAACATGTAAAAAACTTATACACTGAGAACTACACAAGACTGTTCAAGGAAATCATAGAAGACCTAATTAGATGGAAGAATATTCCTTTGTTCATGGATAGGAAGACTAAATATTATTAAGATGTCTATCCTACTAAAACTGATCTACACATTCAATGCAATCCCAATAAAAATCAACACAGCCTTCTTTAAAGGAACTAGAAAAACTAAGTATGAAATTTATTTGGAAAGGAAAGAGGTCCCAAATAGCCAAAGACATATTGAAAAAGAAAAATGAAATTTGAGGAATCACACTTCCTGACTTCAAAACATACCACAAAGCTACAGTAGTGAAAACAGCATGGTTTTGGTATAAGGAGAGACACACAGACCAATGGAATCGAATTGAAAGTTCTGATATAGAACCTCAAATATTATAGCCATATAATATTTGATAAAGCCATCAAACCCTCTCAACTGGGAGAGAATGGCCTATTCAACAAATGGTGCCTGGAGAACGGGATATCCATATGTAGAAGAATGAAAGAGGATTACCATCTCACACCTTATACAAAGATCAACTCAAGATGGATGAAAATCCTAAATATGAGAGCCAAGACCATAAAGACTTTGGAAAGCAGTGTAGGGAAACATCTACAGGACCTTGTAAAAGGAAATGGCTTCATGAATATCACATGAAAAGCACGAGCAGCAAAAGAACTAATAGATAAATGGGACTTCCTCAAAATTAAAGCCTTCTGCACCTCAAAGGAGTTTGTCAAGAAAGTAAAAAAGGGAATCCACACAATGGGAGAAAATATTTGGCAACCATATATCTGATAAGAGACTTATAACTTGTATATATAAAGAACTCCTATATCTTGAAAATAAAAAGATAAACAACTCATTTAAAAAATAGGAAAAAGACTTAAACAGACACTTCTCCAAAGAAGAAATACAAATGGCTAAAAAGCACAGGAAAAAAATTGCTCCAAATCTCTAGCTATCAGGGAAATGCAAATCAAAACTACAAACTACAAACTCCCATAAGATTGGCAGCTATGAAAAAAAACAGAAGAATACAAATGCTGGAGAGGATGTGAAGAAATGAGAACAGTCATCCACTGCTGGTGGGAATGCAGAAGGATCCAACCATTCTGGAGGACAGTTTGGCGGTTTCTCAAAAAACTAACCATAGATTTGCCATATGACCCAGCAATACCACTGCTTGGTATATACCCAGCAGAACTGAAAACAAGAACACAAACCGATATGTGTACACCAATGTTCATAGCAGCATTGTTCACTATTGCCAAAAGCTGGAATCAACCCAAATGCCCATCAACAGATGAGTGGATCAATAAAATGTGGTATATACATACAATGGAATACTACTCGGCTTTAAGAACAAATACACTACAAAAACACGTGATAACATGGATGAATCTTGAGGAACCTTATGCTGTGAAGCAACCCAGGCATTGAAGGACAAATACTACATGACCTCAATGATATGAAATAAGCAAGCTGCCTCAGAGAGCTAGAGACTGGAAGATAGGCTTACAGGAAATCAAGGGGTGGAGGAAGGATGTGAGTCGATGTCTGCAGGGGTGGAATCTATGATGAGCTGGTGGTAAGTATGAGCACAAAGAATAGATAAAATGGAGGCAAGGGGTTGCCTTTGGTGGGGCTTTGTGTGTTTGAGGGAGGCTGGGGATGGGCAGATAGGTAATAGTGCCCAAAAATTTGGGGGGAGGGAGGGGCAACATACGAACATAGGAGAGTGTCAGGTGTGGGTTGAGAGTAAAATGCTGAGAAAACCGTATCAAAATATAATTACGAGGGTTACTTGTTTAGGATGCTCAGAGGGGATGGTCTGACATGGGACGGACTGATGGGGAATGTCTGAATGCTCATTTTGCCAGGGTGGGTTGTACCATTGGACAGAGACCCAAGTAGTGAGAGTGGGAGTGGACCCACATTCTGGGGAGGACTAATGCCATCAAAAAAGAGGAACTGTATGTCTCGAGAGAAAGGATGGCTCCCAGGGCATTAGGGCAGTTGAGCAAGTCAGGCCCTGAACACTGTTGCAAGTATCTTCTGGATGTGGCTCCTCGGGAAATGGAGATTGGCTGTCGCTGTGGGCCCCAAGGGGAGGGGAAAATGGATGTTGAGTGAATGGAACCAAGGTAAATGTGGGGGTAAGAGAGGAGTTTCATGAGAGTACACAAGGATGGATATAAAACATGTAATATTACACCAAAAACATATAGGGGATGACAGACTAATAATGTAAACCATAATGTAAAACAGGATAACTAAAAATTTAGAAAGCTGTATATCCTAAAGTATGGACCACAATGTAAGCACAGATATCACCTTGTTTGAAAGCTATTGTCTCAGAGTCTGTACATCAGTTTCAGTAAATATGATATGAATAATGAAAAGATTATTGCTGTGGAAGGGAAAAGGTTTTATGGTGGATGTGTGGGAGTACTGTATATTGTATATATGAATTACTGTGATCTAAGGCTCTTGTGAAGAGAAGCTCAATAATTAGGAAAAAAGAAAAGAAAAAGATAGGATGTAGAATTTTTCCAAATCAATACGTATTCTATATCTAATCTTTAAACCCATCGCTATATTCCATTTTACTAGTAAGGGATCCTGACATTATATTGGGCCTCACTTTTCAGGAAGTTTTGGATCACAGAGTGGTTCAAAAATGGCAGCAGAGGAATACTGGTATAGGATGTTATTGACAGGTGATATATGGTTGACAGGGAGTTATACAGGGCATATGTCCAGGGTGCATGGTAATGTTTGGGAATACTCATAGTGGCAGCAATTAAAAACAACAGCTGTGGGGGTACTGGGTTCCTGGCCGGGGGTGCTCTGTCATGGTCCCTAGGGGAGCAGCGGCAGTCCCCCATGTGCAACGGTAAAGACCAGGAAGGAAAGAGGGTACAACAGTGAGCCCCTGATACTAATGACTATGCTTGTGAGCCTATACGCCTGAAATAAGAACAAGGCCTAGAGCAGTACTGTGCCTAGGAGTTTCCTCCTGACAGCCTTCATGTTACTCAAATGTGGCCAGTCTCAAAGCCAAACTCAGCATGTGAATGCAATGCATTTCCCCCCAGCGTGGGACGTGACACCCGGGGATGAGCCTCCCTGGCACGGAGGGATCACTACCAAGTACCAGCTGATGGTGCAACTAGAAAATGACCTTGAATTAAAGGTTCAACACGGACCAGCAGAAGATCCCTGTCTACATATAATAACAGGAGTTTAAAATGCTGTTTGACATAATGTAAGGGGGAAATGGAAAGGAGAAATGAGTTTATATGGCTTTGAGTCTCTAAAAAGGAGTCTGGAGGTTGTCAGAAGGATTGCCCTTATGCACACCTGAGCAGAGTCTCAGAGACAGATAAAGTAGATACAACCCCACGTATTGGTTCTTTTGAGGGCTAAAGAGACCCATGGGTTCTATGGTATGAATAAAAGGTTCATATGAATGCTTAAGAGAGTATAAATTTACCAATATTTCAACATAATATTAAACAAAAGTACAATATGATTAATTATGGCTTTAATTAATATAAAAAGGTGTGTGTCATAGAAACAACTTCTTATCATAAATTGAAGTAATATCATTGTAGTATGGAGCAGTACCAAATATTGCTAGTTTGTTGCAAAAAATTAATATCCAACTATGCCACTATCACTTTGTTTTAAAATGTGCTAAGACTTTCTTTAGTATTTCCTTAGGCAAGTCAAGCCAGCCTGCATTCTCCTACCTATAGAAAAGTCAACAATAGACTTTTGCAGTGCCTCTCCATGGCTGTGTGTATAACCCAGTCATCTGCTCTGGATTTGTGGCAAAGAATCTGGCTGTGGAGAAGAAATATGTGGCTAAAAAATGCTACTGATGACATTATGTTAATAAGTAATCCTTTTCTCAAAATTAAAAGAAACAGCAGAAACAATGATATCTTATCTTGAAAGCTTGGGGTGGGCAGACAGTTGGGATGGACTGTGAGGTCCCTGCTGCTCTAATAAATTCTTCAATGTCATTTAGTTGGGTAAAACAAAACTATAACCTCTGCTCTAATTGATAAAGTGCAATGTTTTCTCATGTTAATGTAGTTTGTAATATGGTTGGAATACTGAAAATCTTTCATCCCTCACTTAGCTCAAATATTAAAACCATTGTATGTATTAATTAGGAAAAGTCCTTCATGGAAGTAGGAAAACCTCCAACAAGCTGCTTTAAATAATAATAAAAGGAAAGTAAATTGTGGACATTAACTCAGCCTATGAATTGGATGTGGCAAGCACCAATATTGGCTATAGGTGGAGTTTGTGGCAAAAGCAAAACTCTAAACAAGTATCTCTTGGATTTTAATCACAATTCTGGAAAGAGGCCAAAAGTACAATATAAAAAAGCAATTGTGTGCAGCATAGGAGGTCCTGCTAAAAGTGAAAGATTTAACCAAATAGTGTCTGGTCACTCTAAAGACTGCCATCCCTATCCAGGGGTGGATTACTGAGGTGAGGCAGGCTGAAGTCTGGCTGGCAAGCATAGCCGCGTCCAGTGGGGGATATGCGCAGCCCACCACTCGGGTGTAGGGTGGCTGGAATGGGTGAACTGCCCTCAGCCATGGAACGGGTGCACTGCCCTCGACCCTGCCCAGGCAACTGACACTGGCTTGCTGATAGCCAGCAGAAGATGCCTACGTTCACATCCCCCCTCCCGCACTGTCAAGCCGCAGCACAAGCCGCACCATAAAAGGCAAGGAACTAGTCCCTACCAATCACTCCCAGCCCCGTTCCCCTTTCCCGCCGGTGCCGCCCCTTCACCAACCTAGAATCTGCCTCTTCCCCCCACCAACTGCTTGCCACCGCCAATCCAATCCCCCTTTGGCCACAGCCAATCAGTCCCCTGCTCACTCCCCCATAACCCTATATAAACACATGTACTTCCCTTAATAAATTAGACCTGCATGCTCACCTCGTCTCTGTGGTGGTTTCTCCACCGCGCACCCTCCATGCCTGCGAGACCCCGCAGGAGCCTAGGCCTCTCCTGCCCCGTCGTCCACCGGACAGGATGTACCAACCGCAGATTACAAATACTAAAATCAAGACAGAGATGATGGACTGTTGTAAATCACCCTCAGATTATGAAAAAACATCTGGGGTACCTGCTACTATTAACAGGTGACTGTCATGTCCCTGCCCACTCCACTAACACCCATTTTAGGACTGTTGACACATGCTTTTGTGAAGATCCAGGGCCCTACCACTGAAATCTGAGAAAAGGCAAAAGTGACTCCACTGTAAAAGTGAACATCAATGAAGAAACTATAGCAATGGCCAGAAGAAGAAAAGGCATCTGGATACCTGTGAGAATGATGTGGAATTTAGCAGTCATTTCCTGAAAGTCAGTTACTGCTACATATGGCACAAGAATTCTTGAAATGGATGAGACACTTTATTGGGCTGCTTATAATAAGCATTTTGGGGATGATTGGTATCCTTACAGTTGCTGCTATTGCTGTGATAGCTTTACATGAATGTACAAACACAACAATATACATAATTGGCATAAAAGTGCTAGTGATTTGTGCCATATGCAAGAGCATATAGATTCCGTGCAGTTAAATAATTGAGTTAATGATTTGAAATCAGCTTTGTTACATATTAGAAATCAATTGTATAATTTGAATTTGTTAAGGGGGTTGCAATGTGATTGGAATGAAAGAAATTTCTGTTTAACTCTGCTTGCATATAATTCATCAGCTATAGTATGGAAAAATTAAGAATCATTTATTAGGCCATAAAAGTAATATCTCTCTGGAAATAATTGAATTACAAAGGAAAATATTAGAGACATCTCAATCAAATTCATTTAGCAAATGATAAGGATATTTTCTCAGATGTGATTTCACATATTACAAAATTTAACCCTGTTAATTGGTGGAAATCACAGCATTTCCTGTCAGCTGTAGGAATAGGGCTAAACATATTTGTTCTGTTGTTCATGATTCTTGCCTGTGCTGGATAGTGCTTTCAAAGAAAATTTCAAAGTGTGACAGCCATGGGACATGCAAATAATCTGGTGCTAGCCAAAGCACTTCAATAATCTCCCCAAGTCAAAGAGCTTGGCTGGTAGTCAATGATGAGTAAGACTCTCGAGGGGAGGGCAACCTAAGACAGGCATGGTCACCTCAACTAAAACAAAAAGGGGTGGTGGTGGACTTGGTCCAGTGATTAGGATGTCCGTCTACCACATGGATAGGTCCATGGTTCAAGCGCTGGGCCTCCTTGACCCATGTGCAGTGCTGATGCACACAAGGAGTACCGTGCAATGCAGCGGTGTCCCCTGCATAGGGTAGCCCCACATGCAAGGAGAGTGCCCCATAAGGAGAGATGCCCAGTGTGAAAGTACAGCCTGCCCAGGAATGGTTGCACACACACAGAGAGCTGACACAAGATGATGCAACAAAAAGAAACACAGATTCCCCTGTGCCACTGACAACAACAGAAGCAGACAAAGAAGATGCAGGAAATAGACACAGAGAACAGACAACTGGGGTGGGGAGAAGGGGAGATAAATAAATAAATAGATAGATAAATAAATAAATAAATAAAATAATAAAGAGAGAAATTTTGGAAACTAAGGCACAGTGGTCTCACAAAGAGAGACATGCTAGTTCCATGGTTAGCTTGCAAACTAAGGAATGCAGTAATAAAGAGTTCCCAGCAAACAGGAGGAAGCTGTTAAAGGCTGAAAGAAAAGATAAGCACATACCTTTTGTAGTAAATTGAACACTTAGACTTTGTACCTTGAGGTAAGATTTTTTAAATTCCTTAGACTATGAGTAATGTTGATAGTTAACTGCATGTTGCTGCTTGTTCTCATGTAGACTGGGGTATATATAGAGCCCCTTGTAAACAATAAAGTTGTCTGATGAGTCTCTACTCACAGACCCCCTGATCCCAGCTCTCTCACTTTCTTCCTCTTTCTTTCATTCTTCTTTTTCTCTTTCTTTCATTCCTGATACCCTTTGGGCCCAAATCTCCAACACTCCCCATGTCTCCAGTGAGGGTTTTTAATAGTTATATTTTGATTTTCATAATCTTGAAATGATAAGTTTAATTGAAATTGGGTATAAGGTTAAAGTTGGAGGTGGTAGAGATTGTATAAAATCCATTTAAAGATGTTTAAAGGGTCCTTTTTGCAAGGTATTTGACAACTCTTGAACTTCCAGTTTTACAAATGTTGTGAAGTTGACGGAGCATAGTATATATGCTAACCGTACTTCTCATTTAGTTTATTTATTTATTTATTTATTGCTGAAAATAAAAAAAGCACCAGAAGAATACAATGTAACTGACCAGGCAAGTTGGTTATTTTGTTGAATGGAGCATTTTATAAAGAATAACTTGAATGACTAAAAATAATACTGCACTCTTGCCTAATACCTTACAAATCTGCACCAGTGCCTATCATGAGCAGTAAAGATCTTGACAGCTCTCTAAGAACTTCATATAATTTCTGAAATGTTTATATGAATAACTTTTTTGCCCACTCACATTTAACCAATAGAAAATTAGAAAATTCTTTTTAATTTGACAGCACATCCCATGCAAGTCCCAACATCAGATAATCCTAACAACTTCTAAAATTTCTCTTCTTATAAGGTAATAAATTAACTATTTTTTGTCAGAGTCATGGACACAAAGTGTATCAGGAATGATAGACAAAGAGATTGGGATCAGGGGATCTGAGAGCATTGAAGCCTCAAGCTCATCAGACAAGCTTATTAATCTTAGGGGCTTCTTTATATACCCCAAGCAATCGTGAGAACCAGCAACTATTCTTGCTAACTATTCCCATTACCTCAACCTGTGTAACACAATGGATCAAATGCTGCATCTTCTTCTTTGTCTGCTTCTGTTGTTGTCAACGGCATGGGAATCTGTGTTTCTTTTTGTTGCATCATCTTGTGCATCAGCTCTCTATGTGTGCAGCACCATTCCTGGGCAGGCTGAACTTTCTTTCACACTGGGTGGCTCTCCTTTTCAGGGTGCATCTTTGTGTGTAGGGTTCTCCTATGTGGAGACACCCCTGTATGGCAGGGCACTCCTTGCGTGCATCAGCATTGAGTATGGGCCAGCTTCACACGGGTCAAGGAGGCCTGGGGTTTGATCCTTGGACCTCCCATGTGGTAGACAGATCCCTATCCACTGGGCCAAATCTGCTTCCCTCAGATTTTTAAAATAAATTTTCTTCTGTTACCATAGATACAATCTAACAGTTCCCCTTTTAATCATATTCATATACATGTATCAGTGCTGTTAATAGCATTCACATCATTGTGCTACCATCTTCACTATCCATTACCAAAACATTTCCATTATTCCAAATAGGAACCCTGTACAGTTTAAGCCTTAACTTCCCATTCCCTATTACATTCCATCCCCTGGTAAACTATATTCCAGATTCTGACTCTAGGAGCTTTCTTATTCTAGTGATTTCAAATCAGATAGCTCATACAATATTTTGGCCTTTAAGTCTGACTTACTTCATTTAATGTGAGGTCTTCAAGGCTAACCTATGTCGACACATGTATAAAGACTTCATTATTTTTAGCAGCTGAATCATATTCCATTGTATGTATATACCACATTTTATTTATCCATTCATCAGTTAATGGTAACTTGGGTAGCTTCAGTCTTCTGGCAATTGTGAATAATACCTCTGAGAACATATGTTTGCACTTATCTGTTCAAGTCCCAGTTTTTAATTCTTTCAGAAATATATCTAGTGGGATTGCCAGTTCCTGTGGTAGTTCTATATTTAGTTTTATGAGGAACTGCCAAATTGTGTTCCACAGTGGCTGCACCATTTTACATTGCTACCAATCATGAATGCCTGTTCCTGTTCCTCTGCATCCTTTTCAATACTTATTCCCTTTTTTTTTTAAGTAGTCATTCCAATGTTGCTGAAATAGTATCTTATGGGTTTGATTTGCATTTCTCTGAGGGTTAATGATGTTGAGCATTTTGTCATATGCTTTCTGATAATTTTTACATCTTCTTTAGAGAGTATTTAGCCCATTTTTAAATTGGGTTGTTAGTCTTTTTGTTATTAAGTTGAAGGATTTCTTTATACATACTATATATGAATCCTTTATCAAATATGTGGTTTCAAATATTTTCTACCATTGTGTAGCTTGTCTTCTTTTATGATAAAATTCTTTGAGGACAAAAGTTTTTCATTTTAATGAGTCCCATATATCAATTTTTTTTTCTTTTTGTTGCTTGTGTGTGCTTTGGGTACAAAGTCTAAGAAAACATTGCGTAACACAAGATCCTAAAGATGCTACTTTACCTTTTCTTCTAGGAGTTTCATAGCTGTAGCTTTTATATTTAGGTCTTTGATCTATTTTAAGCTGATTTTTGTATATGGTGTGAGGTAGGGGTTCTCCTCTTCCTTTTTAATTTTTTTTCATTTTTGAAGAGATTGTTCTTTTCCAATTGAGTGGTTTTGCCCCTATCTCAAAAATAAGTTAGCCATAAATATGAGGGTTGATTTCTGAACTCTCAATTCTTTCCATTGGTTTATATGCCTGTCCTTATGCCGGTACCAGGATATTTTGATTACTGTGGCTTTGTGATATATTTTAGGTCAGGAAATGGGACTCCTCCAAATTCATTCTTCTTTTTCAAGATGGCATTATCTATTTAGGACACTTATCCTTCCATATAAATTTGATGATTGGCTTTTTCATTTCTGCAAATAAAGTTATAGGAAGTTTACTAGGATTTCATGGAATCCCTAAGTTGCTATGGGTAGTCTTGGCAACATAACTTATTCAGTCTTCAAATCCATGAACAGGAAATACACTTCCATTTATTTAGGTTTTCTTTCATTTCTTTTAGCCTTTATAGTTTTCTGCATGCAAGTCTTTTATATGTTTAAGATTAATTCCCAGACATTTAATTCTTTTAGTTGCTATTAAGAATGGGGGTTTTTCTTGATTTCTTCTGATTTTTCATTGCTAGTGTATAGAAACACTACTGATTTTGAGTGTTGATGTTGTACCCCACCACTTTGTTGAATTCATTTATTAGCAGTAGGAGCTTTACTGTGGATGTTTTCAGGAATTTCTGTGTATAGGATCACAGCATTTGCATATAGGGAAAGATTTACTCCTTCCTTTCCAGTTTGGATGATCTTTGTTGCTTTTTCTTGCCTAATTGCTCTGACAACTTCCAGTACAATGTTAAGTAACAGCTGTAACAGTGATCATCTTTGTTTTGTTCCTCATCTTAGAGGGAAAGCTATCAGTCTTTTAAACCATTAAGCAGGATGTTGGTTGTCAGCTTTTCATATATGCCCTGTATCATGCTGGGGAAGTTTCCTTCTATTCTTATTGTCTTAAACAGTTTTATCACGAAAAGGTACTGGATTTTGGTCAAATGCCTTTTCTGCATCAGTTGAGATAATCATGTGTTTTTCCCTTCATTTTTAAATGTGGTATATTACATTATTTTAATTTCTCATGTTAAACCAACCTTGCATATCAGGCATAAATCCTACTTGGTCATGGTGTATAATTCTTTTTAATATGCTGTTGGACTCAGTTTGCTAGTATATTCTTGAGGATTTTTGCATCTATATTCATAAGACATATTCTTTAGTTTTCTTTTCTTGTGGTATCTTTATCTGGCTTCCATATGAAGGTGAGCTTGCCTTGTAGAATGAGTTAAGAACATTCTCTCTTCAATTTCTTGAAAGAATTTGTGCATAATGAGTATTAAATCTTCTTGGAATCTTTGGTAGAATTCCCCTGTGAAGCCATCTGGTTCTGGGCTTCTCTTTGTTGGGAGGTTTACTGTTTCAGTCACTTTACTAATTACTGATTTGTTGAGATCTTCTATTTCTTCTTAAGTCAATGTAGGTAATTTACATGTTTCTAAGAATTTTCCATTTCATCTATTGTATTTAATTTATTGGCATACAGTTATTTATAGTATCCACTTATAGTCCTTTTTTTTATTTCAATGGGGTTGGAAGTACTGTTCCCCTTTTCATTTCTGACTTCCATTATTTGTATCCTCTCCCTTTTTTCTTTGTCTACCTAAATTTTTATTATTTTATTGATATTTTCAAATAACCTACTTTTTTTGTTAGTAAAAAGAATTTATTGGGAAATGGGAGAAAAAAACAAAGCTTGCTGAGAAATGGAAAAGAAGGATGAAATACTCATCAAGATTTGATGCAGGGTCTTCTAGGCAGTGAGTGGGCTTTGACATGTGTGGTCACCTTTTAAGCTATTAATTATTCCTCCCTTGCTAATGCTAAGGGAAGGGGCCTCAGATGTTATTGACTACCTCGCCAATGGTGGGGGTCAATGGTGTGGCCTGTTTGGAATATCCAGAACCCCTCTCAATTCTCGGACCATAAGGTCAAGTTCTTGGCAGGTTCTCACTGCCATGTTGTCTGTCAGCCAGGTTGTCTGCTGGGCCTGCTGCCTTTTCCCTTTCACTATACTAACTTGCCTCAACTCCTTCCTCAGAGAGTTCATGTCTTTATTCCTAAGGGAACTCTCAGGAGCATTGGTTATTCTTCTGTAGCTACTTCCTGTTGAAGAACCAACTTTTGATTTTGTTGATTCTATCTCTTATTGTTTTCTGTTTCATTGATCTCTGTTCTCATATTTAGCTCCTTTCTTCTGCTTACTTTGGGGTTAGTTTGATTTTTCCCCCTACTTCTTCTAATTTTGAGGTTAGGTCACGGATTTGAAGTATTTTTTTCTTTTTCAATGTAAGCATTTAGATTTAGAGTGTGAGGTTTATGTCACTAAAATTTCTTGAGTCTGATAACTGCACTTAAGGTGATTAAATAAGTGAATATCCTTCCTAAGAGACATAAAAGGAAGAATTGTGTTTGAGGATTACATATACAACCAGCTTGTGATCAATGCAGCCCTTGTGTGAACAGTCAAGAGGAAGATGAGAGTGAATCCAAAGATCACACAGACAGAATGTACATCCTTGAAATCTAATGACTTTAATATTCCAATATTTCTCAGGTTTTAAAGATGAAATTAGTAAAGTGAGTTGAATCTCTGTGCAGGGCCTGTCATAACCCCTCTCATATTCATAACACACATTTCAAGGCCAGGCAGGCACAAATTAAGGAGGGCACTGACAGTTGGAGTCTCATCTGATCACCATGTGCTGGCTTAGGTGTCCTAGGCCACAAAATGAAAAGTTTATGTGGCCAGCATTGGGGGTCTGCAAGTCCTCTACCATGAAACCTCCCAACAAATAATTCAGATGGTTACAGGTATGGGAAGACACTTATCTCTTTCTTTCCCAAGGCAGTTGGGAAAAATCTAGGGTGGCCATCCCTGCCAGCCTACGGAGCTTAGCCCATATCCCCTGGGTCATAAGATGTGATCACTGATTTGTGGGTCAAGGTGTGGGAAAGATGGAGGCATTGTTTTTCTATACCCCTCCCCCACCTCCCCTGAGGTCTGCCTTGGTTGCCAGGCAGTTGGATGTTCTGGGAAGGATGCTCACCATGGGGTTCTATCCCAGCAACCTGAGGTGACTAAGCAGAGGCCTTGGGAGCCTTGTATGATCTGCTGATAGTCATGGTGCTCTGTGCAATCCCGATCTTGGTGACCTTGTGCCTGGTGTTGGCAGCTCTGCTAGAGGACTTTATACAAAGCCTAGATGTCCAGGGAATGCTGTGGAAATTGGTAGCTTGGATAGTTATAGTGGGGATTTTTATTATTAAATCTTATTATGATGGGAGGAGAGACAAAAAACTGGCCACTGACATTTCTGCTCTTCTAGAGGGAACATAACAAATTGTTGATAAGTTTCACCACATTGAAAAATAATTTGGAGACCTTTACTATAGTATAAGACAAACTCAAGAATGAAGTATCAGAAACTGTATATGTGAAACCCATGAATAAAGAACTGGAAATCTACAACTCTTTACTTGGACTTAAAGTAGACAAGTCTAGAAAATCATGGAAACGAGAAACATCTAAATGTTTACAAGAAGTTCACCTGATGGTTGACACTACAAGCAAAACTCTGACCTTAGAAGACTCAACAAGGCAAATCCAACATCAAGTAGTTCCAACCAAATCATCCTTCAAAATCTCTCAGGCAAATATAGAACAGCTTCCCACATCCATGACAGGAGCTTTGGAGGAAAATTTCAGGTTTGAAAGAAGCATAAAATTCTCTTCACAGGAATCTTAAAAACTGAAGGTAAGCTGGACACATTTACTAAAGAGAGAAAAATCTCAGGAAACTCTAAAGTACCTATGAAACCAGTTCTTAGTAATAAAGTGTGTCAAATCAAACCTCCAAATGAGTACTTGCTTAAGATTTGTGATTCAGCTGCTGTTCTTGAGGAAAATAATATAGATCTTGGGAACATGGAATTGGATATGCTGAAGATATCAGAAAATGGAGACCTCATAGTGGGAGAATCCCAAGGAGTGTTGATTGATGCTGTGGAGTTAAATACTTACTTACAAAGTCTTAAGGAAAAAGAAAAGAGAGGCATGCAAAATTAGAAGAAGAAATTATAATAATCAGTGAACTTGAAAATCATATAGAAAGATTCCAAACTGAAAAAGCTTTGTTCCAGTTAGAACTCTCCTAACTGGAAAGGGAGAGGCAAAACCTCCAGCAGAAACCTCAAGTCCATCCACATCAAGAAAAGGAGATAAGTTTTAATTGAATTGTCAAGTTAAAGAGAATTTACCCCATAAAGATGGATGAATTTTTTTCCAAAGCAAATAAAGACATCAGCAATGAACGTGAAAAGCTGAAAACTTATAAAATTCAAACAGAAATCACTGCAGAAAAAAGTTGATAGAATCACTGAGTATTATGAAAGCCTTATTTCCCAGAGGCATAAAGCTCATGATATGGAAATAAGAGCTGTGATACCTTGGAGAAACCAATTTCAACTGAGAAAATAAAACACATCCATGGCACAAAAACTAATCAAGGAAGAACATAAAGTTTCTGAAAATTATCATTCCACCACTCATTTTTCAAATGGAGCATTTGGCAGAGTCCTGGAACCACAACCAGGAACCCTCTGGATCAACAGTTCCCCAAGGAAGGAGGAACATCAGGCTGAAATGGTAAAGCGATGCCCTGTGTCAACCAGTTACCACACCCTGGGGTCCCTGAAGTTGGGTCAACCCCACCCAGCAGGTGCCATAGGAGGTCAAGACAGATCTTGTCTTGTAGCTCCTTTCACAAGCAGAAGCAACTCAATAGAATCTTCTTCAGCCCTCTCACCTGATGGGGGAGCAGCCAACCCAGGCTCTGTTCTTCCACATTGCCCTCCTGTCAAATGTCAGAGGTTAAGAAGGAGTCCCAGGAGGAATGTTCTGAGAAGATGATATGCTGTGCTTCCCCCTATTCTGGAAAGTGAGGAGGAAACTCCCCAAGAGTCCATTTACTAAGGGAATTCCTTGGCTCAACACTAATCTCTACTGGTAACAACAATGTATCAACACCAACCTCTTGACTCCAGCTTCTGTTTATATAACCTGGAAAGAAATGTAGCACCTGCTCTGTGGATCCTGACTCCAATGAGTTGTTGTGTGGAATGTCTCAACTGATACATTTTATTTTTTCTCATTTAGTCTTATTCTAGTAAGAGATTATAAAAATGGTTTAATTGGATATTTAATAAGTTATAGCTATTAGTATATTTCATAACTGTATTATATAATATGAATCTATAAATTTATTCTATTCTATTTAAATATTGTTTATACTATTTATTTATTCCATTTAATTTTAATTATATTTCTAGGTAGGTTTACTTGTCATTTGTAACATCAACTGTAGTAGAGTTTCATATGAGAATGTTTATTTCTGTATATCAGGGGGTCAATACCCTCTGGTTATAACATTAATGAAATTTACCATTATAAAATTTGTATAATTAATAAAACAATGTTCATATAGCTTCTGTGTGCTGTTTTGATTAAACATAAGAAGGTGGGGTGTGTTTATCAATAATATACAACTTAATCCATTTTACTTACTAGAAAGACCTATGTTTCCTGAACAGTAATTCATCATGTGGTGACCTTTATTTATTTGTCATATTTCTGTATGTCTGCATTACTTAAAAGGTATTCTGGAGGAAGTCTATCAGGCACATGAAAAATGTTTCCACATGGACCACATATTTGTCCTGTATTTAGGTCCCATGATTTCAGGGAACCACCTGCCCTATTTATCCCTGTTTACCCAGCATCAAGAGTAGATCCTGATAGGAGCAAGGACCCATAAATAATTGTTAAGTAAATGACAGGAATCAGTTTTTTAAGTGTGCAATACTTTAAACTCATCTTTCTGAACCCATTCATTTCCTTTCCCTAAAATATGTATAACAGCTTTATTGAGGTATGATTCACATACTGTTGTAGATTGAATTATCTACCCCAGAAAAACAAAACCACATTCCTAATACCAGTCCTGTTGGCATGAACCTATTGTAAACAGCACCTTTTGAAGATGTTATTTTTTTTTATTAAGTTGTGGCCAACTGAATCAGGATGGGTCTTAATCCTATTTTTGAAGACCATATAAAGACAAAGTCATGGGGAGAAGCAGGAAGTCAGCAGGAACACCCAGATATGAAAAGACAGGATATACCCTTGGGCTTGGAAAGCCAAGGAACCCAAGCATTTTCAGATTGCCAGCCAGCCAGAATGCTACAAACTCCTCTTAGAGGAGGCAAGCCTTCTAGCCTCTGAAACATTCAGCCAGTAAATTCCTGTTGTTAAGCCAACCTATTGTGTGGTATTTATCATAGCAGCTGTGAAAACTAAGACACATATCATACAATTAATTTAAATTGTAAAATTCATTCTTTTTAATACAGTCTCAGAGGTGTGATAATGGTATCACTGTCAATTTTAGAACATTCTCACACTAAAAGAAACTATAAATTAGCAGTCCCTCCCCATTTCTCCCTAAGTCCCCTAGTCCGATGTAAACTTTAGTGCTTTCTTTTTTTTTTTTTTTTTTGTGGATGAAGACTTCTTTATTTATAGCAGCATTATTAACACTGGTAGGGTCCATATACAAAACATTAATTCATACATGATATTCAGATCTTCCTGTGGTCATTTGATATCATTCAGTATTAAAGTTCATTAGGCTTAGTACCTCAAAGCATGGACCATTACTTTCATTCAGTCTTTCCAAAGTTGAAAAAGCATAGGGAATTTTGTAGTTGATCTTTAAAGCAATAAGTGTTTGTACCTTTAAAGTGCTATATCGTTTCTTTTTTTTTTTTTAATTTTTTTATTGAGTTTGTAATAATATTACATTAAAAATATATATGTGAGGTCCCATTCAACCCCATCCCCCCACCCCCCTCTCCCCCCCCCAACAACACTCGTTCCCATCATCATGACACATCCATTGGATTTTGTAAGTACATCTTTGGGCACCTCTGCACCTCATATACATTGGTTCACATCATAGCCCATACTCTCCTCCATTCCATCCAGTGGGCCCTGTGAGGATTTACAATGTCCGGTGATTGCCTCTGAAGTACCATCCAGGGCAGCTCCATGTCCCAAAGACGCCTCCACCTCTCATCTCTTCCTGCCTTTCCCCATACCCTTCGTCCACTATGTCCACTTTTCCCATTCCAATGCCACCTCTTCTATGTGGACATTGGATTGGTTGTGTCCATTGCACCTCTATGTCAAGAGGAGGGTCAGATTCCACCTGGATGCTGGATGCAATCCTCCCATTTTCAGTTGTAATCACTCTAGGCTCCATGGTGTGGTGGTTGTCCTTCTTCAACTCCATCTTAGCTGAGTGTGGTAAGTCCAATAAATCAGATTGTAGGTGCTGGAGTCTGTTGAGGCTCAGGATCTGGCTATCACATTGTCAGTCCAGAGATTTAAATCCCCTAAATATATCTTAAACCCCAACATTAACTGCACTTCCAGCACATTGGCATGAAAGTCTTATGAAGGGAGATCCCATCTGAGTCCAGATTCATCACACATAAACACCATTTCCAAAGAGGGGCCATCTGCCCTGGTAGTTAACCCCATCGGCCATGACCATAACTCCCGTGGGTCTCTTTAGCCCTCAAAGGAACCAATATCTGGGGGTTGTATCTGCTTTATCTGTCTCTCTGACTCTGCTCAGTTGTGCATGAGGGCAAACCTTCTGCCAGCCTCCAGACTCTTTTTTAGAAACTCGTAGCCATATAAACTCATTTCTCCTTTCCATTTCCCCCTTACTTTAGGTCAAACAGCATTTTAAAGTCATGTTATTTTATGTAGACATGGATATTCTGCTGATCCGCATTGAACCTTCCATATAAGGTCCTTTTCCAGTTGCATCATCAGTTGGTAGTTGATAATGGTCCCTCGTTGCCAGGGAGGCTCATCCCCGGGTGTCATGTCCCATGCTGGGGGGAAGGCATTGCATTTACATGCTGAGTTTGGCTTCGAGACTGGCCACATTTGAGTAACATGAAGGCTGACAGGAGGAAATTCCCAGGTACAAAGTTGTTCTAGGCCTTGTTCTTATTTTGGGTTTATCAGCTCACAAGCATAGTCATTAGCATCAGGGGCTCACTGTTGAACCCTCACTCCCTCCCGGTCCCCGCCACTGTACCTGGGAGACTGTCGCTGCTCCCCTAGGGACCACGACAGAGCACCACTGGCCAGGAACCCAGTACCCCCCCCTACTGTGGTTTTTAATTGTTGCCACTATGAGTATATCCAAACATTACCATGCACCCTGGATATATGTTCTGTACAGCTCCCTGTCAGCCATATATCACCTGTCATTGGTACCCCATACCAGTATCCCTCCATTGCCATTGTTGAAACACTCTGTGATCCAGAACTCCCCGAAATTTGAAGCCCAATATAATTTCATGGTCCCTTACTAGGGAATGGCATATAGCGATGAGCTTAAAGGATAGATAAAGAACTTGGATAAAGTTAGATAAAGAACTTAGATGAAGAATGTTGACTTGAAAAAATTCCACATCCTATCTTTTTCTTTCCCCCCCCCCCTAATTATTCAGCTTTTCTTCACAGGAGTCCTAGACCACAGCAATGTATATATATAATATACAGCACTCCCACACATCCACCAGAAAACCTTTTCCCTTCCACAGTGATACACTTACGCCCTATTCATATCATATTTACTTAAAGTGATGTACAGAGTCTGAGACATTAGCTTTCTAACAAGGTGACATCTGTGCTTACATTGTGGTGCATACTTTAGGATACACAGTTCTTTACATTTTTAGTTATCCTATGTTTTACATTATGGTTTACATTATCAGTCTGTCATCTCCTATATGTTATAGTGTAATATTACATGTTTTATATCCATCCTTGTGTACTCTCAAGAAACTCCTCTCTTACCCCCCATTTACTTTGGTTCCACACATTTAACGTCCATTTTCCCTTCCACCTTGGTGTCCTCAGTGATAGCCAACCTCCGTTTCCTGAGGAGCCACTTCCAGAGATAGATGGAATAGTGTTCAGGTCCTAACTTACTCAACTGCCCCAATGCCCTGGGAGCCACCCTTTCTCTCGAGGGATACAGTTCCCTCTATTTGATGGCATTAGTCCTCCCCAGGATGTGGGTCCACCCCCACTCTCACTACTTGGGTTTCTACCCCATGGTGTCACCCACTCTGGCAGAATGAGCATTTAGACATTCCCCAGGAGTCCGTCCTGCATCACCTGACCCTCTCCTGGTTCGTATGCTACCCCTCCCTCCCCCCACTTTTGGGCAACATTACCCATCCGTCCCTCCCCAGGCACCCTCAAACCCGCAAAGCCCCAAGCAAAGGCAACCCCTTGCCCCCCTTTTATCTCTTCTTTGTGTTCATACTTACCACCATCTCGTCTTAAATTCCACCCCTGCAGACATCGGCTCATATCCTTCCTCCACCCTCCGATTTCCTGTAAGCCTATCGTTCAGTCTCTTGCTATCTAGGGCAGATTGGTTATTTCATATCATTGAGGTCATGTAGTATTTGTCCTTCAATGTCTGGGTTGCTTCACTCAACATAAGGTTCTCAAGATTCATCCATGTTATCACATGTGTTTGTAGTGTGTTTGTTCTTACAGCCAAGTAGTATTCCATTGTGTGTATATACCACATTTTATTGATCCACTCATCTGTTGATGGGCATTTGGGTTGATTCCAGCTTTTGGCAATAGTGAACAATGCTGCTATGAACATTGGTGTACATATATCGGTTTGTGTTCTTGTTTTCAGTTCTGCTGGGTATATACCCAGCAGTGATATTGCTGGGTCATATGGCAAATCTATGGCTAGTTTTTTGAGAAACCGCCATACTGTCCTCCAGAATGGTTGGATCCTTCTGCATTCCCACCAGCAGTGGATGAGTGTTCCCCTTCCTTCACATCCTCTCCAGCACTTGTATTCTTCTGTTTTTTTCATAGCTGCCAATCTTATGGGTGTAAGATGGTATCTCATTGTAGTTTTGATTTGCATTTCCCTGATAGCTACAGATTTGGAACATTTTTTCATGTGCTTTCTTGCCATTTGTATTTCTTCTTCGGAGAAGTGTCTTTTTAAGACTTTTTCCCATTTTTTAAATGGGTTGTTTATCTTTTTATTTTCAAGATATAGGAGTTCTTTATATATGCAAGTTATAAGTTTCTTATCAGATATATCGTTGCCAAATATTTTCTCCCACTGTGTGGGCTCCCTTTTTACTTTCTTGACAAACTCCTTTGAGGTGCAGAAGGCTTTAATTTTGAGGAAGTACCATTTATCTATTAGTTCTTTTGCTGCTCGTGCTTTTGGTGAGATATTCATAAATCCATTTCCTATTACAAGGTCCTGTAGATGTTTCCCTACACTGCTTTCTAAGGTTTTTATGGTCTTGGCTCTTATATTTAGGTCTTTGATCCATCTTGAGTTGATCTTTGTATAAGGTGTGAGATGGTAATCCTCTTTCATTCTTCTACATATGGCTATCCAGTTCTCCAGACACCATTTGTTGAATAGGCCACTCTCTCCCAGTTGAGAGGGTTTGGTGGCTTTATCGAATATTATGTGGTTGTATATGTGAGGTTCTATATCAGAGCTTTCAATTCGATTCCATTGGTCTATGTGTCTCTCCTTATGCCAATACCATGCTGTTTTCACCACCGTGGCTTTATAGTATGTTTTGAAGTCAGGTAGTGTGATTCCTCCAATTTCGTTTTTCTTTTTCAGTATGTCTTTGGCTATTCGGGGTCTCTTTCCTTTCCAAATAAATTTCATAGTTAGTTTTTCTAGTTCCTTAAAGAAGGCTGCATTGATTTTTATTGGGATTGCATTGAATGTGTAGATCAGTTTTGGTAGGATAGACATCTTAATAATGTTCAGTCTTGCTATCCATGAACAAGGAATAGTCTTCCATTTATTTAGGTCTTCTTTGATTTCCTTGAAAAATCTTGTATAGTTCTCAGTGTATAAGTTCTTTACCTCTTTAGTTAAATTTATTCCTAAGTATTTGATTTTTTTATTTACTATTGTGAATGGTATTTGTTTCTTGATTTCCTCCTGATCTTGGTCATTATTGGTGTACAGAAATGCTACTGATTTTTGCACATTGATCTTATAACCTGCGACTTTACTAAACTCATTTATGAGTTCTAGAATCTTCGTTGTAGATCTCTCAGGGTTTTCTATGGATAGGATCATGTCATCTGCAAATAATGAAATTTTGACTTCTTCCTTTCCAATTTGAATGCCTTTTATTTCTGGTTCTTGCCTCAGTGCTCGAGCAAGTACTTCTAAGACAATGTTAAATAGGAGCGGAGACAGTGGGCATCCTTGTCTTGTTCCTGAGTTTAGAGGGAAGGAGTCTAGGATTTCTCCATTGTAAACAATATTGGCTTTAGGTTTTTCATATATACTCTTTATCATGTTCAAAAAATTCCCTTGTATTCCAACCTTTTGGAGTGTTTTTATCAAGAAAGGGTGCTGTATTTTGTCAAATGCTTTTTCTGCATCAATAGATATAATCATGTGATTTTTTCCTTCAATCTGTTTATATGGTGTATTACGTTGATTGATTTTCTTATGTTGAACCATCCTTGCATACCTGGGATGAATCCCACTTGGTCGTGGTGTATAATACTTTTAATGTGTTGTTGAATACGATTAGCAAGTATTTTGTTAAGTATTTTTGCGTCTAGGTTCATTAGAGAAATTGGTCTGTAATTTTCCTTTCTTGTGATGTCTTTGTTTGGCTTTGGTACTAGGGTAATGTTGGCATCATAGAAGGAGTTGGGTAACGTTCTTTCTGTTTCGATGTTTTGGAATAGTTTCAGCAGGATTGGTGTCAGTTCTTTCCGGAATGTTTTGTAGAATTCACCTGTGAAGCCATCTGGCCCTGGGCTCTTCTTAGTTGGGAGATTTTTAATAACTGATTCTATCTCTCTGCTTGTGATTGGTTTGTTAAGATCATCAATTTCTTCTTTTGTCAATATGGGCTGCTTATGTGTTTCTAGGAATTTGTCCATTTCCTCTAGATTGTCATTTTTGTTGGAATATAGTTTTTCAAAATATCCTCTTATGATAGTCTTTATTTCTGTGGGGTCAGTGGTGATATCGCCTTTCTCATTTCTTATTTTGTGTATTTGCATTTTCTCTCTTTTTTTCTTTGTTAGTGTTGCTAAAGGTTTGTCAATTTTGTTAATCTTCTCAAAAAACCAACTTTGGTCTTGTTTATCTGTTCAAGTGCTTTCTTATTTTCTATTTCATTTAGTTCTGCTCTTATCTTTGTTATTTCCTTCCTTCTTCTTCCTGTTGGGTTGCTTTGTTGTTGTTTTTCTAATTCCTTCAAATGTGCAGTTAGTTCTTCAATTTTTGCTCTTTCTTCTTTTTTGATATATGAATTTATGGCTATAAACTTCCCTCTCAGTACTGCTTTTGCTGCATCCCATAAATTTTGGTATGTTGTGTTATCATTATCAGTTGTTTCAAGGTAGTCATTGATTTCTTTTGAGATTTCCTCTTTGACCCACTGTTTTTCTAAGAGTGTGCTGTTTAATTTCCAAATCGTGGTGTGAAATCTGGGCTTCTGTCCCTTGCAAATCTCCAGCTTGACTCCACTGTGGTCAGAGATAATGTTTTGTATGATTTCAATCTTTCTGAATTCGTTCAGCCTTTCTTTGTGGCCTAGCATATGATCTATCTTGGAGAATGATCCATGTGCGCTTGAGAAAAATGTATATCCTGCTGTGTTTGGGTGTAGCGATCTATATATGTCTATTAGATCGAGCTCCTCTAATATACTATTCAGATGATTTGTTTCTTTGGTGATTCTCTTTTGAGATGGTCTGTCCAGAGTTGATAGTGGTGTATTAAAATCCCCCACTATAATTGTAGATGTATCTATTCTTTCACTTATTTTTTCCAGCTTTTGCCTGACGTATTTAGAGGCACCCTTGTTAGGGGCATAGATATTTATGATTGTTCGATCTTCTTGACAGATTTTCCCTTGGACTAAAATGTAGTATCCTTCTTTGTCTCTCACAATTGTTTCACATTTAAAGTCTATTTTGTCTGATATTAATATAGCTACTCCTGCCTTTTTTTGGTTATTGTTAGCTTGTATGATTGTTTTCCAGCCTTTCACTTTCAATCTCCATGCGTCTCTGGGTCTAAGATGTGTCTCTTGTAGACAGCATATGCATGGGTCATATTTCCTTATCCAATGTCCCAGTCTGAATCTTTTGATAGGTGAGTTTAATCCATTGACATTCAGTGTTATTACTATCAAGGAATTATTTGTGTTAGCCATACTTTGATTGGATTTGTGTTTGTCATATTTTGTTTGTATATATATTTTTTTGTCTTTTTTGTTGTTGTTGTTGGTCTTATACTCTCCTCCAACTTTGCCTTTCCTGTTTTTTCCTTTCTTCCTGCAGCACTCCCTTTAGAATTCCTTGAAGGGGAGGTTTCTTGTTGGTATACTCTTTCAGTTTCTGTTTGTCTGCGAATATTTTGAACTCTCCATCATATTTGAATGCTAGTTTAGCTGGATAAAGTATTCTTGGTTGGAAATTTCTTTCCTTTATTACCTTGACTATATCATACCACTGTCTTCTTGCCTCCATGGTTTCAAAAGAGAAATCAGCACTTAATCTAATTGAGCTTCCCTTGTATGTGATGGTTTTCTTTTCTCTTGCTGCTTTTAGGATTTTCTCTTTGTCTTGAGCATTGGATAATTTGACAAGTATATGTCTTGGGGTGGGCCTGTTGGGGTTTATGACTTGTGGAGTGTGCTGTGCTTCTTGGATATGTACATCTGTCTCTTTCAATATATTTGGGAAGTTTTCAGCCATTATTTCCTGCAACACTCTTTCTGACCCCTTTCCCTTCTCTTCACCTTCTGGAATGCCTATAATACGTATGTTTGAGCGTTTTGCATTGTCATTCAGGTCCCTAAATCCTAATTGGATTTTTTTCTATCTTCTTATTGACCCCTTCTACTATCTGTTTGATTTCTGATGTACTGTCTTCCACATCACTAATTCTCTGCTCTGTCTCTTCTAGTCTGCTGATATTTGCTGCAAGTGTATTTTTGATTTCTTGAACTGTGGTGTTCATTCCCATCATATCTGTTATGTTTTTGCGTATGTCTGCAATTTCCCCTCCAAGTGATATCTTCATGTTGTTAACCTCTTTCATTACTGCATCAAATTTGTCGGTGATAAATGTTCTAAGATCTTTCATTGCTTGTGCCAAGTTTTGCTCCCCTTTGTGATTATTGGTTTGTTGATTGGATTCAGCCATGTTTTCCTGATTATTGGTTTGGTTTGTAGATTTTTGTTGCTTTCTGGTCATCTCTTTATTTTGACGAATTTAATCAGTTCCTTAGCTTCTTTGTCTGCTCTTGGAGGTTAATTAGTTGTTATTTTTGCATAGGTGTTATATTTTCTCTTTGTCAGATTTTTCTTCTTATTCTAGTTACTTGTTGTTGGTTAAGTTCACTTTAGAGGAAAGTATTAGTGTTGGGGAAAGGCAATTGTGTAAGCAAGGGAAAAGTGTAAAGTTGTATTGGTGATGTATGTTATCAAAGCAAGAATATGAGATCTGGAAGGATGGAGGTTAGATTCATGTAGATTGTATAGAGTTATAGCTATAGGTAGAGTACCTTTTATGAAGTAGATGACTGAATTTGGGAGGAATATGGTATGAACTACAAAGCTATTGTTTTCATGAGAGAGGGAGAAAGAAAGGAGAGGTAATAGTTTCAAGAGTGGATAATAGACAGAAAACAGAACAAAGGTATTAGAAATTAAGAGTTAGACACTTTGTGGATCAAAGAACGGGAGGTTGGGGGTGGAATATAGGAGAGACAGTAGATGATAGTGGATATCAAGATGCAGGGGAAGGGGGATAGTGTAGGTAGCCAAAATCAGTTCACACAGAAATGAGGCAGTGGAGGATCGGAAAACCCAGCAAATGTGAGGTGTTCCCTGTAGCACCTATTGTATACTTGAATTAAAATAAAAATAAGTGGAAGATGAGGGACAAGAGGGAAAGAGAAAACCGAAAAAAAAAACTAATTATAATAAAGAAAAAAGAAAGACAAGAAGAAAGGAAGAAAGAAAAAGAGGATGGGCAAACGGTGGGGAACGGATAGGGAGAAGAGAGATACAGGTATACACGTGTCACAATTGCAACACTATCTAAAACAACAACTTCCCCCCGCTTTGCCCTAAAACCCCCCGTCTGTCTGCCCAAATGGGTCTGCAAGCACCTCCCTTCCCACAAACCCCCAATAGGCCGCCCAGGGCCCACGAACTCCCCAGTACTGCAGATGCTCCAAAAAAAAAATAAAAATAAAATAAAATAAAGTAAAATAAATTAAAAAAAAAAAAAAAAAAGAACAGAAACCCCTCCGCAGGCCCGGCTCCGCCCGCCGCGGTGGCTTGGACCGGCTCTGCCCGGCTCCTTACGCCACCTCGGCCTGGCCTGGCTCCGCCCGGCTCCGCTCGCTACAGCGGCCCAGCCGGCTCCCGTGTCCACCTCCCGCCACCGCGGCCTGGACGGGCCCCACCCGGCTCCATACCCGCCGCTGCCTGACCCGGCTCCGCCTGGGTCCGCTCGCTACAGTGGCCCAGCCCAGCTCCGGCGTCCGCCTCTCGCCACCGCGGCCTGGACCGGCCCCGCCCGGTTCCGTACCCGCCGCGGCCTGACCCGGCTCTGCCTGGCTCCGCTTGCTACAGCGGCCCGGCCCAGCTCCGGCGTCCGCGTCTCGCCACCGCGGCCTGCACCGGCCCCGCCCATCTCCGTATGCCGCCGCGGCCTGGCCCGCACACCACCGCGGCCCGGTTCGGCCCTGCTCGGCCCCTCCCGGCCCCGCCCAGCCCCGCTCGCCGCTGGCGCAGCCCGGCCCAGCCCCGGCGCCCGCCGCTGCGGCCCGACCTGGCTCAGCCCCACCGAGCGGGGCTAGATGCCTTGTTTCCGCCTACCCAAGGAGGGAATCCTCTACAGGAAGCTGGGATCTCCGTATATCTTTCACAGACGAATCCTCTCTGTTACCTTCCCTCCAAATCGATATCCAGACACCTCCGGACCAGCAAAAATCCTGAAACAATCCGGTCCCAAAGAGTCTCCAATGCCGCCCAGCCGATTCCCTGCAGAAGACCCTAACAGGGATGTTCACTCAGCCGCCATCTTGCCCCTCTCCAACTTTAGTGCTTTCTATCCCCATAACTATACCTCTTTTGTCAATTCATATGAATAAAACAATACAACATGAGAAAATATTAGAGAATTATAGGGTATGAGTTGAATGATTTTAAAACAGCTCTTACAAGGCAGAGGAGTGTGTGGATGTGGGCAGAAATTATTTAGATTGGGGAATGTAGCAAGGACACTTTCTTGAAGAGAATCTTGAGGGGCAAGCTCTTTGTCTTGATTCTTAAGCCGTTTAGGTCTTTCACGGTTTTAATTTCCAAGAGCAAGTATTCATGGAGCATCCATTTACACTACTTTGGCTTGGTCTCAGTATTGTTTAACATAAGAGAATTATCTTGGCTTTAGTTATTAAGCCCTTTAATTTTTTTCCAATAAGATATCATTTTTATTTGTGTTATCTATATTAATTAGTGCCTCCTCATAATATATGACAAGGATATGTTGTTTCTGATTTTAAAACAAATGCTTCCAGTAATTCCCTATTATACTCTTGGATCTATTTAAGGGTTCTATAATTAGTGAGTTTTCTATTATACTTTTTACCTTTATTTTATTTACATATTTATTTTTATTACTACATGCATATTGTGTTACTTGGAATATTCAATTAAATATTCATTATGGATTGCATCCTTTACTATTATAAAGTATACATCATCATTTCTTGGCTTTTTTTTTTTTTGTCTTTTGTTTTTCTCTTTTTGTATTGCCCTGTATTCATCTTTTGGGAGCACCCCCTCCAACTCTAATTGACATGGTTTAAGTCAGTTTATTCCACAGGTGGCTCCAGGGTGGTGATACCTTCCAAGGGTGACTGGTCAAAGTATGAGTAACTGCAACAGGGATACAAATAGAAACAAAACCATAAAAGTGAGCAAGAGCACAGGGGATTTGATCAAAGAGAAATAGATTCTCCAATTTTTTTGTTGCTAAACTGGAAATTGATACTCCTAGAACCAATGGTGTTGGGTCCATCCTGCCTTAGAAAGAAACCAATATAGATGAAAGCTTCAGAGAGAAGTAGATAGATCCTTACAACATTTCTGAGGAACTAGATCAAGTCACAATTTCAGTTATCAGTACCTTTTGACATTTAATCAATGTGATCCAATAATTACACTGCTTTGGGGTTGATTTGTGTTATTTACCACTAAAATTACCCATTCGAATACAAGAAGCAGTTTTTCTAGGGTCCTATTTTCCCCCTCAGTGTCAAAGATGTCTTCCACAGAACACATATCATTTTAAAATTCATTGAAAGTCTTTGGTTAACTTCCAGAATTCTAAAAATGTTGACTCTGACAACTTTTGCTGGGCTTTTTTTTTTTTTTCTTTGCTTTGCTTTTATGGTGGGGTAAATTTTCAGAGGCTCTTAATCCACCATTTTTCTGATATCCTATACAAGATTGTTTATCATAGCATTGCTTATAATACAAAAAAGAAGAAACATACAAATGCTAGTCAACTCATTTAACAACATATGAAGCCTTTAAAAATAATCATATATGGAAATATTTGTGATATTTTTTATCATGACTCAAGATTTAAGAAAATAACTTCAGCAACATTTATTGCTCACTTTCACATGTCAAACATGTGATACATGCTTTGCATGCATAATTCTGCGGTCACCCCTCAGGCTGAAGTGTGGTTTGCTGGCCTGGCAGGGGAGCGGCCACAGTAGGCCTAATTCCGCTGCCCCCATAATAGGGTGGTTGGTCGGGCCCACTGCCACCCCTGAAGGAAGCTCGGCATGGGCGCAGAGTGCCCTCGGGTCTCCCCTTCTCGGCAGCCATGCTTCCGCGGCCACCCCTCCTCCCAGATGGTGCCACCCGATGCCTTGTGGGGCGGCACCCTTCTTCTTCCTTCTCCCTGCGCAGGTGCAGGGCAGAAAATTCCAGTCTGCCCTTTTCCCCTCCCCCAACAGCAGCAACAGCCAGGCGTGGGCAGAGAAATCCAGTCTACCCTTTTCCCCTCCCCTGACAGCAGCAACAGCCAGGTGTGGGCGGAAAAATCCAGTCTGCCCTTTTCCCTCCCCCCGACTGCAGCAACAGCCAGGTGTGGGCGGGAAACTCCAGTCTGCCTTCCACCCCAGCAACAGCAGCCACCAATCCCTAAACCCTGCCCCTTCCCCCAGCAACAGCGACAGCCAATCCCTAACCACCACCCCTCCCCCGTCCGGTACCTTTCGCCGGCAACCAATCAGAACAGGGCGTGGCTTCAACCAATCAGCCTTCCCCAGCCCCTATAAAACTGTTGCCTCTCCCTCAATAAAGTGGACTTGCGTGTTTACCTTGTCTCCGCGGTAGTTCTTCTGCCGTGCGCCCTCCAGTCCTGAGAGCCCCCGACAAGGGCCTGGCCTCCCTTGTCCCCAGTTCATCACCTGCTTCTCCGGGCGACCCCTTCATCGCCTGCTTCTCCGGGCGACCCCTTCGTCGCCAGCTTCGCTGGGCGACCCCGTCAGCCGAACCGCGCAACCCCTTGTGAGACCGATCCCTCGTCTGCTGCCGGACCGACCCCTCGTCCCAGGTGGGACCAACCCCTCGTCCCAAGCGGGACCGACCCCTCGTCCAGAGCTGGACCGACCCCTCGTCCGCAGCCAGACCCCACCTCTACTGACCGAGCAAGCCGCCGCAGTTGGCGCCCAACGTGGGGCAAGGCAAACCCACCACAGCCTCACTCCATAACCTGGCGGCCCCCCCCTCCTCTCTTCTCACCGTGGGACTTCTCTCGTGCAACATTGCTGCTACCTGAGCCTTGGCTACCTCATATGATCCACGGCGGTCTGGGAGAATCGCTGGATGGCTTTCTCCTTCCATGTCGGGGGCTTATACCGACCCGCTATGATTAAGAGGAGCCTTGGATTTCTCGGGACGCGCTTGCACGTCTGAAGTAATCCTACCACAGCCCTACCCCCTCCTCTCTTCTCACCTTGGGACTTCTCTCATGCAACATTGCTGCTACCTGAGCCCTGGCTACCTCATACGATCCACGGCGGTCTGGGAGAATTGCTGGATGGCTTTCTCCTTCCATGTCGGGGGCTTATACCGACCCGCTATGATTAAGAGGAGCCTTGGATTTCTCGGGAGCACGCGCTTGCATGTCTGAAGTAATCCTACCACAGCCCTACGCCCTCCTCTCTTCTCACCTTGAGACTTCTCTCGTGCAACATTGCTGCTACCTGAGCCTTGGCTACCTCATATGATCCACGGCGGTCTGGGAGAATCGCTGGATGGCTTTCTCCTTCCATGTCGGGGGCTTATACCGACCCGCTATGATTAAGAGGAGCCTTGGATTTCTCAGGAGCACGCGCTTGCACGTCTGAAGTAACCCTACCATAGCCCTACACTCTCCTCTCTTCTCACCCCTATCTTTTCATTCTGCATTGCTGCTCCTGAACCTTGGTGACCTCATACGATCCACGGTGGTCTGGGAGAATCGCTGGATGGCTTTCTCCTTCCATGTCGGGGGCTTATACCGACCCGCTATGATTAAGAGGCGCCAATAAAACTCTCAGGAGCGCGTGCCTGAGCACCTCCACCCCTGCCTTCACCTCTGCCTCCTCCCCTCCGTGCTTGCTCCCCTTTGCCTTGCTCCACTGCTCGTTGTCCCGCCCTCCCCTCGTCGGGGCCTTCTTTTGGCCCGCGACCACCGTCGGAGCCCCACCGGCTCCGACCCCTCGTCTCACTGCGCACCTCGGCTCCCATCGCCGCGCTCTCAAGGTAAGGGCCCCTTTTCTTATCGGCTCCAAAAGGCCATTAGCAATGGGTAACATCCTATCTGCTAAGCAAGCCCCACAAGTTCGGGCCCTCGCTGGTCTCCTAGACACTCACCGGTGTAAGATCTCTTTGAAACAGCTTCAAGTGTATTGGGACCTTCTTCTCCCCTTTAATCCGTGGCTTACCATGTGTCAGCTTTGGGACCTGGACACCTATACTCGCCTTATAGATAGGGTCACTTCTGCTGTGGAGCAGGAAGGTAAAAGATTCCCTCCTGGCTTATTACCGGCACTTTTTACCATCCGCTCCTGCCTTCAAGGCGCCCCTACCATCGACTCCCCCCGGCCGAGCCACCACCGCCGCCGTGATTTTCAGGACGGCGACTTTAACAGGGACCCTGATTGGAATTCTGATACAGACTCCGATTCCGACTCTGAGTCGCTTGTTGAGCGCCTTAATAACGCGCTTGAAAATTGTCCCCCTAAACAATAATCTAGCAGTGCCGAGCGCCGGTGAAGATGGCGAACTTCTGCCTTCTTCCTCGCTCGTAAAGGGGAGGTCCCTTAGCCCCTCCCTCCCCCCGACGACTTCCTGCCTGGGTGGGCCGGAAGCTCCCTCCCCGCCATTTTGTAGCACCGCTCGGGATGGCCCGCAGCCATTTTGTAACACCGCATGGGCAATGGCTCCTCTTGCGCCCTCCGCGCCAGCGGCCCCCCCGGCTCCACCTCCCCCTGGCAGCCCCCTCCATCTGATCTGTGGCAAGCTGCCGCATGCGCGGCCCCCTCTAGCCTATTTTTGGACCCATATTCCTCCCCCGTCAGGGCACCTCCGCCTACCTCCCTGCCGCCTCCTACCACCTGCTTTCCCCTTAACGTAACTCCCACCCCTCAGCGCCCCTTTCCATGGTACCCACATGATGCGGAAAGTGTTAAACAGCTCCGCAAGGCCGTTAAGGAGGACGGGTTAGGCAGCCCTTATGCTCAGCATTTGTTAGAGGAGATGTCCACCCTTCTGTGCATCCCCCTCGATTGGCTCCAACTGGCCCGTGCCATCCTCACGCCTGGCCAGTTTATAAATTGGCGTGCCCATTTTCATGCCAAGGCTGAAAAGCAGGTTGCGGCCAACGTCACAAGGGGTGTTAATCACCCACCAGAAGCCTTCACCGGCACCGGTCAGTTTAGCCAGGCTGCGGCCTACTACCGTGCTCCGGCTGGCTTCTGGCTTCAGATTCGCGAGGTCGCCCTACGGGCCTTTCACGCCTGCACTGCCAGTAGTGCTGACAAGTTCACTAAGCTCACACAGACCAAGGATGAGAACTTTTCTACCTATGTTTCCAGAGTCCTCCGGGCATGTGAGCGCAGGGTCCACGATGAACAGGCTCAGTGCGCCCTCGCCCGTGAAATTATCCTTGAAGGGGCCAGCCCCATTTGTCGACAGGCAATCGCTCCCGTGAGAGAAAAGTCGATAGACGATTGGGTAATTGCCTGTAACGGCCTTGACCAACAGGCTGCTTCTTTCGCTAAGGCTGTCATGACAGCCATGGCACTTAACTCCTGTTGTTTTAGATGTGGCGAGCCAGGACATTTCGCCCATGAATGCCCGGCAGTCTCTGCACCGCCGGGCCCTCCTGTTCCTCCCCCCCCACCGCCCCGACGGGGCCCTTCTACCCCCTGCCCCCACTGCGGCCGGGGGTACCATTGGGCTCGCGACTGCCATATGCAGCCTCCCCTGCAGCAGCAACAGCCATCTTTAAACTCCAGGAGGGGCAGGCCTCAGCCCCACCCCAAAGAGGCTCCCCGTCCCAACCTTCCAAAGCCCTGATGTGGACAGTCCCCATCACGTCCACCAGTCCTACCATGAGGTTTAAGATTCACCACCGCTGGTATTCTGGGACCCTCGACTCGGGTGCAGAGGTCTCTTGTTTCCCTGCTCATTTCGCCGCCCAGTGGTCTGTTCAAGAAGGCCCTTCCGTCCAAGGGGCCACTGGCTCCTCTACCTCCCTTCACGCCAGTCACCCTATTGCCTGGGAGGATGGTGAGGGACGTGTGGGCACATTCCGGCCCCTCTTCCTTAGCACCCTTGATACTATACTTTGGGGGCGAGATGTCCTGGAGGAGTGCGGTGTTCAGTTAACCACTCAGCCCCCCCAATAGTTTGCGCCACTGCTCAATTAACACCTCCCACACCCACTCCTCTGCGGTGGGATACAGAGGAGCCTATTTGGGTGGAGCAGTGGCCCTTGCCATCCCACAAACTCCAAGCTCTTCGTGAGTTGGTTCGAGAGCAGCTTGAAGCTGGACATATAGAACCATCCACAAGTCCCTACAATTCGCCCGTTTTTATCATTAAAAAGAAGGCCACTGGCAAATACCGCCTCCTACATGATTTGAGGGAGATTAATAAGCATATCCTCCCCATGGGAACTCCCCAACCGGGACTCCCTCACCCAGTGGCCATTCCTAAACACTTTTTTGTGGCCACTCTAGATATTAAGGACTGTTTTTTTTCCATTCCGCTTCACCAAAAGGACTGCCCGCGCTTTGCCTTTACTGTTCCTGTCCCCAACCACCGAGGGGCAGCCGATAGGTATCAGTGGAAAGTCCTTCCACAAGGCATGCGCAATAGCCCGGCCATTTGCCAGCTGTATGTGAATGCGGCAGTCGCCCCCTTGCGAGATCTGGGCTACCTCATTCACTATATGGATGATGTCCTGGTCACATGTGAGACCCATGAGAAGCTGCAGTATGTCCTCTCTCAACTTCGGCATAATCTGTCCGCCATTGGCTTAACAATCCAGAATGACAAGGTCAAATTTGAACCCCCCTTAACCTTCCTGGGTTTCCATATCTCCCAGCATGTAACCCCAATGGCTGTGCGACTAAATGTGCCAGACCGAGTCACCCTCACAGAGCTCCAGCAGCTCTGTGGGAATATCAATTGGGTCTGTCCGGCTCTGTCTGTTACCACGGCACAGCTCCAGCCATTATTTGCTCTCTTACAAACCAGTCATAAACCCCCCTCTGCCGTGTCCGCAAAGATAGCCATCACACCCGAAGCTCGAGCCGCCATTGCCGCTGTAGATAAGGCCCTTAATAACTGCTGCCTCCAGTGGTTCGATCCCCAGCGGCCTCTCCAGGCATTGGTCCTCCCCACCAAGGGAACGCCCACCGGAGTTCTTTGGCAGGACGGGCCCCTCCTCTGGCTCCATCCTTCTAAAAGCAAGATGCAAAAGATCTGCCCCGCAGTAAGACTATGGATCGCTCTCGCAGCCGATTTAGTGCAGCTGTCCATCCATACGTTTGAAACTCAGCCTGCTGTAATTGTTTGGCCGCTTAATGCGAAAGAAACCACCTCCCTCATTAGGGATAATGAGCAAATGCAGGTGCTGTGTGAGGGATTTGCAGGCGATTTCAATTGCCATTTCCCTAGTCACCGCCTACTCCAAGGCATGTCCAAATTTCCCTTCCAAAGTCCTTTTTTCCCCTTCCCATCTTCCTCCCCCTTTCCGAGGTCCGTCACTATTTTCAAGGATGCATCTAGAACTAAGTACTCCATGGTTGTGTACCTGGACGGAGTCGCAGAGCCAAAAGTCTTTACACATCTTAACCTACACTCCGTCCAGACTGGAGAGCTTTTGGCTATTGTAGAAGCGCTTCGCGCCTTCCCCTGTGAACCTGTTAACATCTTTACAGATAGCCTCTATTCTCTGCAAGTCTGCAGGGTCTTGGCATTAGCTACCTTCTTCCCGACCTCCTCTCCTATTGATGAAGCACTGGATACCCTTAAGACCCTTCTTGAAAAACGCATGGCACCCTGGTATATTGCTCATATCCGGAGCCACTCCGGGTTGCCTGGCCCCCTAGCAGCAGGCAACGACACCGCGGATCAGACGGTCTCCGCCCTTGCCCTTGATACGGTCGGAGATGCTATCAATCAGGCTAAGTCCTTACATTCGAGGTTTCACTTTTCTGCCGCCTCACTCCAGCACCTTTTGCCTGAGTTGCCAATTGAGACTTGTAAGCACCTAGTACGGACATGCAAAACCTGTGCCCCCTTCCTGCCTCTGGGGCCTCTGCAACCGCAGGGGGTGAATCCCCATGGCCTTAGGCCTAATTCCAGGTGGCAGATGGATGTCACGCATGTCCCGTCCTTTGGACACCTTAAGTTCTTGCACATTATAATTGACACCTTCTCCCACATGTGCTATGCAGTCCCCTTGCCTGGGGAGACTGCTAAGCACTACATTAAGGCCCTTCGGCAAGGGATTCTCTTCATGGGGGTCCCCTGGGACCTAAAGACGGATAACGGCCCTGCTTATCGCAGTGAATCCTTTGAGAGGTTCCTTCAGCTCTACCAAATCGCCCACCAGTTTGGTATCCCATATAACCCACAAGGACAGGCCATTGTGGAGAGCTCCCATCGCCGTCTGAAACAACAAATTGAAAAACAGGGAAATCCTCCCTCACGCTCCTCCCGGAGACATCATCACCGCTGTCCTAATCCATCTAAATCTCTTGACCTTTGATAAGGATGGTCTCTCGGCAGTCCATAGGCATTGGGGCCCCTTGTATTGCCCCACACAGGCCCCCCTGGTCCTTTGGAAGGACCCTCAAACAGGTCAGTGGCGTGGCCCGTGCCCCCTTCTTACCCAGGGCCGAGGTTTCGCTTGTGTCTTCCCGCAGGATGCCGCTCAGCCAATCTGGGTCCCCGGGAGATACGTCAAACCCGCCACCCCAGCAGCGGATGTCCCACAGGGCACGGCGCCAGATGCGAGTGATCCAGCACCAGCTGAGCCAGCTCACCCTCCACCCCGAGAGGCAACCATCCAACCCTGAAGTCAGTTCACTGCTCGCACTCTACCGTCAGTGCAGACGTCACAACCCTCACCATGCTGCAGAGCCAATTAACATAGTCTCTCTCCTTCTCCTTATGCTCTCCCTCGCCACCTCTGGCCAAGCTAACCCCTCTCACCAGCCCCACTAAACGGCCCGCAACCCGCTTTCCCCGGCCCGCAGCTTGCGGAGCTTCCTCCTGTCTCGACCTCACTCCTCTTCTCAGCCATCCAAAGCGTCCTTTCTCGTCCCCCGCCCCCCTCCTCTTTTCGCTTGAACCCCTACTGCATTGCAGATTGGGCCGCCCCATGTCGGCCCGCCCCATTAACATCGGCCTCTCTCGCACCCATGAAGACTTTGGCCTTCTTATTGTCCTCGCCTACATCTCCACCACTCCCGACGCTGCCGCCACCACTGTCGCTGGTGCCCTGACACGACTTGTCCTCACCGCTGCGATCCTCCAGACCATCACACAGTCTGCCTCTACCGCTCTTCGCCGCCAAGAAGAGATCAACTACCTGTAACGCGCTGTCATCCTGGACTTTTAACAAGCAGATGGACCTTATAGCCACCAAGATCAACGAGAATTGGACATTGGCCACCCTTGCTTGCAACGGCAAGATACCACCCCCAAAATTGTACATTTGTATCCCCGTCATACTCACCTCCCTCTTCAGCCCCGCTTCCCTCATTGCTTACTGCCTCTTGGGCCTCGGCTACTTGTTGCTGCTGCCATCCTGGCCCTTATTTGAAAAGAAGGGGGAAATGCGGTCACCCCTCGGGCTGGGCTGAAGTGTGGTTTGCTGGCCTGGCAGGGGAGTGGCCGCGGTAGGCCTAATTCCGCTGCCCCCATAATAGGGTGGTTGGTCGGGCCCACCACCACCCCTGAAGGAAGCTCGGCATGGGCGCAGAGTGCCCTCAGGTCTCCCCTTCTCGGCAGCCATGCTTCCGTGGCCGCCCCTCCCAGATGGTGCCAACTGATGCCTTGTGGGGCGGCACCCTTCTTCGTCCTTCTCCCTGCGCAGGCGCAGGGCAGAAAATTCCAGTCTGCCCTTTTCCCCTCCCCCGACAGCAGCAACAGCCAGGCGTGGGCAGAGAAATCCAGTCTACCCTTTTCCCCTCCCCCGACAGCAGCAACAGCCAGGTGTGGGCGGAAAATCCAGTCTGCCCTTTTCCCTCCCCCCGACAGCAGCAACAGCCAGGCGTGGGTGGGAAACTCCAGTCTGCCCTCCACCCCAGCAACAGCAGCCACCAATCCCTAAACCCTGCCCCTTCCCCCAGCAACAGCGACAGCCAATCCCTAACCACCACCCCTCCCCTGTCCGGTACCACCCACTGACCTTTCGCCGGCAACCAATCAGAACAGGGCGTGGCTTCAACCAATCAGCCTTCCCCAGCCCCTATAAAACTGTTGCCTCTCCCTCAATAAAGTGGACTTGCGTGTTTACCTTGTCTCCGCGGTAGTTCTTCTGCCGTGCGCCCTCCAGTCCTGAGAGCCCCCGACAAGGGCCTGGCCTCCCTTGTCCCCAGTTCGTCACCTGCTTCTCCGGGCGACCCCTTCGTCGCCTGCTTCTCCGGGCGACCCCTTCGTCGCCGGCTTCGCCGGGCGACCCCGTCAGCCGAACCGCGCAACCCCTTGTGAGACCGATCCCTCGTCTGCTGCCGGACCGACCCCTCATCCCAGGTGGGACCAACCCCTCGTCCCAAGCAGGACCGACCCCTCGTCCAGAGCTGCACCGACCCCTCGTCCACAGCCAGACCCCACCTCTACCGACCGAGCAAGCCGCCGCAAATTCCATTTTATTTTCACAACAGTGCCATGAGGAAGATATTAAGATATCCATTTCACTGGTGATGACTGAAGCTTAAGGTTAAGTAGCTTTTCCAAGGTCAGAAAGGGAGCTAATGTCGGATCAAGTATCCAAACTGAGGTATGTATGACTCTAACAATGTCTCAATGTCTAAAACCCTAATCTTCTAGATATCCCCACTCCTTTCTTCCATGCAGCCCTAGAGGCTCTTGCATTTCCCTCACGAGGTAGATATATCTATTTATCATAACTACTTAATTGTTAGACTTCCCATTAAAATATGGGCTTCCTAAAGAGATGAGCTACCTTGATCATTACAGTGTCTCTCAGATCAAGCACTCAACATGAATATTATAATTATTTTTGAGTTATCAACACCAAATAAGTAAATGAGTTAATGGGCATATAAAATTTTTATTAGTTTTGTGATTGGTAGCATCATCAAAATTGTATTCAACGATAAAATGCACTACTTGCAGATGAGAGGAAAAAGCATTTGAATTGTCTGCATGATATTATTAGCATGAAACATTCTTCAGGATTCCTAATAAAATAGGAGATAGTAGGTGCTGCTCTAGCTAAAGAAGTCTTAAGAGAGACTATTTGAGAGACAGATATACATTATAATAAGTGAGGTTTAGGGTGCGAACTATAAGGTGAGTTAATATCTAAGAGACAGAAAATGCCTCTCTGGTGAAAAGGTGATGTTTAAGTTGTGACCTAAATATAAATCACCAGGGCAGCAAAAGAGAAAATTACTAACTGAGATAATAGCACATGCAGTGCTACTGAGGTATGAAAAAATGTAATAAACTTTAGGTACAAAAAAGAGAGGGATATAAGAGGTGGAAAAGAAAACTGAAGTCTGAGGAGTAAGAAATGGCTCCCAAGATTACATGGGGTCTTTATATGTTATTTTAAGTATTTTGAATTTGCTTTTAAAGACAGTGGAGACTAAATGGGTTTAAACAGATAATTAACATTCCTAGAATTACATTTTTAAAAAAGCAACCTGGCTGCACCGATCCTGTAGAAATAAAAGAGATCACAAGAGGATACTATGTTGGGTAGAGACCCATATAATGAGAGTGAAGGTAGACCCACAACCTGGGGAGGACTAATGCCATCAAATAGAGGGAACTGTATCTCTCAAGAGAAATGATGGCTCCCAGGGCATTAGGGCAGTTGAACAAGTCAAGCCCTCAACACTGTTGCAAGTATCTCTGAACATGGCTCCTCAAGAAATGAAGATTGACTGTCACTGTGGGGCCCAAGGGAAGGGGGAAATAGATATTGAATAGATGGAACCAACGTAACTGTAAGGGTAATAGAAGTGTTTCACAAGAGTACACAAGGATGGATATAAAACATGTAATATTACACCAAAAACATAGGAGATGACAGACTAATAATGTAAACCATAATGTAAAACATAGGATAACTAAAAATTTAGAAAACTGTATAGCCTAAAGTATAAGCCACAATGTAAACACAGATGTTACCTTGTTTGAAAGCTATTGTCTCAATATCTGTACATCAGTTTCAGTAAATATGATATGAATAAGTTAAAAGATTATCGCTGTGGAAGGGAAAAGGTTTTATAATGGATATGTGGGAGTACTGTATATTGTATATATGAATTACTGTGATCTAGGGCTCTTACGAAGAGAAGCTCAATAATTAGGAAAAAAGAAAAGAAAAAGATAGGATGTAGAATTTTTCCAAATCAATATGGATATTCTATATCTAACCTTTAAACTCATCACTATATTCCATTTTACTATTAAGGGAACCTGACATTATATTGGGCTTCACTTTTCAGGAAGCTTTGGATCACAGAGTGGTTCAACAATGGCAGTGGAGGAATACTGGTATGGGATGTTATGGACAGGGGACATATGGTTGACAAGGAGTTATACAGGGCATGTGTCCAGGGTGCATGGAAATGTTTGGTATACTCACAGTGGAAACAATTAAAAACAACAGCTGGGGAGGTACTGGGCTCCTGGCTGGGGGGGGGGCTCTGTCGTGGTCCCTAGGGGAGCAGTGGCAGTCCCCCAGGTGCAACGGCAAGGACTAAGAAGGAATGAGGGTCCAACAGTGACCCCCTGATACTAATAACTATGCTTGTGAGCCTATACACCTGAAATAAGAACAAGGCCTAGAGCAGCACTGTGCCTAAGAGTTCTCTCCTGACAGCCTCCGTGTTACTCAAATGTGGCCAGTCTCAAAGCCAAACTCAGCATGAAAAGGCAATGCCTTCCCCTCAGCGTGGGACATGACACCCAGGGATGAGCCTCCCTGGCACCAAGGGATCACTACCAAGTACCAGCTGATGATGTAACTAGAAAAGGACCTTAAATTAAAGGTTCAACGTGGACCAGCAGAATATCCCTGCCTACATATAATAACAGGAGTTTAAAATGCTGTTTGACCTAAAGTAAGGGGGAAATGGAAAGGACAAATGAGTTTATATGGCTATGAGTCTCTTAAAAAGAATCTGGAGGTTGTCAGAAGGATTGCCCTTATGCACACCTGAGTAGAGTCTCAGAGACTGATAAAGTAGATACAACCCCAGGTATTGGTTCTTCTGAGGGCTAAAGGGCCCATAGGTTCTATGGTCATGGCAGATGGAGTTCACTGCCATGTCAGTTGGCCCTTCTTTGGAGTTGGTGTTTCTGCGTGATGGAGCTGGACTCAGATGTGATCTCTTTTCACAAGCCTTTCATGCTGCTTTACTGGAATTGTAGTTGGTGCTGGGGTTTAAGATATATCTAGGGGATTTGAATCTCTGGACTGACAATATGATAGCCAGGCCCTGACCTCAACAGACTTCAGCTCCTACACTCTGATTTATTGGACTTACTCCACTCAGCTAACATGGAGTTGAAGAATGTCAACCACCACATCATGGAGCCTAGAGTGCCTACAACTGAAAGCAGGAGGATTGCATCCAGTATCCATGTGGAATCTAAGCCCCCTCTTGACATAGATGTGGAATGGACACAAGCAAACCAAGGTCCACAGGAAGGAGGAATACAGTAAGGATTAGAGTGGACTTAATGATATTCTATTCATGAACTACTGTAGTTAATAATTGATAAAATGTGGCATTGGTGTGGAAAAAGTGGCCATGGTGGCTGCTGGGTGCAGGGAATTGGAGGAAGAGATGAGATGTGGAGGCATTTTCGGGACTTGGAGTTGTCCTGAGTGATGCTGCAGGGACAATTGCTGGACCTTTATGTCCTCCCATGGCCCACTGGATGGAACGTGGGAGAGTGTGGGCTATGGTGTCGACCACAGGCCATGGGGTGCAGCGATGTCCAGAGATGTACTTACCAGATGCAATGAATGTGTCATGATGATGGGGGAGAGTGTTACTGTGGGTGGAGTGGTGGGGTGGGGGTGGTGGGGGTGGGGGCGGTGGGGGTGAATGGGGACCTCATATTTTTTTAATGTAATATTTTTTAAAAAATGAATAAATAAAATAAAATAAAATAAAAAAGAGGATACTATGAATACTGTATACCAAAAAACTAGATAATATAGATGAGATGGAAAAATTCCTAGAAACACACAACCTACAATGACCCTAGAAGAAATAGAGTACCTCAACAAGCCATAAGTGAAGAGACTGAAACAGGCATCAAAAAGCTCCCAAAGTTGAGACCAGATGGCTTCATAGGAGAATTCTACCAATCATTCAATCTAAAACCAATCTTTCACAAGCTCTTCCAAAAAAATTGAACAGGAAAATACTACCAAAGTAGTTCTATGAAGCCAACATCACTCTAATACCAAAGCCAGATAAAGATACAAGAAAAGAAATTTACAGACCAATATCTTTAATGAATATAGATGCAAAATACTTACAAACAGAATCCAAAGGCACATTAAAATAATTATACACCATGATCAAGTAGGTTTTATCCCAGGTATACATGGGTGGTTCTGCGATGGCTTGCTTGGTCGGTAGAGGTGGTGTCTGGCTGCGGACGAGGGGTCGGTCCAGTTCAGGACGAGGGGTCGGTCCCGCTTGGGACTAGGGATTGGTCCCACTTGGGACGAGGGGTCGGTCCGGCAGCAGACGAGGGGTCGGTCTCACAGGGGTTGCGCGGTTCGGCTGATGGTGAAGCCGGTGACGAAGGGGTCGCCCGGAGAAGCAGGTGAAGAACTGGGGACAAGGGAGGCCAGGCCCTTGTCGGGGGCTCTCAGGACTGGAGGGCGCACGGCAGAAGAACTACCGCGGAGACAAGGTAAACACGCAAGTCCAACTTTATTGAGGGAGAGGCAACAGTTTTATAGGGGCTGGGGAAGGCTGATTGGTTGAAGCCACGCCCTGTTCTGATTGGTTGCTGGAGAAAGGTCAGTGGGAGGTACTGGATGGGGGAGGGGTGGTGATTAGGGATTGGCTGTTGCTGTTGCTGGGGGAAGTGGCAGGGTTTAGTGATTGGTGGCTGCTGTTGCTGGGGTAGAGGGCAGACTTGAGTTTCCCGCCTTGTGCCTGGCTGTTGCTGCTGTGTGTGTGGGGGAAGGGCAGACTGGAATTTTCCGCCCTGTGCCTGGGCAGGGAGAAAGAAGAAGAAGGGTGTTGCCTCATAAGGCATCATGTGGCGCTCTCCGGGAGGAGGGGCGGCCGCGGAAGAATGGCTGCCGAGAAGGGGAGACCCGAGAGCACTCTGCGCCCATGCCAAGCTCCCTTCAGGGGTGGCGGGGAGCCTGACCAGCCACCCTATTATGGGGGAATTAGGCCTACCGCGGCTGCTCCCCTGCCAGGCCAGCAAACCACACTTCAGCCCGAGGGGTGACCGCATGGTTCAACACAAGAAAATCAATTAACGTAATAAACCACAATGATAAATTGAAGAAGAAAAATCACAGGACAATCTGAATTGATACATAAAATGCATTAGACAAAATACAGCATCCTTTCTTGATAAAAATATTCCACAAGATAGGAATATAAGGAAGCATTCTCAATATGGTAAAGTACATATATAGAAAGGCTACAGCTAACATTGTACTCAATAATGGAAGACTGAAGGCTTTCTCACTGATCAGGAGCAAGATAAGGATGCGCAGTGTCACAACTGTTAGTCAATATTGTGCTAGAAGCTCTAGCTAAAGCAATTAGGCTAGATAAAGAAATTAAAGAATCCCAAATAGAAAAGGAAGAAGTTAAACTTTCCCTATTCACTGATGATATGATCCTATATTTTGAAAACCCTTAAAAGTCCACAACAAAGTGACTAGAATAGATGAGTTCAGCAAAGTTGTGGGATACAGTATTACTATGCAAAAATTAATAGAATTTCTATACAATACTGATGAGCAAACTGAGAAGAAAATCAGAAAAAAAATTCTGTTACAACAGCAACTAAGAGAACAAATATTGAAGAGTAAACTTAACTGAGGACATAAAGGACCTATTTCAGAAAGTTACAAAACATTGCTTAAAGGTACTGAAGAAAACTTAAATGGGGATTTCCATGTTCACGGACTGGAAGACTAAATATTAAGATGTCAATTCTTTCCATACATATTTACAGATTCAATGCAATCCCAATAAAAATCCTAACAGACTTGTTTGCAGAAATAGAAAAACCAACTATCAAATTTATTTGGAAGGATAAGGGGCCCCAAATAGCCAGAAATGTCTTTTTAAAAAAGAATAATGAAGTTGGAAGATTCTCATTTTCCAACTTTAAAACATTTTACTTACCTACAATGGTAAAAACAGCATGGAACCGGCATAAAGACAGACAGATCGACCAATGGAACCAAACTGAGAACTCAGAGATCACCCTCACATCTACAGTCAAGTGATTTTTGAAAAGGCTGTCAAGCCCTCCCAACTGAGTCAGAACAGTCTATTCAATAAACGGTTCTGGGAGACCTGGCTATCTGTAATCAAAAGAAAGAAAGAAGACCCCTATCACACACCTTATACAAAAATTAACTCAAAATGGATCATGGACCTAAATATAAAATTGATAACAATAAACTCCTAGATGAAAATGAAGGAAAACATCTTCAAGATTTTGTGGTAGGCAACACTTTCTTAAACCTTAAAACCAAAGAATGAGCAACAAAAGAAAAAAAAATAGATAAATGGGTCTTCTTCAAAATTAAGCAATTTTACATCTCAAAGAACTTTGCCAAAAGGTTGAAAAAGCCATCCACTTAATGGGAGAAAATATTTGGAAAGCACATGTCCAATAAGATTTAATACCCATGATATACAAAGAGATGCTAAAATTAAGTATCAGAAAGGCAAACTATCTGATTAAAAAAAGGCAAAAGACATGAATAGACAATTATCCAAAGAAGAAACACAAATGGTGAAAAAACAAATGAAAAAATGTACAACTTCACTAGCTGTAACAGTTTGATACAGTTATGAATTCCACAAATAGATATTGGATTATGTTTGTAAACTGGTCTGCACCTAGGCATGATAAAATTATGATTAGGGCTTTGATTGGGCCATGTCAGTAGGGCATTGGCATGGCAAAGGACAGAGTTGGAGCATTTTGATGTTGAGGTTTTTAATGCTGGAGTTTTGATGTTGGAGTCTGATGCTGAAGTCTTTTTTATTTATTAATTTTTTACGGTTTTTAAATTAAAGTTAATAGATCACAAAGACCATTACATTAAAAAACATAAAAAACACAAAAAACATAAGATCTTCCCATACACCTCACTCTGCACCCTTCAAACCATTATTTCTGTAAATTGTATTTTATGAAAATAAATACATCACAAAAAAGTTACATTAAAAAATATGAGGGAAACGGACTTTGGTCCAGTGGTTAGGGCGTCCGTCTACCATATGGGAGGTCCGCGGTTCAAACCCCGGGCCTCCTTGACCCGTGTGGAGCTGGCCATGCACAGTGCTGATGCGCGCAAGGAGTGCCGTGCCATGCAAGGGTGTCCCCCGCGTAGGGGAGCCCCACGCGCAAGGAGTGCGCCCGTGAGGAGAGCCGCCCAGCGTGAAAAGAAAGAGCAGCCTGCCGAGGAATGGCGCCGCCCACACTTCCCTTGCTGCTGACAACAACAGAAGCGGACAAAGAAACAAGACGCAGCAAATAGACACCAAGAACAGACAACCAGGGGAGGGGGGGAAATTAAATAAATAAATAAATCTTTAAAAAAAAAAAATATGAGGTTCCCATTACCCCAACCCCCCACAACAGTTCTCCCACACCAACAACCTCCTTCATCATTGTGGCACACTCATCACACTTGGTAAGCCCATTTTGGAGCATGGCTGCATCACATAGATAATAATTTACCCTGTAGTTCACACTCTACCCCAGTATATTCAATGGGTTATGGCAGGATATGAAAAGTCCAGCATCTGACCCTGCAGTATCATTTAGGACAACTCAAAGTCGCCAAAATGACCCCACATCACATCTCTTCTACCTTTTCCCTGCCCTCAGCAACTACTGTGGCCACTTTCTCCACCTGAATACTACAATTTCTTCTATTACTAATCACAATAGCTTTATACTAGAATATTATTAAGTCCACTCTAATCCATATTTTATTCCTCCATCCTGTGGCCCCTGGGATGGTGATGTCCCACTCCACCTCTAGATCAAGAGGGGGCTTAGATTCCACATGGATGATGGATGCAATTCCTCTGCTTGCAGTTGTTGGCATTCTGAATCCCTGGTGTGGTGGTTCACCATCTTCACCTCCCTGATAGCTGATCTGGGTAAGCCCAATGAACCAGAGAGTAGGAGTTGCAACTCTGCTGAGGCTCAGGGCCCAGATAGCACATGGGCAGTCCAGAGATTCACATCCTCAGAGTATGCACCATCCCTAGCACCAACCACATGTTCATTAAAAGTGACAGAAGAGGCATGTGTACGAAGGTCACATCTAAGTCCAGCTCCATCACACTCAGGAGCACAAATTCCAAAGTAGGGCCCTCTGACATGGCACAGAACCCTAATCCATCTGCCATGACCATGTACCCTGTGGATCTCCATAGCCTTTAGGAGAACCAGAACCTCGGGTTGTATTCACTTTGGCTTTCTCTGGGGTTCTGCTGATGTGTTCATAAGCATGACACCTCTGATGACCTCCCAGCTCTTTCTGGAAGACTCTTAGACATTTAAACTCATTTTTCTTTGCTATTTCCCACTTTTATTCTAGGTCAAAAAGCAGTTTTTAACACTTGATCCAACATGTATGCTGAGATATTCTGCTGGTTAGTGTTGACCCTTTTATTCAAGGTCTCTTTCTAGTTGCAATACCAGTTAGTGATTGGTAGTAATCCCTCGGCACTAGGGAGGCCCGTCCCTGGGAGTCATGCCCATGCTGGGGGTAAGGTAATGCATTTACATGCTGAGTTTGGATTAGAGAGTGGCCACATTTAAGAACATGGAGGCTTTGAGGAGGTAACTCTTAGGCACCCAGCAGCTCTAGGCCTAGTTCATATTTCAGGCACATAGGCTCATAAACATAATCATCAGTATCAAGGGCTCATTATTGGGCCATCCTTCCTTGTTGGCCTTTGCCATTCCACTTGGGAGATTATTGTTGTTCCATTGGGGAATGTGACAGAGCTCCCCCAGGTAGGAACTCAGCACTCCCTCAATTGGAGTTTGTAACTGTAACTACTATAAAAACCCCAGAATATATCAGAACATTTTTATGTCCCCTATATACATGCCCTGGAGAACTCCCCCAACTCATATGACCCCCATCAATAACACCCCATACCAGTGTTCCTCTCCTGCCATAGTTGAACCTCTCTGTCATCCAAACCTTCTTCAACAATGAATAATATATTGCCAAATTCAATTAATAGGAAATTTAAACATAGTGATGGGTTTAAAAGTTTAGAAATAGAATACATAATAATTTAGAAATACTAAAATAAAGTAAAAATAAATTGGTGTATTAATAAAATGAAAAATATTATAAAGCTTTGTTTCAAACATTTTGCCTTTCATCACTGTAATAGGTATTGCCCTGTATGTACAGTGGCAAGGAACTTTCTTTAATTTCTTCCTCAGTATCTACATCCTTTCTTTTTTTCCCCTAATGTTTAATTTTGTCTTCAAAAAATTTTTAAATTACAGTAATTCACATACACAATACAGGGAACTCCCATATATCCAACATCAAACCCTTTTCCCCTTTCCCCAGCAATGATCTTTTTACATGTTCATGTTTTATTTGCTGCAGCTGAGGTACAGATTTTGAAACATAGCTGTCAAACATTGTTTCATTTTGGTTGACATTATGGTTTTTATTTTAGACTGTACAAATTTCTAAATTTTTAGCTTCCTTATATTTTACATTATAGTTTATATTTTAGCTTACAGACTTTTATACACGTTTGGTGTAAGCTAACATGTCCTATATCCATCATTGCATGATCTTCTGGAGCACTTCCATTGCCCTCCAGTTGCTGTGCTTCCATCTATTCTTAGCTCTCTCTCCCTCCCCTCAGGGACAATAGTGACAATTTTCACTACTTGAGGGACCAGATTTACAGATACTACAACAATGCTGAGGGCTTGGCATACTAGATTGTCCTAACTAGTTGGGAGCCACCGATTCTCTTGAGAGACACAATTTCCTCTATTTTGGAACATCAGTTCTCCCCAGGTTGTGGGTACACTTTCACACTCATTGTATGGGTCTCCACCCAATGATATAACACACTATGACAAAATGAGCACTCACTCCCTAGAAGCTTGTCCCTGTATGAGATGCCCCCCTTAAGCACCTTAAACACATAATCCTCCCTTATTATATTTTCTAAAGAGTTTTCTCAACATTATAGCTTCAAACATATACCTGACAATTTCCCATATTCAACTGTCCCCCCCCAGACCTCCCCCAAATTCCTTGGGCCATATGACACTTCCACCCAACCCTAGCCCCCCTCAGGCCCCACCCAAAGGTATTCCCATGCCCCATCTTGTCCTTTCCCTTTTACAAATACTTACGTCCAACTTATCATAGACTTTACCCATGTAAGCATCAGCTTGCAACCTTCCTCTCCCCCACAAATTCCTTTAAGCCTATCTTCAAGTCTCTAGCTCTCTGAGGCAACTTAGTTTGCTGGTTTCATATCAAAGAGTTCATATTGGATTTGACCTTCAATGTCTGGCTTGCTTCACTCAACATAAGGTCCTCAAGATTAGCCCATGTTATCACACGTGCTTGTACTGTATTCCTTCTTATAGTTAAGTAGTATTCCATTGTATGTATATTCTACATTTTATTTATCCATTCATCTGCTGATGGGCTTTTGAGTTGATTCCATGTTTTGGCAATAGTGAATAATGCTGCTATGAACATTGATATGCATATAATGGTTTGTATCCTTATCTTCAGTTCTTCTGGGTATATACTCAGCAGTGGAACAGCTCGGTCATATGGAAAATCTATAGCTAACTTTTTGAGAACCGCCAATCTGTCCTCCAGAATGGCTGGATCCGTCTGCATTCCCACCAGCAGTGGATGAGTGCTCCCATTCCTCCACATCCTCTCCAGCACTTGTAATCTTCTGTTTTGTTTGATAGCTGCCAGTCATTTGTGAGTAATATTGTATCTCATTGTAGCTTTGATTTAGTCCCTAAGTCCCTGCTTGATTTTTTTCTTTTTATCGATCAATTCTACTATCTGTTTGATTTCAGAAGTACTGTGTTCCACATAATTAATTCTTGCCTCTGCCTCTTCAAATCTACTATTATTTCCTGAGAGTGTATTTTTTTATTTCTTGGATTGTGCTGTTCATCCCCATCATTCTGTTATCTTTTTGTGCATGATTACAATTTCTTCTGTATGCTCGGCAAGTGTTTCCTTAATATACTGAATCTCTGTGGGAAACAAAGGCATGTTGTTTCCATGGAAGCAAGTTACTTCCTTGACCACTGAGTCAAGCTGTCCCTTATGATTATCGGTGCGAAGCACAATCTTGGCTGGGTCAGCACACCTGCAGGCAGAACAATACCTAGAACAGAACAACCTGGGTAACAGGATTTATGAGTATAGTTACTGATTCTTATAATAATAGTTCCAGTAAAGTTTGTTGGGTTTTCATCAATCACTAGTTAATATAGTATGAGGTAAGGGTAATAGGTAACTTGATTTTGTGCTGAATATCACGTAGGTTAGGGGTATATATACTAACCCCCCAACTCAATAAACTTGTCTGATGAGCTTGAGAAATCAATGCTCTCAGATCCCCTGAACCCAATCTTTCTTTGTCTTTCATTCCCGATACCTCGGGTCGCCGAACAAGACTCCGACAAATCTCTTCCTTCACTTTACTGAATTGGTCCATGATACATGTTTTGAGAGCTTTAATTATTTGATTGGTTTTCCACTTTTCTTCCTTATTTTTTAATTTGTTCATTGGACTGGGCCATGTTTTCCTGATTAATGGTATGGTCTGTAGTTTTTTGTTGCTGTCTGGTCATCATTTTATCTTGTTGAGCTTATTCATTTATTCAGTTGATTAGATTCTTCATCTTGGAATTTAATTGATATAACTAGAAAATGACCTTGAATAAAAGGGTCAACTAGGACCAGCAGAATATCTCAGTCTACATATAATACCAGGAGTTAAAAATGCTTTTTGGCCTGAATAAAAAGGGGAAATGGAAAGGACAAATGAGTTTATATCGCTATGAGTCTCCAAAAAGAGCCGGGAGGTTATCAGAGAGGTTGCCCTTATGCACACCTCAGCAGAGTCCCAGAGACAGATAAAGTAGATACAACCCCAGGTATTGGTTCTTCTGAGGGCTACAGAGACCCACAGTTTCTATGGTCATGGCAAATGGAGTTCAGTGCCATCTCAGTTGGCCTTACTTTGGAGTTTGTGTTTCTATGTGATCGAGCTGGACTCAGATGTGATCTTTGTCCACAAGTCTCTCCTGTTACTTTTATTGGAATTGAAGTTGGTGCTGCGGTTTAATGTATACCCAAGGCACCTGAATCTCTAGACTGACCGTGTGATAGTCAAGCCTTGAGCCTCAACAGACTTGCAGGTCATACTCTGGTTTATTGGACTTACCTCACTCAGCTAACATGGAGGTGAAGAAGGTCAATCACCACACCAGGGAGCCAAGAGTGCCTACAATTGAAAGCAGGAGAATTGCATCCAGCATCCATGTAGAATCAAAGCTCCCTCTTGATATAGATGTGGAGTGGACACAATCATTCTAAGGCCCACAGGATGGAGGAATAGAGTATGGATTAGAGTGGTCTTACTAATATTCTATTCATGAACTATTGTGATTAGTAAGCAAAGAAAATGTGGCATTGGTGTGGAGAAAGTGGCCATGGTGGCTGCTGGGGGTAGGGAGTGGGAGGAAAAGATGCGATGTGGGGGCATTTTTGGGGGCTGGAGTTGTCCTGGGTGGTGCTGCAGGGACAGTTACCGGTAATTGTATGTCCTCCCATGGCCCACTGGGTGGACTGAGGGAGAGTGTGGGCTATGGTGTGGACCACTAACCATGAGGTACAGTGGTGGTCAGAGATGTATTCACCAAATGCAATGAATGTCTCATGATGATGGAGGAGATTGGTGCTATGGGGGGAGGAGTGGGCTGAGGGGGGTGGGAGTTATATGGGGTCCTCATTTTTTGAATGTAACATTAAAAAAACAAATAAAGACAAAAAATAGTTGTTCTTTTTGCGTGTGTGCTAAGTCTTCTCTTTGTCACTTTGTTCTTCTTATTCTATTTCCTTGCTGTTGGCTAAGTTCCCTTGAAGGAAAATATTAGGGACAGAGAAAGTAAATGAGGTAAGAAAATAAAATGTAATAGTAGTATTGCTAGTGAATGTCAGCAGAAGAATCATGTGAGATCTGGGAGAATGGATACTGAACTCACATAAGCTGTGTATAGTTATAACCTAAAAAAATGGAGTACCTATAATGAGATAGTAAATTGAATATGGGGAGAAATATAGTATGAATTAAAAGGCCAGTATGGTGAGGAGAGAGCGAAAGAGAAAAGAAAGGATAGTAAAGAGTGAATAAAATAGAAAACAGATTAGAGATATTAGAGATAAAATGTCAGAAATATTGGGGGCTAAACAAAGAGAGGTGGAATGTAACAAAAACAATAAAGGATAGAGGATAGAATGATGTAAAGGAAAGGGGAGAGTGTTAGTAGCCAAAATCAGTACACAGAGAAGAGAGGAAACTGAAGATGAGGAAGCACAGCAAATAAGAAATGTTGCCTGCAGCACGTAATATAAAAAAAAGAAAAAAGAAGAAAAAAAATTTCAAAAAAGCAAGCCAAAAAAAAAAAAAAGAGAAAGGGAAAAAAGGGCCATGGGGAGATAAAGAGGAAAGAAAAACAAGAAAACTGACAAAAAAGACCGAATGAGGCCTCAGGCAAGGATTCCTCTTTGCAATTGAATAAACTGCTTAGGAGTTTGACCTTCACCCTTTCTCCCTTCTTCACCTCCCTCTCTCCTAGGGCCACAGCAAGGCTGCATGAGGGCTCCTGTAGGAAATCCAAATGGGTCCCTGGTGAACCAACTCACCTCAGAAAATAATGTCTCTTAATTTCTTGAGAGAGAGCACACACCCCTTGCCAGGAACCCTAAATATGCTATTGGAAGCCTGCATAGCACATCCTACTGTCCTTCTACCTTAGGTGTGCTACAGGGGGGCTAATTAATTTTTTGATTCTACTTTCTTCCAGACCAAGTTTCCTATCCCAGGGCAGTTAGGTAAATCAGGGTCTCTCAGCAGATTCACCTCTTCTCTCTTCTTAGGCTCTCCCCAAGTCAGCTGATATGCTCCTCCAAACTCAATCAAAGGGGGTGACCAGAAAATTGAACCTGCACTCTTTGGGCCCCTCCAAACCTCCTGCCTACACGTTCCCACTCCTGGAGTTAGTCCAGGACCAGAGAGGTAGGGCAATGCCAGATTTCTGGGAGTGCTGGGCTTGGGAAACAAAGGCCTGGGAGAATGTGGACTTGGGGCATGTAGGTCTGTGAAATGTGGGTTGAGGGATTCGGGCACCATGGGCTTGGGGTTCATGTATTTGGGGAACATGGGGCTTGGGAATGCTGCCACATGACCAGAAGCTTTCCTGGAGTGCTATGCCCTCAGCCCTAGGGGGAAGGGATTTACCTTCCAATGACTTCCAAGTTCAGTGTTAGAAACTCACAGTTCTTCCTTGAGCAAGCACTAATTCTGCTGCAGCCTCTCCAGATCAATGTCCAGATACCCCCTGCCATGTAGGTTCCTGAAACAGCCTGATCCAGCAGAATTCTGTCACCATACAGCCTGTCCTTTGCAGGGTAGATGATGACAGTGTACTTGGATGCCATCTTGCCCCACCTCCTGATGCTTAAGTCTCAAGCTGGAGCCCCAGAAAGTAAGCACACAGAGGAAAGAGAAGCAAGCCCCAAGCAGAGAGGAATACTGAGTCTAGAAAGAAGCATGCCCTGGGAAGAGAGGAACCCAGGAAGGCTGAGCCCTGGCATACACCAGCATCCATATTGTTCCAACACGTGGACATAGGCTTTGGTGAGGGAAGTAACTTTTGCTTTATAGCTTGGGGTCTGTAAGTTCCTACACAAAATAAATACCCTTTATAAACGTCAGCAGATTTCTTGTATTTTGCATCAGCACCCCTTTGGCTGACTAATACACTAGTGATTAGGAAAATGGACATTAAAACTACAATGAGATATCATTTCACCCCTATTAGAATAGCCACTATTAAAAAGTTGGAAAACTAAAAGTATTGGAAAGAATGAGGCTAGATAGGAAAGCTTATTCTTTGTTAGTGGGCATGTAGAATGGTACAGCCACTCTGGAGAACTGTTTGGCATTTTCCAAGGATGTTGAATATAGACTTGCCATGTGACCCAACAATATCACTACTAGGTATATACACAGAAGAATTGAGAGAAGTGACATGAACAGAAATCTGCACACAGATGATCATAGTGTTATTATTCACAGTTGTCAAAAGATGGAAACATCCCAGGTGTCCATCAACCAATAAATGGTTAAATTGTGTATACACACATTGGACTATTATGCAGCTGTAAGAAGAAATGAAGTCATGAAGTGTACTTATGACATGAATGAACATGGAGGACATTATGTTGAGTGAGGTAAGCCAGACAGAAAAGGACAAATACTAGATGACTGCTATTATGAGCTAAATATATTGCATAATCTCATGGAGTTAATAATTAGAATATAGGTCACCAGAAACTAGAATAAGGGTAGAGAATGGAACGCTGGAGGTTAATCTGGGCAGAATTGGTATAAAGGTAGTTTGTAAATCTTTAGAAATGAATAGAATTGTTGAAAGCACATCATAGTGTTTTTAACTAGCATAGATAAGGGTATGACAGTGATTGAAAGGGAAAGTCTAAGGACAAGTATATTAGTAGCAGGAAAGCTAAAAAACTTAACATGGAAGTGTATAACAGTGAAACTTCATGTCAAATACAATCATGAGTAATAATGCATATATGACTATTTTTTAAAAATACAAATACTAATAAATTAAAGAGAAAGAAACAAAATAGCAACTATGTACAGCAGAAGCACAGAGAGATGAGAGGTGACTATTTTGTTTGCTTATTATTATTGATTTAATGAAAATACTTTCATACTGATTGAAGTAATAATGCAATGCACAACTATGTGATTGTATCAAATAACATTGTGCACTTTGGATGGGTTTATGCTTTATTAAAATGTATCAATAAAATTGATTGTTAAAAAATGTATCAAAGACATAAATATAAGAATTAAAACTGTGAATCTCCTAGAAGAAATATTAGGGAAGTATCTTCAGGACCTTGTTTTAAGCAATGGCTTCTTAGATGTAACACCAAAAGCATGAGTAAAAAAAGGAAAATTAGATGAATGGGATGTCATCAAAATTTAAAGCTTTAAGCATCAAAGAATTTCATCATGAAAAGTAAAGGACAACCTACAGAACGGGAGAAAATATTGGGAAATGATATATCTGATAATATTCAGAATATATATATAGAAATACTACAATTCAATAACAAAAGATAAACAACCTTATTAAAAAATTGGCAAAAGACTCGAATAGTCTTTACTCCAAAGAAGATATACAAATGACCAAAAGTACATGAAAAGATGTTAAAAATCATTAGCCATTAGGGAAAACAAACCATAACCACAATGAAATACCATTTCACACACATATAGAATGACTAATATTATTTTAAAAATGGAAAATAACAAATATTGTAAAGGATTCAGAGAACTAGAACCACTTATTCATTGTTGGTGGGACTGTAAAATGCAGCTGCTGTGGAAAATGGTTTTTTAGTTCTGCAGAAAACGGTTTGCCAGTTTCTCAGAAAGTTATGTATAGATTTACCATAAGACTTGACAAGCCCACTTCTAGGTAAAAACCCCAAATAACTAATAGCTGGGACTCAATTGGTTATTTGCACACCAATGTTTAGAGCAGCGTTAATCATAATTCCTTAAAGACGAAAGCAACCTGTGTCCATCAACAAATGAGTGAATAAACAAAATGTAGTATATCCATACAATGGCATGTTATCTAAGAATGAAGTTCTGATACATGATACACTATGGATGAACCTTGAAGACATCATTTAGAGTGAATTAGGCCAGACCAGAAGGAAAAAGATTGTATGCTCTATGGATACAAATATGGATATGAAATAATTAGAATAAGCAAATTAGTAGACTCTGAAACAGGAATATGTTTTACCAGGTACCTTAAATCTGTTTAACTAGTTTCTCTTTTGGGTAATATACAGCTTTAGTAAAAAATGGTGGTGTTGATAACACAACATTTTGAACGTAATTAACACCACTAAAATATATAGTTGAATGTGGTTGAAATATTTTTAAATATTTTAAAAACCCTAAGACTGTATAACACAAAAAGTGAACCCTAATGTAAACATATGGACTCCAGTTAATAGTACAATTATAATAATATTCTTTCATCAGTTGTAACAAAGGAACCACACTACTAATGAAACGTGTTAACAATAAGGAAAACTGTGTATGGAGGGTAATATATGGAAACTGTATTTCATGTATGAATGCATATATGTTTCAACAAGTAAAAGAAAGAAAGGAAGGAAGAGAAAGAGGGAAGGAAGAAAATGAATGAGATGACAATTAAATGCAATACATGATACTGGATGGGATCTAAGAATGAAGAAGCTCAAAAGGACATTATTGAGACATAAAAAATATTAGAGTGTACTCTGTTTTCAGTGGGTGCAATGTTCTATATATGTCTATTAGGTCTAGTTGGTTTAGTGTATCATTCAAGTCCACTACTTTTTCATTGATCTACTACCTAGATGTTTTGTCCATTATTGTGAGTGGTATGTTAAATTCTCATACTATTTCTGTAGAACCATTAATTTATCCTTTCAAATGTGTCAGTGTTTGCTTCAAATTTTGTGGCTCTGCTGGTAGGTGCATATATATTTAAAATATTACATCTTTTTATTGAATTGTCTGCCTTATCAGTATATAATGACCTTATGTATCCCTTGTGACTGTTTTGTCTTAAAGTGTATTTAATATTGATATTAGTATAGCCACCATAGCTCTCTTTTAGTTATTCCTAATGTGGTATATTTTTTCCCATCATTTCAACCTCAACCTACTTGTATTTTTTAATTTAAGATGAGTCTCTTGTAGACTGCATATAGTTGGGTCATGATTTATTATCTATTCTGCAAATCTCTGCCTTTTGGCTAGAGGGTTTTATCCTTTGACATTTTAGTCACTACTGATAAAACAGGACATTCTTCTGCCATGTTTCTATTTAGCCTCTGAAGGTCTTACATAACAGTCTCTTCAACAAATGGTGCTGGGACAACTCGACATCCATAACAAAAAGAATGAAAGATGAGCCCTATATCACCCCCTTACAAGAACCAACTCAAGGGAAACGGACTTTGGCCCAGTGGTTAGGGCATCCGTCTACCATATGGGAGGTCCGCGGTTCAAACCCCGGGCCTCCTCAACCCGTGTGGAGCTGGCCATGCGCAGTGCTGATGCGCGCAAGGAGTGCCATGCCACGCAAGGGTGTCCCCCGCGTGGGGGAGCCCCCATGCGCAAGGAGTGCACCCGTGAGGAAAGCCGCCCAGCATGAAAAGAAAGAGCAGCCTGCCCAGGAATGGCACCACCCACACTTCCCGTGCCGCTGACAACAACAGAAGCGGACAAAGAAACAAGATGCAGCAAATAGACACCAAGAAAAGACAACCAGGGGAGGGGGGGAAATTAAATAAATAAAATAAATCTTTAAAAAAAAAAAAAGAACCAACTCAAAATTGATCAAAGACCTAAATATAAAAGCCAAGGCCATAAAACTCCTAGAAGATAATGTAGGGAAATATGTACAAGCCCTTGCAGGAGGTGGCAGTCTTGAAAACTTTATACCCAATCTTAAGCAACTAAGGCAAACATAGATAAATGAGATCTCCTAAAAAATAAACACTTCTCCAGCAAAAAGGACAGTGTGAAGAAGGTAAAAAGGCAGCCTACTCAAGGGAAGAAAATATTTGGTAATCACACATCTGACAAGGGTCTAATATTCTTTATATATAAAGAGATCCTGCAACTCAACAATAAAAACTCAAATGACCCTGATTAAAAATTGGCTGAAAACCTTGAATAAGCTTTTTTCTAAAAAAAAAAGAAATACATATGTTGAAGAAACACATGAAAAAAATGTTCAACCTCACTGGCTATTAGGGAAATGCAAATCAAAGCTACAATGAGATATAATTTCACACCTACTAGAATGGCCATAATTAACAAAACAGAAAACTGAAGGTGTTGGAGAGGATGTGGAGGGGCAGGAATGCTTATTCACTGTTAGTGGGAATGTAGAATCCCCACTGTGAGTCTGTTTAGTGGTTCCTAAGAAAGTTCATGTGAACCTGCAATACCACTACTAGGTATATAACCCAGAAGAACTTAGAGCAGTGATATGGACAGACATCCACACACCTATGTTCATAGTGACATTATTCACAATTGCCAAAAGATGGAATCAACTCAGGATTCCATCACATGGAATATTATTCAGCAGTAAGAAGTAATGAAGTCATGGAGCATATGACAACATGGATGATCCTATAGAACTTTATGTTGAATGAAGCAAGCCAGGCTCAAAAGGACAACTATTGTATGATTTCGCTATTATGAACTTTTAATAAATATAATGAGCAAAATCATGGAGTTAATAACAGCAAGAATATGTCACCAGAAAATAGAATGTTGTTGCAGAATGGAAAGCTGAAATTTAATCTTTGCAGAATTGGTAAAAATGTATTTTTAAATGTTTAGAAATGAATGAAAATGGTCAAAGAACATTTTAGGATTTATAATTCATTGCACTAGCATATGAGCATTATAGTGGATTGTTTTTTGTTGATTTTTTCTTTTTTCAAGCAATGAAAATGCTCTAAAATTGATTAAAATGATGAATGCACAACTCTGTGATTATATCAAATGTCATTGTACACATTAGTAAATTGTATGGTTTATGAACAAAACATAATAATATGGTGAGTTTGGGGGGAAATACACCAAATGTAAGATATATACTATAATTAGTAGTCATCTACTATGATGCTTTTTAATAATTTGCTACAAATGTTTCACAACAATGCGAGGTATTGGTGGTGGTGATGTATGGGAACTCTGTATGATGTTATGCATGTTTATTTTCTAAGTTCACAACTTTTACTTTACACTTACTGTTTATGATTGTTCATGTAAGTATAACATACTTCAATAAAAATTTTAATGGAATAAAACAGCCTGTTAGAGAGAAATACACAATTTAACATGAGGTTTTGAAGATTAGATGTCTGAGCTTAAAGAGAAAGCCAGGAGTCATTGTAAAGCCATATGCAAAGGTTTTATTTTAAATTGTAATTAAAGCATAATGTACTTGCTGTTCTCAAAAGCCTAGTGAGGGGGGAAGTGGCTATGCCTCAATCAGTTGGACTCCCATCTACCATATGGGAGGCCCTGGGTTTGCATCCCAGAGCCTCCTTGTGAAGACAGGCTCACCCACATGCTGCGGAGAGCTGCCAGCCCATGAGTGCCATGGAAAGCCAACTCAGCAAGGTGATGCAACAAAAAAAGGGACACAAGCAAAAAAAGAAAAGGCAGAAGAGTGTGCAACAAATGGACACAGAGAACAGACAGCAAGCAAGCCACAAGGGGGGGATACATAAAAAATAAAAAAAAATACAGACACAAAAGAATGCACAGAGAATGGACACAGAGAGCAGACAGCAAGCAAGCCACAAGAGGAGGATAAAAGAAAAAAAACCAGTGAGGGAAGAAATACAAAAATCAGAAACTTATAATATAGCACTGGGTGTGCTCTAGAGGTGAACTCAGAGAGTAACGGCTTACAAATGGGACTTAAGGGGCTTAGAAATCCATAGTTAGAGTTGATAAAAGAATATCACTGAAGTTTAGTGTTTTCTATTTCTGTTTTGAGCAACTGGCCAAAATATTTTTATTTTCGTGAAAGAAAAATGATAAAAACCTTATAATAATTCAATAATAATTTATAAGCCATCTAAAATATAGCTGTGACTATTAAATAGAATAAACTTTATAAAAACAAGCTTTATAAACAATAAAATCCTTTGAACAGTGATCTGTTTTAATTGGGTCTATTCCATTTTAGGTCCTAGTGTACAGCCTAGTTGAGAAATAATGTAATGGCAGTGGTGCAAATTGGCCAAATCCCACAGCTCCTCTGTGGTGAAATGGGCACTCAAACTCAGATTTTCAGACTCTGAAATTCAAGCTCTAATTTATTCTCTTCTACTCAATCCCATTGACAGAGTCATGAACATAACCAAATTAGTTATTTAGTCACCCTTCATTAAATGATTCACCCTTAGTAAGTCTCTCCTAAATATTTCTGATAATCATGTCCCATTCAGTCATAGAGTTTCCCCCAAATTTTTTCCAGTGCTGCCTTTACTTCCTTGTTCCTCAGAATATAAATGAGTGGGTTAAGCATGGGGATCACCACGATGTAGAAGAAGGAAACAAACTTGCCCTGGACCTTGGATCTACTGCCACTCCACTGAGACATGCCATAGAGGCCAAGACGTGGCAGAGCCAAGGATGCATGAAAAAGTATAATGTAAAGGATGACAAACAGCAACAGAGCAAGCATAGAACATCACAGCCAGGATACCCTCAGTGTAGACCAGTGCAAGGGAGACATAGTGTTGAATCACACAGTCTACACATGTGATGGACTTATCTGAACCCTAGGGGTTGATTAGAAGCTGGGGAATGATACTGCTTGTGAAGCAGAGGCCCAGGAAGGAGAAATGGGAGAGGAAAAAGTACATAGGAGTGTGGAGTTTAGAGTACAAGATGGACACCAAGATGATAACAGTGTTGCCTAGAAAGGTCATGAGGTAAGGAACAAGATGATTCCAAAGAGTACCAGCTCTAACTGAGGCTTGTATGAAAAACCTATCAGAATGAATTCAGAGGAGGCATTCTCATTGGTCCACTGCATTACTCTTGCTTTTACCTTTGACTTCTGAAAGATGAAATCATATCATGTATTAACCTCAGGGATTTTATGATAAATCCATGACAATTAAGATTTAGTGCTGGCTTAAAATATGAGTGGTTATAATCCTATTCTCAAATTTCAGTAAGTAAGTAAAGGAAAATTCCTTGAAAGGTATGGAAAGATCTTTCCTAAATTATAATTAAAATAAATTAAGGTTTTGTAATATATTACAAAACCTAGCATTCAGTATGCTTTTAAGATTTTTCAGTTTTAGAATTTTATTAAAGAAAAGAATTTTTAAACCTCCTATAAAAGAAAGAAAAAGAGCATTCCTGGAATAAAATATAGTGGTTTCAATTTTATTTAGCTTAAATGTAGTCTCCCTACATTTATAGAATACCAATTAAATAAACTAATATTATATTTATTAAATCTTTAAGATGATGAAAATTCTAAATTCATGTTTAATAGAATAAAGTTAAAAAAGGAAATGTAGATCTACCCCTCCCTTCAATGAATAATGTAAACTTAATAGGTAAAGAAAGATTTTGTGCTGGGAAATCAAACCTTGGAAATAGATGAAGAAAAAGGTCAAACTAGAAAATACTGGTGTGTGATTTCTTTGATTATCCCATGAACACAGTCTATTGGCCATAGATTTTCCAACTACTTTGAGACAAAACAAAAGGTCATAGTTATTATGAAGTTAGAATGTACAAAGTTTAAGGGTTCCTATTTGGAATGATGGAAAGGTTTTGGTAATGGATGGTGCTGATGGTAGCACAACACTGTGAATGCAACTAACACCACTGAAATACATATCTGATGGTGATTAAAAGGGGAAATGCTAGAATGTATATCTGGTAACAGAAAAAATTTTTAAAAATCCATGGACCTATACTACACAGTGACTGCTATGTTAAGCAATTGGCTCTAGTTAATAGTAAAATTTTAAAAATATCCTGTTATTAATTGTAAAAAAATTCCACACCAATGCAAGGCATTGGTTGCAGAGTGGTGTATAGGAACCCTGTATTTTGTGTGTAGTTGTTCTGTAAACTCACAAATTCTCTAATAAACAAGATTTAAAACACAAATAAATAAATTTGGGGGGACAATATTGTATGTATCGACTAAATCAAATAACGGGATATGGTAATTAAAGGTAAGTTTGAGTTAATCTTTCAAAGACCTTAAATGTCAGTAAACCTTACTTGCATATTATTCATTAAGTAAAAGAGAAGTAAAGTCTTTATAAGAGGGATGTGGTTTTGTTTGAATTTTCTTTTTAAATATGTGTCTAAACAGTGTAGTAAAATTTAAAACAGAAACCACTTCAATTCAGAAAAGATGCTGAAAAAATAAATGGATAGACAACCAGCAAGATGACAGGAAAGTAAGGAGCCTAGAGTCAGCTCATGCAGCAGGACAGTTAGTAATCACCCAGAGCTTTCTGAAGCTCTGGTTTGGGAGCTCCAGGAGACCAGAAGAGCATCCTCCAATATCCTTGAAAGAATGGAAAGAGGAGACTATCTACCTGCAGAGAAGATTTGTGAGTAGAGTACTCCATGTCCTGGAGGTGACAATCCTCCACTGACAGTAGAAGCCACCTTAGGAGCTAATCTGTGGCTAGAATTGGAAGCTCCACTTCCCAAAAACAGGGGAGGAAGAGACAGTTGGGTACCAACTTCAGCTACTGATTAGTAAATTTGGCAAGCTAAAGTATAACCCTAAGAACAGGAAAAGTTGGAACATGTCCAAGTCAGAAAGAGGCCAGACTCCATCCCTGCCATGAGGGGAAGCAGGGTGCACTGAAAATCATAGTGCTGGCAAGGAAAGCCTTCTTTCCATCCAGATCAGATTGCAGCTCTAGCCTAAGCCCCAGCCCCGCCTCCAGGAGTGAGGGAGCTGGGGGGATCTGTTCCAGCCTCTCCTGTTAACTGCAGGTATATTTGGCTGGACAAAGTTGGAAATCTACCTTCCACCTGGGCAACTGTGGTGATTTTAGACCCAGACAGCATAGATTGCTGCCCACACCTAAAGCTCTATCCACACCTCAGGCAGGGGAGAAAGGGGCATGAAGGTTCATCAGTCTCTTATGCAACTATAGTCTAGGCCTGCATGACTTGGATTACAACACACAGCTGTGGTTCTGTTGCTACCCCTGGCAAAGGAGAAAGTTGGGAGAAGCTTCATTGGTCCCTGGGGCAATGAGGGAAGAATGAGCTTCTACAGCTTAACAGCACAAACTATATTCTTGGCACCTACTGCACAACCAGCAAGGGAGAAAGGGCAAGAAGCCCTAAACTAAGGAGAGAAACTGCACCCAGAATAAATGCATTTATTAAGCCAGATTGAAGGCACCAACAAAAAATTACAATTCACACCAAAAAACAGGAAAATATGGCTCAGTTGAAGGATCAATATAAGCTTCCAGATGACATAAAGTAGTTCAGACAACTAATCATAGACATTCAAAACAATCTCCTTAATAAATTCAATGAGATGGCTAAAGAGATTAAGGATATTAAGAAGACATTGAATGAGTATAAAGAAAAATTTGAAAGCTTACATAGAAAAATAGCAGATCTTTTGGGAATAAATGACATTAAAAATACAATGGAATCATATAATAGCAGATTTGATGAGGCAGAATAAAGGATTGTTGAGCTTGAAGAAATGGCCTCTGAAAGTGAACATACAAAAGAACAGGTAAAGAAAAGAATGGAAAAAATAGAACAAGTTCTCAGGAAACTAAACAACAATAAGAGACATGAAAACATCCATATCATGGGTGTCCCATAAAGAGAAGAGAAGGGAAAAGGGGCAGAAGGATATTTCAAGAAATAGTGGTAGAAAATTTCCCAAACCTATTGAAGGACATAGGTATCCATGTCCAAGAAGCGCAATGTACTCCTATCTGAATAAATCTGAATAGACCAACTCTGAGACACATACTAATCAGAATTTCAAATACCAAAGACAAAGAAGGGCTTCTCAGAATAGCAAGAGAAAAGCAATGCATAACATAAGGGATATTCAATAAGTTTAAGTGCTGATTTCTCAACAGAAACCATGGAGGTAAGAAGACACTGGCCTGATATATTAAAGATACAGCAAGAGAAAAGCTTCCAGCCAAGAATCTAATATCCAGCATTACTGTTTTTCAAAAATGAGAACTAGTTTAGAATATTCACAAATAAACAGAAACTGAAGAGTTTGTAAACAAGAGACCAGCTTTGCAAGAAATACTACAGGGTGTGTGATAGCCTGAAAAGAAAAGGCAGGACAGAGAGACTTGGAAGAGAGTCTAGAAATGAAGATTATATCAGTAAATGTAATTAAAAGTGTCAAGAGAGTGATAAAAATAATATATGACAGAAAAAAACCCAAATATTTAGGAATAAATTTAACCAATGATGTAAAGCAACTCATTGGTTAAAAAAATAAAAACAAAACAAAATAATTAGAAGAACATTCCAATGTCACAGATTAGAAGACTTAATATCATTAAGATGTCAATTTTTTAAATAAAAAACATGTTCTACTCAAATTGATACACAGATTCAATGGAACCATGACAAAAATTCCACCAGCACTTTTTAAATAAATGGAAAACATAATTATCAAATTTATTTGGAAGGTTAAGTCATCCTGAATAGCCAGAGACATCTTAAAAAGGAAAAACAAAGTTGGAGGACTCTCACTTCTGGACTTTAAATCACATTACCTAGCTACAGTGGTAAAAACAGCATGGTACTGGCATAAAGACAGACACACAGACCAAAGGAACAGAATTGATGGTTCAGAAACAGACGTTCACATCTAGGGTCAAATGATTTTTAACTAGCCTGTTAAACCCACCCAGCTTGAGCAGAACAGTCCAGTCAAAAAATAGTGCTGGGAGAACAGGATATCCATAACCAAAGGAAGGAAAGAGAACCCCTATCTCATATGTTATATAAACATTAGCTCAAAATGGATTAAAAACCTAAATATAACAACAAGAACAATAAAGCTTCTAGAAGAAAATGTGGGAAAATATCTTTAAGACCTGGTGGTAGGTGGTGGATTCTTTTTTTTTTTTAAGATTTATTTATTTATTTAACTCCCCCCTCCCCCGCCCCGGTTGTCTGTTCCCTGTGTCTATTTGCTGCGTCTTGGCGTCTTGTTTCTTTGTCCACTTCTGTTGTTGTCAGCGGCACTGGAAGTGTGGGCAGTGCCATTCCTGGGCAGGCTGCTCTTTCTTTCATGCTGGGCAGCTCTCCTTACGGGGCGCACTCTTTGCGTGTGGGGCTCCCCTATGTGGGGGACACCCCTGCATGGCAGGACACTCCTTGCGCACATCAGCACTGTGCATGGGCCAGCTCCACACGGGTCAGGGAGGCCCAGGGTTTGAACCGTGGACCTCCCATGTGGTAGACAGACACCCTAACCACTGGGCCAAGTCTGTTTCCCAGGTGGTGGATTCTTAAAGGAGATAAGAGGAGAGCTGAGCTGGACTACTGATGTTTAATATATGTGAAGGTTTTAATGAACTGTACTGTAAAAGTGTGGACATGTATAGAGTTGATGGTAACATATTATAGTGTGTAACACCTGGTTTATAAATAGGAATGTGGCTGAAAAGGGTAATCTAGGGGTGTAAATACCAATTGAAAGAAAACTAGAGAATAATTTAGGGACTGAATACTACAGTAAACCCAGAGGCGAATGAAAATTGCAGTTGATGGCACAGATTCAAGACTGTCCTTTGTGCGCTAGAGCAGATGTACATTACTATTGCTGGGTGGTGGAAATGTGGAGAAACGTGAAAAATACAACTGGAGTGACCTATGTAATGTGCTTAACAGTAATAATGTAATATTCATGCATCTATGCCAAAGATGTACTGTGTTGATAATGGGGGAGTATGGAAAAAGTGTGCTAAATGTACACTATGGGCCTGGTAATAACCTGATGATATTATCTCATCTGTAAAAAATGTTCCACCACAGTGTGGTGTGTTGGTAGAGGGGTATTGCATATGGGAATTCTGCACATGTGCATGATTGTTTTGTAAATTTATAACTTCTGTCATAAAAATGTATTTAAAAAATAATAATAGGATGGGTTAGGGGAAAATATACCAAATATAAGATAAGGACTATAGTTAGTAATAAGATTTTGACAATATTCTCTAATAATTTGTAACAAATGTCTCACAACAAAGCAAGGTGTTGGTTGGTTGGTAGATGGGACCCCTGTATGATGTTATGTATGTTTGCTTTGTAAGTTCAAACCTTTACTATACATTAATTGTTTATGTATGGTCATGTATAAATGATATAAAATAATATTAGGGTGTGTTGGGGGAAAGATACACCAAGTGTAAAATACTTTGGCTAGTAGCAATATTTTGAGGATGTGCTTTAATCATTAGTTAAAAATACTTCACAACAATGTGAGGTATTTATGGTAGTATGAAGTATGAGAGCCCTGTATAATGTTGTACATGTTTGTTTGTAAGTTCACAACTATCGCTATACTCTTATTGTTTATATGTGTATGTTTATGCATGAGTGGATATCCTTCAATAAATTTTTAAAAAATGGACGTATTTATACATATGAATGAATACATGAAGAACTTATCATTAATTTTGAGATTATATTTTTTACTCTACTTAATTTTCACATTCAACTCCATTCATTTATAAACAACTTTTTAAGAGCACATTTTACCTCTTAGAGAAATAATATTACTTAATTATTTGTCTTTGGACATGAAATCAGTTAATGTATCCATCCTTATTTATTTAGTGAATATTGTGTTTGAGGTCCTACACTTCATATCAGGAATATAAAATTAAAAATACATTGCAATCAAGAACTTTTTTGGCTACTAGGAAGAAACAAGCAAGCCCCCAAATAAGTAGAAGTTGTTTAAGGGTTAACCATATATTCTCCCATCCACACCTAATCATGGCACTGAAGGTTGATGGGTGTGAAATGGTTTCAGGCCATCTCTGTGAATTCTCTCTTCATAGTAACCATGTGCAGATAAGTACCTAGACATGTGAAGAAAGGTGAAGAAAGTGAGGAAACACCAATAAAGGTAACTACCAATAAAGGTAGAAATCTAACAAGCATTTAATCAGTATCATTAGATAGCAGTGTAGGGAAGAGAGTCACGATGCATTTAGCAGAGATTTAAAGGGTAATTAACATGGTTTTGAAAGTGAGCATAACTCCTTAATTTCAGAGAAAACTTTCATAAAGCCCATCAGGTCATTTAAGAATGGCTATGCATAATGTTGAGGTTGACAGTTACAATAGCTGGGTAACCAGTGTTTCATTGCATTCTACCTCAAGTGACCTGGTACATTTCCTCCTTGCAGGCAGCCAGTGGGAATCCTTCAAACTGGGCATCATTGAATATGCTTAGAAAAGCAGCCACTAAGCACTGAGTCACTTGGGGGTGGAGTGAAACCCTACTCTGTATCTGCAGGGAACTGTCCACCAACATAATCCTCTGAAAGAAGCCCCAGATCAATGGGAAGCTATACCAAATGTAAGCAATAGACCATAGTTACTGGTCATATTTTGATGATGTTCTTTATAATCTGTAACAAATATTCCAAAACAATGCCAGGTGCTGGTGGAGGGAGATGTGTGGGAATTCTGCACATTATGCATGAATTTTTGTAAACTCACAACTTCTCTAAAATATATATTATTTTAAAATGTTCACTTCTGGTCCAGGCACTCTGGAAATAAATCCAGTGGTACCTATCACATTGTCAAGCTTGTGAGCTGCTTCTCTCTGCACAACAGAATTCACTGTCTGGTCTGGATGTTGGGCTCAGAAAGCTTCTGTCTACTCTGACCTATCTTGGAAAAGAGAAGTTTGCCCTGCCTTTTTATGCTTCATTTTTCCTGAGAGACTGCCAGGTTTGGAATGACAGCTACTTATAGAGGTTCAAGAGTGGGGTGATAAATCTGGATACTGTGCTCAGGGTAATCACTGACTCACTCACTATGGAAAATGATTCCTTTCCTCAGAAATAAGATTTTTCATATGTCAAGTGAGGGTGTTAATACCAGTTTCATTTTTGTCTTTGTTTTTTAAATATTACATTAAAAAAATATGAGGTCCCCATATACCCCCCCACCCCCTCCTCTCACTCCTCCCCCCATAGCAACAATCTCGTCCATCATCTTGAAACATTCATTGCATTCAGTGAATACATCTCTGAGCATTGCTGCACCTCGTGGTCAGTGGTCCACATCCTAGCCCACACTCTCCCACGTTCCACCCAGTGGGCGCCATGGGAGGACATACAATGTCTGGTAACTGTCCCTGCAGCATCACCCAGGACAACTCCAAGTCCCGAAAATGCCTCCACATCTCATCCCTTCCTTCAATTCCCCACACCCAGCAGCCACCATGGCCACTTTCTCCACACCAATGCCACATTTTCTTCGATTACTAATCATTATAGTTCATGAATAGAATATCAGTAAGTCCACTCTCATCCATATTCTATTCCTCCATCCTGTGGACCTTGGAATGGTTGTGTCCACTCCACATCTATATCAAGAGGGGGCTTAGATTCCACATGGATGCCAGATGCAATCCTCCTGCTTTCAGTTGTAGGCACTCTTGGCTCCATTGTGTGGTGGTCAACCTTCTTCAACTCCATGTTAGCTCAGTGGGGTAAGTCCAATAGATCGGAGTGTAGGAGCTGAAGATTGTTGAGGCTCAGGGCCTGGCCTATCATATGTTCAGTCCAGAGATTCAGATCCCCTGGGTATATATTAAACCCCAACACCAACTACAGTTCTGGTAAAAGTAACAGGAGAGGCTTGTGAGAAAAGATCACATCTGAGTCCAGCTCCATCACACAGAAACACAAACTCCAAAGAAGGGCCAAGTGACATGGCACTGAACTCCATCTGCAATGACCATAGAACCTGTGGGTCTCTGTAGCCCTGAGGAGAACCAATACCGGGCATTGTATCTACTTTATCTGTCTCTGGGACTTGAGGTGTGCATAAGGGCAACCCCTCTGATAACCTCCCAGCTCTTTTTGGGGACTCATAGCCATATAAACTCATTTGTCCTTTTCATTTCCCCCTTGATTCAGGTCAAAAAGCATTTTTAACTCCTGGTATTATATGTAGACTGAGATATTCTGTTGGTCCAAGTTGACCCTTGTATTCAAGGTCATTTTCTAGTTACATCATTAGCTGGTACTTGGTAGTAATCCCTCAGCATCAGAGAGGCTCATCCCTGGGAGTCATGTCCCATGCTGGGGGGAAGGCAAGCAACACATTTCCATGCTGAGTTTGGCTTTGAGATTGGCCACATTTGAGCAATACGGAGGCTCTCAGGAGGTAACTCTTAGGCACCCTGCAGCTCTAGGCCTTGTTCTTATTTCAGGTGCACAGGCTCACCAGCATAGTCATTAGTACCAAGGGCCAATACCAGTTTCTTGATGCATCTAACTTTATCTTGTCATGAGGAATTGAAAACACATTTGCTGCAAAATATGATAATTTAACAGAACCCATGAACTGTGAGTCCAGGAGATGGCTTTGAGTTCCTGGTGGCCATAATGATAAGAAGAGTCTTTTACATTGAGCTCACCAGGTGCAAGCTCTGTTCTGAGATCTTGACCTCTAAGAGACTATTTAGTGCAGTAACCCACCCAAGGGGACTTTAGAGGAGAGACAGAATTTGATCACAGGAGCTCATCTCCCAAAGTTCTCTGTTTTTCCCTAAATTCTATGTTTAGTGATAAATTGCTATATTTTGAGTTTTCATTTTAGGCTTTCCAGCCTATGCTGATACCTTGGAGAATATTCAAAAATTCAGCAATTAAACCCTTGATCTTCCAATATCTTTAGGTGTCCTTAACACTACAAAACTGTAGATAGAAAACAGTGTTCACCTTGGTGCTTTAACAACTCCTATTTCACAAATGTGTAATGAATGTCCTGATTTCAGATAAAGAGAGGAAGGGATGTTGAATAGAAATATATTATGCAGACAGAACCAGAGGGAGGTAGTCTTCTGGTAAATATTAAGGGCAAGCAATGACATCAGGAAAGGCAAAAGGAGTTAAGATATGTAATTGTGGGAGAAGTAGTGGATATGATAAGCTTGGTGACTTATATTAGCTTACTCAAATGGTTGAGAAAAACTTGGCATGAATGAGGCCAAAACATAAAGTTTAATCTCAGATATTATTTTCTGATTCACAAATGCTTACAAAGGACAATGGGGAGAGGTGTGGTAGTCCAAAAATATTTCTATCCTTAAACATGAGGAACCCAAAAATCTATAGGTCTAAGCATATCTACTCAAAAAATCAATGTGTATGGTTATGGATTGATTTTTTTAAGTACTTAAATGCTACTTATAGGATAAAATTGTAAAGGAAGTTATAAAATCATACATAAAAATCTAAGGACTTACATGTAATTGGTTACCTGAACTTCCCACTGGAAATCCATAGCGGAACTTTGCTCTGGTAAGGGAATACAACATCATTACTATAACAGTCATATAAAATGATCTCTGTAATCATGTAAATAAAAATGTACATCAAATCAATTACATCAAAAATGTAATCATTTTTGAGTTGAGTAGTTCTCACTTTCTCCTAAAGTGGAATAAGAGCATAGAGAGGAAAATTGAACAAAAATGTAAGTCTTATCAGAGCCACAATTTAGGCATTCACATGGGAAAGAGTGGAGTTGCTAACCATTGTGTTTGAGTATTGTGTGCATCCAAATTAAGGAGCTATAATTAAAAACATACTGTTGTGAGCACACAATCCGGCAGAAGAAGATCTCACATTTTCAAATTCACACAAAGGCAATGCCATGATATGAAGTCACTCAGCAGTCATCTTTCACGTACCCACAGACCCTTTTTCTCTGGAAGCACATGACCCAGTTACCAGTTACTCTGCTCCATGTTGACACTGATCCAAAATGCTTTGGCCACCAGTTCATTGCTGGTTCTTGAACTCATGCTTTCATCTTTACATGTTTGTGCTTTCTTCCCTGGAAAATGAAAATTAAAAATAAAATGCTTTCTGGACATGCTCTATGGAAAAATTAAAATCATTTTTAAAGTCAACAGATAGTACATTATTAATAAAGCAAAAACAGGGCTCAGAAATAAAATTGCTACAGTCACCTTAGAAAAATGTCTCTGAAGTAACATAATTATGATCACAATGAGATAGCAATCAAATGAACTCCCTCATTATATCCAACTCTAAAATCATTGGAATTTCCCTTAAGCTAGTATGTTAGTTCAACCACAAGATTCCTTGGAAATGGATTGTCCTTCCAGATTTTGGAATACTCCAAATTTCTAGAAAATGGTGGCAATAAAAAATGCTATATTTTTAACAAACCACATTTAGAGAAGCACAACTTGGTAGTAGGTAAAGATGTTCTGCTACCTCTGATCTCTAGAGAATAAACATGTTTTATTATGAAGTTGTCAGTTTCCCTGAAGCATGGATGCTTGCATTCTCTATAGACACCTCATGGGTTGTTCCCTTGGGATGTCAGGCTCCACTAGGAAATTCTTATTTAATACAAGATGGCCAAAGAAGAGCGTCCTAGGAGACCAATGTATTGTAATCCCTAAAGTCATAAATTTCATCACTTGATACATTATTTTTTAGACTATGAAATTTCAATAGTAATTCCAAAAATGCTCTCAAGACTTAATTGAACACATGTGCACAGTCCTTTATCCATCCATCAACCTATTCATCTATCCATCCACCATCCATCTATGTATCCATCCACACAACTTTCCATCAGTGATCTTCATTTAAATCCCAGTAATGGTTTCCTGTTATTTTTAACAAAGTTCCTACTACAGATTACAATGCCCAGTGGTAATAATTTCCCTTTGCCTATTTCTTTGGTTGTAGTTACTCCAGTCTTGCTTAGTATTTTATTTATGTTCCTCACATTTCAATTTCTCCCCCATAATGAGACACTTCAGCCTACTCTACTCACACTGGAATATTCTTCTCACAGTGTGTCTTGTCTTGCACAAACTGCCAGGAGGAAACAAATCCATTTTTATTGATGCTACTTATTTTACTTCCTACCATGTAAAAACAATTGAAAAAAATTACATATCAATTTTTAAAGCCTGGCTTCCACTCTAGATTCTGAATTTTGTGCTGGCAGGAAATGAAAATATTTGGATGATCTTATTTCTAGTGCTGAGTGGAGTGTCTGACATAACAATTGTTCAATAAATATTGTTAACTGAAGGAATGATTTGAATCCCACTGTCCATATTGCTATTAAATCAACCAACATTTACTTCAAATTTGAAATATTTTATCATGCACTTATTTAAAACTAATAATATGACATAACTATTTGTGTAAATATGGTACTTTGTAATAAGAGCCCATAAAATCTGCGTCATGCCTCCTAACGATTTTATGCCTCAATAACTAAAATTACATGTTGGATTAAATCAAATAATGAGTGACTGAAATGTATTTAGCCATTCTTATCCAAATGTCATTCCACAGTCATTTTTAAAATTGTATTTATTTGAAAATACATAGATCACAAAAAATGTTACATTAAAAAATTTAAAAGGTTCCCACATACCCCACACCCCCACTCCTTGCACATCAACAACCTCTTTCATCATTATGGCACATTCATTGCATTTGGTGAATACATTTTAGAGCACTGCTGCACCACATGTACTATAGGTTACATTGTACTTTACACGCTACCCCAGTACATTCAGTGGGTTATGGCAGGATATATAATGTCCAGCATCTGTCCCTGCAATATCATTTAGGACAACTCCAAGTCCCAGAAATGTCCCCACACCACATCTGTTCTTCCCTCTCCCTGCCCTCAAAAACTACTGTGGCCACTTTCTGCAAATCAATGCTACAGTTTCTTCTATTACCAGTCACAATAGTTCTATAGTAGAACATCTATTAGTCCACACTAATCCATATTTTATTCCTCTATCCTGTGGACCCTGGGATGGTAATGTCCATTCCACCTCTATATCAAGAGGGGACTTAGACCCACATGGGCATTTCTTGTGTGCTTATCTTCTTCTGGTCACTAAATGGAGATGTGATGATGAACTTGTCTTCAGGTAGATCACACACTAGCAAAAGAGAGAAAAAAGCTTTGTAGCCTATGTAGTACCACATATTATGTTACCATGTAAGAAAAAAAAAGCAGGCATTATTTAAGAGTCAAAAAAGATCTGAAAAAGAGAATATATTTTGAGAGTTTTGAGAGATAAGTAAAAATTAGCCAGCACTATCAGGAAATGTAGAAAAGAAACATTTCATGGAAAAGAATTATAATGGACAAAAATACCTGTAAGGGAAAAGCATATTATGTTTTCAAGTAGTTTTACAAGGCTGGACCTTAAAGAGAGCATGTGAGTATTCAGAAAGTGACAAGTATATAGTCAGAGTATGAGAGTCTTAGGATGTTATTTGACATCATCCTATATTGAATAAGCTCAACTTGAAGAAAATGGAAATATTGTAAGTTTTGCTTATTTTAATAGAAAATTTATACTTCATTTCTGAGGAAAGAAAGAGAGATCCTATTGCACTTAGGAGACTCAAATCTATACTCTATCTTAAGTTGGGTGGTAGTGACATGGATATTTAATCATAATTATTATATATGGCTACTATGGATAAATAAATTAGAACTGCAGAAAAATAAGGCACATTGAGTGCATGGAATTATCTCCTCCACTTCTCAATGTCACCATTATGGACTATAAAGTTTTTAACCAAAGAGAATTAAAAGAGCAGGAGAAAGATTTTTTTTTGGAAATGAATAATGGATACAAGGTGATAACAAAATCAAATAAAAGTAGGCCTCAATGAGTCTAAATTTTAAATGGAAATGGAATGGAAAAAGTAAAAACCCTTCTGAAAAAGAAGAAAAAGGTAGAGAAACCAGTTGTACAATAATATGGAGACATCCTATAATTACAACTGAACGTGTGTGATATCAGGGCACAAATAGGAAAATAAGCCAATGGAAAGAAGGAAGAGCCCTGAAACAGGAACACCCATCCATGAGTTATGACCAGATTGGCACTGCAGATCAGTGGAGGAAGGAAAAAAATTTAAAATTCTTAGTCCTGGGACATTTAGGTATGTATATAAAATTTAATTGTACACCTGTCTCAATATTACACAGTAAAATGCAAGGTCAATTACATGCAAAAAGTTGAAGGAAAGAATATAAAGATCTTACAAAATATTATTGGTATTTATCATCATATATTGTTTCTTCTTAAACAAGACACAGATGTTAATAACAACAATGAATAAGATTGAGAAATTTATGGCAGAAAAATTAATAAGATCCAGTTAATGAAAGACAATATAAAGAAAGTTAAAAAGACACTAACTGCTTAGAGAAGACTTTACAACATACATAAATGACAAAAGACTTGTGTCCAGCATATATTAATACATTCTATAAATCAGTACAAATATACAATCCTATAGGAAAATTGGACAAGATAATTGAACAAATACTTCAAAACAGAAATAATTTAGTAAAAGAAAGGTACTCAGAGGGAAATCTAAATTAAAACTAAAAGGTGATACAATTGCATACCTACATATGAGATTTTAAAAAGCTGACAACATAATGTGCAAAAATTATGTGAAGCAACAAATAGTATTATATTAGGACAATATAATAGACTGTTCAGGAGTCATTTTGACTTTTTGTAACAAAATTGAATATCTGCATTCAATATAGTCAACAATTATGCCAACAAATTCCCTAGAGAAACCTGGGCATGTGTACACGATGATACACGCAAGAATACATGCATACAGGGGAATTGTAGGAAGATGGTGGAGTAGAATGCTCCAGGAATCATTCCCTTAACCAGAACAACTAACTATTAAATAGTGAGGAACTGTCTGAATCAACTATTTCAAAACTCCAGAGTCCAGAAGAACACTGCAGCAACCAGACAAGGGTTGGAGGAAGATGTGTCTGCTGGTATCTCCTTTCTATTTCAGGTGTCCTTGTTTCCAGCTTCTTGCTTCTATCTGAATTTCATTCTCTTCTCAAGGACTCCAGTAAGAGGATTAGGACCTATCCTGGATGAGGTGAGTCACATCTTTTTTAAAAAAACATTTATTTATTTATTTATTTATTTATTTGTTTGTTTATTTATTTTTCTCTCCTTCCCCCCGCCCCAGTTGTCTGTCCTCTGTATCTATTTGTATCTTCTTATTTGTCCACTTCTGTTGTTGTCAGCGGCATGGGAATCTGTGTTTCTTTTTGTTGCATCATCATGTTGTGCCAGCTCTCCATATGGGCAGCAACATTCCTGGGCAGGCTGCACTTTGTTTTGTACTGGGTGGCTCTCCTTACGGGGCATGCTCCTTGTGTGTGGGGCTCCCCTACACGGGGACACCCCTGTGTGGCAGGGCACTCCTTGCACGCATCAGCACTGTGCACAGGCCAGCTCCACATGGGTCAAGGAGGCCTGGGGTTTGAACTGCAGACCTCCCATGTGATAGACGGATGCCCTAACCACTGGGCCAAGTCCGCTTCCCTAGTCACATCTTAATTTAAGATTCTTCTCACCAAGTTTCTACTTATACTAGGTCCACATCCACAGGAATGGGTTAACGTGAAGAACATACTTTTCTGAGGTACATACAACTACAAACCATTAGACTGCTCTTCAATTTTTGGAAAATATTAGGATTGGTCTTAATATTTCTTGGAATATTTGATAAAATTCCCAATGAAGTAATATGGTTTCATTGTTGGGAAGGTTTTGATAACTAATTTCTTTACTAGTTATTATTTGACATCTGTATCTTGAGTCAGTCTGCTACTTTGTTGCTAGAAATTTTTCCATTTGATCTAGCTTATCTAATTTTCTGATGTACAGTTTTTCACATTATCCTCTTCAAGTCCTTTTTATTTTGGTGGGGTAATAAAAAGGGACAGTAATAATGTTCCTCTTTTCATTTCTGATTTTAGTTCGTTTTGCCTATCTCATTTTTCTTTGTGTTTAGCTAAAGGTTTGTCAAATTTATTGATTTTTTAGTTGATGACATATATTGTTTTTTGATTCTCTATTTAATTCATCTCCATTTCAAGCTTTGTTATTTCTTCCTTCTGCTCCCTTTGGGTTTAATTTCCCCTTCTTTTACTAGTTCTCCCAGTATTTATTTATTTATTTATTTATTTATTTATTTATTTATTTATTTATTTATTATTTATCTCCCCTTCCCCCCTCACCCCAGGTGTCTGTTCTCTGTGTGTATTTGCTGCATGTTCTTCTTTGTCCACTTCTGTTGTTGTCAGCGACACGGGAATCTGTGTTTCTTTTTGTTGCATCATCTTGTTGTGTCAGCTCCCCATGTGTGTGGCACCATTCCTGAGCAGGCTGCACTTTCTTTCATGCTGGGTGGCTCTCCTTATGGGGCGCACTCCTTGTGTGTGGGGCTCCCCTACACGGGGAACACCCCTGCATGGAATGGCACTCCTTGTGTGCATCAGCACTGCACATGGGCCAGCTCCACATGGGTCAAGGAGGCCTGGGGTTTGAACCACAGACCTCCCATATGGTAGGCGGATGCCCTAACCACTGGGCCAAGTCTGCCACCTAGTTCTTCCAGTTTTGAGGACAGTTCTCTATTCAGAAATCATTCTTTTTTCTCATCTTCTTTAAAAAAAAATTTTATTAGAGAAGTTGTGAGCTTACAAAACAATCATGCATAATGTGCAGAATTCATATACATCACCCATCCACCAAAAACTTACACTGTTGTGAGATATTTGTTACAGATTTTGAAAGAACATGATTAGACTATTATTGCTAACTATGGTACATAGTGTACCTTTGGTATATTTTTCCATACATTCACTGTTATTAACAGTATGTATTAGTATTGTACATTTGTTATAGTTCACAAGAGAACACTCTCATATTTTTACTGTTAATCACAATCCATCTTTCACCACATGGTTCACTGTGTTATACAGTCCCATGCTTGTACATTCTATCCAAAATTTATACTCAGGGGTTCTTGCTTTCATCACAGAGTTGTACAATAATTACCCCAGTTAACCTTTGATCTTCTCCCTTATTCCAAAAGAAAGAATCTCATACCCCCCCAATATTGCCCCGTAGCGCTAATATAACACCTTCTTTAACAACGATGCAAGAATATCACAATATTGCTGTTCACCATAGTACATAATTCATATTAATTGTATTTTTACCTTGCATCACTATATTCTTACAATATTATAATAGTGATGTACATTTGTTCTAGTTCATAGAAGAACATTCTTACATTTGTATTATTAACCATAATCCCCATCCACCTCCAGGTTCACTATGTCATTCAGTCCCAAGATTATTCTCTAGCTTTATTTCAGTTGACATTTACATCCCTAGACTACCCCTTTCAGTCACAAACCCTCTTTCTTCTTTTTTAATGCTAGTATTCAGAGCTATAAATTTCTCAGCACTATCTTTGATGAATCCCTTAAGGCTTGGTACATTGTATTTTCATTTTCTTTTACCTGAAGTTATTTCTTAATTTCCCTTGTGATTTCCTCTTTCACCTGTTGGCTGTTGAATAATACATTTTTTAATTTCCACAAATATGTAAATTTTCCATTTCTATCTCTGTCATTGATTTCTAGCTTCATTTCATTGTGATCAGAGAAGATAACTGCTATAATTTCAGTATTTTGGATTCATAGGGACCTTTTTGTGACTTAATATATGGTCTATCCTTGAAAATGATCCATGTGCACTTGAGAAGAATGTATATTCTGTCAAGTGAAGTGTTCTATACATGCCCAGTAGATCTAGCTGATTTAGAGGATCATTCAAGTTTTCTATTTCTTTATTGATCTTGGTCAAAATATCCTATCCTTTGTGGAAAGTGGTGTGTTAAAGTCTCCAACTGTTAGTGTAGAACCATTTCTCCCTTCAAATCTGTATTTCATCTATATATTTTGTTACTTTCCTCTTAGGTGCATATATATTTATTATCATTGTATCTTCCTTCTGAGTTTTCTCTTTTAACAGTTTTAGACTTAAAATCTATTTATCATATTATTATAGCTACTCCAACTCTCTTTTGTTTTATACTTGTATGGCATGTTTTTTCGATCCTTTCACTTCCAGTGCACTTATACCTTTTAATTATAATTATTTGGTAAACAGCATATAGTTGGGACATACTACTTTATCCATTCTGCCAGTCTGTGCCTACTGACTGGAAAGTTTAATCCATTTACATTTAAAGTATCTATTGATAATTCAGGACTTACATCTGCCATTTTGCTATTTAGTCTTTGTAAGTCTTATGCCTGTTTTGTCACTCACTTCTTCCATTAATATCCAATTTATATATGAATTTCATATTCATTTGATTTTTTTGTATTATACCATATTAAGTACCTTCTCATTTCTTTCTCAGTTTATTTTTCATATGTTTTCCTATGGTTACCATAGGCTAAAATTTAACACTCTAAATATGTAGCAATCATATTTGATTTGATACCAATTTGACTTTTATAGCTTACAGATAGAGTGTTCCTATACCCCACCATTCCCCTACCTTTTTTGTACTTGTTACAACTCATATCATTGTACATTGTTTTTAAAATAAAATCCGGAGAATGGAGGAGGAGAGGGGGCAAGATGGCGGCTGAGTGAACATCCCTGTTAGGGTCTTCTGCAGGGAATCGGCTGGGCGGCGTTGGAGACTCTTTGGGACCGGATTGTTTCGGGATTTTTGCTGGTCCGGAGGTGTCTGGACATCGATTTGGAGGGAAGGTAACAGAGAGGATCCGTCTGTGAAATATACACGGAGATCCCAGCTACCTGTAGAGGATTCCCTCCTTGGGTAGGCGGAGACAAGGCATCTAGCCCCGCTCGGTGGGGCTGAGCCAGGCCAGGCCGCAGCGGCGGATGCCAGAGCCGGGCCGGGCCGTGCCGTCGGAGAGCGGGGCCGGGCGGGGCCGAGCCGGCCGAGCCGGGCCACGGAGGCGTGCGGAGCCGGGTGGGGCCGGTTCAGGCCGCGGCGGTGGGCGGCGGTGGGCGGCGGACACCGGAGCCGGGCCTGGGCCGCTGTAGCGAGCGGAGCCGGGCGTAGCCGGGCCGGGCCGTGGCGGCGTACGGAGCCGGGCGGGGCCGGTCCAGGACCCGGCGGCGAGAGGCGGACGCCGGAGCCGGGCCGGGCCGCTGTAGCGAGCGGAGCCGGGCATAGCCGGGCCGGGCCGCGGCGGCGTACGGAGCCGGGCGGGGCTGGTGCAGGCCGCGGCGGCGAGAGGCGGACGCTGGAGCCGGGCCGGGCAGCTGTAGCGAGCGGAGCCAGGCTGAGCCGGGTCAGGCCACGGCGGCGTACGGAGCCGGGCGGGGCCGGTCCAGGCCGCAGTGGCTGGAGGGGGACGCGGGAGCCGGCTGGGCCGCTGTAGCGAGCGGAGCCGGGCAGAGCCGGGTCAGGCCGCGGCGGCGTACGGAGCTGGGCGGGGCTGGTCCAGGCCGCGGCGGCGGGAGGTGGACGTGGGAGCCGGCTGGGCCGCTGTAGCGAGCGGAGCCGGGCGGAGCCAGGCCAGGCCGCGGCGGCGTAAGGAGCCGGGCAGAGCCGGTCCAGGCCTCCGCGGCGGGCAGCGGCGGGCGGAGCCGGGCCTGCGGAGGGGTTTCTGTTCTTTGTTTTTTTTTTTTGTTTTTTGTTTTTTTTTTGGAGCATCTGCAGTACTGGGGAGTTCATGGGCCCTGGGCGGCCTATTGGGGGTTTGTGGGAAGGGAGGTGCTTGCAGACCCATTTGGGCAGACAGACAGGGGGTTTTAGGGCAAAGCGGGGGGAAGTTGTTGTTTTAGATAGTGTTGCAATTGTGACACGTGTATACCTGTATCTCGCTTCCCCCTATCCGTTCCCCACCATTTGCCCATCCTCTTTTTCTTTCTTCCTTTCTTCTTGTCTTTCTTTTTTTCTTTATTATAATTAGTTTTTTTGTTTTTCGGTTTTCTCTTTCCCTCTTGTCCCTCATCTTCCACTTATTTTATTTTAATTCAAGTATATAATAGGTGCTACAGGGAACACCTCACATTTGCTGGGGTTTTCCCATCCTCCACTGTCTCATTTCTGTGTGAACTGATTTAGGCTACCTACACTATCCCCCTTCCCCTGCATCTTGATATCCACTATCATCTACTGTCTTTCCTATATTCCACCCCCCACCTCCCGTTCTTTGATCCACAAAGTGTCTAACTCTTAATTTCTAATACCTTTGTTCTGTTTTCTGTCTGTTATCCACTCTTGAAACTATTACCTTTCTTTTCTTTTTCCCTCTCTCATGAAAACAATAGCTTTGTAGTTCATACCATATTCCTCCCATATTCAGTCATCTACTACATAAAAGGTACTCTACCTACAGCTATAACTTTATACAATCTACACGAATCTAACCTCCATCCTCCCAGATCTCATATTCTTGCTTTGTTAACATACATCACCAATACTACTTTACACTTTTCCCTTGCTTACACAATTGCCTTTCCCCAACACTAATACTTTCCTCTAAAGTGAGCTTAACCAACAACAAGTAACTAGAATAAGAAGAAAAAAGTGACAAAGAGAAGATATAACACCTATGCAAAAAGAACAACTAATTAACCTCCAAGAGCAGACAAAGAAGATAAGGAACTGATTAAATTCATCAAAATAAAGAGATGACCAGAAAGCAACAAAAATCTACAAACCAAACCAATAATCAGGAAAACATGGCTGAATCCAATCAACAAACCAATAATCACGAAGGGGAGCAAAACTTGGCACAAGCAATGAAAGATCTCAGAACATTTATCACCGACAAATTTGATGCAGTAATGAAAGAGGTTAACAACATGAAGACATCACTTGGAGGGGAAATTGCAGACATACGCAAAAACATAACAGATATGATGGGAATGAACACCACAGTTCAAGAAATCAAAAATACACTTGCAGCAAATATCAGCAGACTAGAAGAGACAGAGCAGAGAATTAGTGATGTGGAAGACAGTACATCAGAAATCAAACAGATAGTAGAAGGGGTTAATAAGAAGATAGAAAAAATCCAATTAGGATTTAGTGACCTGAATGACAATGCAAAACGCTCAGACATACGTATTATAGGCATTCCAGAAGGTGAAGAGAAGGGAAAGGGGTCAGAAGGAGTGTTGCAGGAAATAATGGCTGAAAGCTTCCCAAATCTACTGAAAGAGACAGATGTACATATCCAAGAAGCACAGCACACTCCACAAGTCATAAACCCCAACAGACCCACCCCAAGACATATACTTGTCAAATTATCCAATGCTCAAGACAAAGAGAAAATCCTAAAAGCAGCAAGAGAAAAGAAAACCATCACATACAAGGGAAGCTCAATTAGATTAAGTGCTGATTTCTCTTCTGAAACCATGGAGGCAAGAAGACAGTGGTATGATATAGTCAAGGTACTAAAGGAAAAAAATTTCCAACCAAGAATACTCTATCCAGCTAAACTAGCATTCAAACATGATGGAGAGTTCAAAATATTCGCAGACAAACAGAAACTGAAAGAGTATACCAACAAGAAACCTCCCCGTCAAGAAATTCTAAAGGGAGTTCTGCAGGAAGAAAGGAAAAAACAGGAAAGGCAAAGTTGGAGGAGAGTATAAGACCAACAACAACAACAAAAAAGACAAAAAAAAATATACAAACAAAATATGACAAACACAAATCCAATCAAAATATGGCTAACACAAATAATTCCTTGATAGTAATAACACTGAATGTCAACAGATTAAACTCACCTATCAAAAGATTCAGACTGGGACATTGGATAAGGAAATATGACCCATCCATATGCTGTCTACAAGAGACACATCTTAGACCCAGAGACGCATGGAGATTGAAAGTGAATGGCTGGAAAACAATCATACAAGCTAACAATAACCAAAAAAAGGCAGGAGTAGCTATATTAATATCAGACAAAATAGACTTTAAATGTGAAACAATTGTGAGAGACAAAGAAGGATACTACATTTTAGTCAAAGGGAAAATCTGTCAAGAAGATTGAACAATCATAAATATCTATGCCCCTAACAAGGGTGCCTCTAAATACGTCAGGCAAACGCTGGAAAAACTAAGTGAAAGAATAGATACATCTACAATTATAGTGGGGGATTTTAATACACCACTATCAACTCTGGACAGAACATCTCAAAAGAGAATCACCAAAGAAACAAAACATCTGAATAGTATATTAGAGGAGCTCGATCTAATAGACATATATAGATCGCTACACCCAAACACAGCAGGATATACATTTTTCTCAAGCGCACATGGATCATTCTCCAAGATAGATCATATGCTAGGCCACAAAGAAAGGCTGAACGAATTCAGAAAGATTGAAATCATACAAAACATTATCTCTAACCACAGTGGAGTCAAGCTGGAGATTTGCAAGGGACGGAAGCCCAGATTTCACACCACGATTTGGAAATTAAACAGCACACTCAAAAAAAAACAGTGGGTCAAAGAGGAAATCTCAAAAGAAATCAATGACTATCTTGAAACAAATGATAATGATAACACAACATACCAAAATTTATGGGATGCAGCAAAAGCAGAACTGAGAGGGAAGTTTATAGCCATAAATCCATATATCAAAAAAGAAGAAAGAGCAAAAATTGAAGAACTAACTGCACATTTGAAGGAATTAGAAAAACAACAACAAAGTAACCCAACAGGAAGAAGAAGGAAGGAAATAACAAAGATAAGAGCAGAACTAAATGAAATAGAAAATAAGAAAGCAATTGAACAGATAAACAAGACCAAGAGCTGGTTTTTTGAGAAGATTAACAAAATTGACAAACCTTTAGCAACACTAACAAAGAAAAAAAGAGAGAAGATGCAAATACACAAAATAAGAAATGAGAAAGGCGATATCACCACTGACCCCACAGAAATAAAGACTATCATAAGAGGATATTTTGAAAAACTATATTCCAGCAAAAATGACAATCTAGAGGAAATGGACAAATTCCTAGAAACACATAAGCAGCCCATATTGACAAAAGAAGAAATTGATGATCTTAACAAACCAATCACAAGCAGAGAGATAGAATCAGTTATTAAATATCTCCCAACTAAGAAGAGCCCAGGGCCAGATGGCTTCACAGGTGAATTCTACAAAACATTCCGGAAAGAACTGACACCAATCCTGCTGAAACTATTCCAAAACATCGAAACAGAAAGAACATTACCCAACTCCTTCTATGATGCCAACATTACCCTAGTACCAAAGCCAAACAAAGACATCACAAGAAAGGAAAATTACAGACCAATTTCTCTAATGAACCTAGACGCAAAAATACTTAACAAAATACTTGCTAATCGTATTCAACAACACATTAAACGTATTATACACCACGACCAAGTGGGATTCATCCCAGGTATGCAAGGATGGTTCAACATAAGAAAATCAATCAACGTAATACACCATATAAACAGATTGAAGGGAAAAAATCACATGATTATATCTATTGATGCAGAAAAAGCATTTGACAACATACAACACCCTTTCTTGATAAAAACACTCCAAAAGATTGGAATACAAGGGAATTTTTTGAACATGATAAAGAGTATATATGAAAAACCTAAAGCCAATATTGTTTACAATGGAGAAATCCTAGACTCCTTCCCTCTAAACTCAGGAACAAGACAAGGATGCCCACTGTCTCCACTCCTATTTAACATTGTCTTAGAAGTACTTGCTCGAGCACTGAGGCAAGAACCAGAAATAAAAGGCATTCAAATTGGAAAGGAAGAAGTCAAAATTTCATTATTTGCAGATGACATGATCCTATACATAGAAAACCCTGAGAGATCTACAACGAAGATTCTAGAACTCATAAATGAGTTTAGTAAAGTTGCAGGTTATAAGATCAATGCGCAAAAATCAGTAGCATTTCTGTACACCAATAATGAGCAAGATCAGGAGGAAATCAAGAAACAAATACCATTCACAATAGTAAATAAAAAAATCAAATACTTAGGAATAAATTTAACTAAAGAGGTGAAGAACTTATACACCAAGAACTATACAAGATTGTTCAAGGAAAACAAAGAAGACCTAAATAAATGGAAGACTATTCCTTGTTCATGGATAGGAAGACTGAACATTATTAAGATGTCTATCCTACCAAAACTGATCTACACATTTAATGCAATCCCAATAAAAATCAACGCAGCCTTCTTTAAGGAACTAGAAAAACTAACTATGAAATTTATTTGGAAAGGAAAGAGACCCTGAATAGCCAAAGACATACTGAAAAAGAAAAACGAAATTGGAGGAATCACACTACCTGACTTCAAAACATACTATAAAGCTACGGCGGTGAAAACAGCATGGTATTGGCATAAGGAGAGACACATAGACCAATGGAATCGAATTGAAAGCTCTGATATAGAACCTCACATATACAACCACATAATATTCGATAAAGCCACCAAACCCTCTCAACTGGGAGAGAGTGGCCTATTCAACAAATGGTGTCTGGAGAACTGGATAGCCATATGTAGAAGAATGAAAGAGGATTACCATCTCACACCTTATACAAAGATCAACTCAAGATGGATCAAAGACCTAAATATAAGAGCCAAGACCATAAAAACCTTAGAAAGCAGTGTAGGGAAACATCTACAGGACCTTGTAATAGGAAATGGATTTATGAATATCTCACCAAAAGCACGAGCAGCAAAAGAACTAATAGATAAATGGGACTTCCTCAAAATTAAAGCCTTCTGCACCTCAAAGGAGTTTCTCAAGAAAGTAAAAAGGGAGCCCACACAGTGGGAGAAAATATTTGGCAACGATATATCTGATAAGAAACTTATAACTTGCATATATAAAGAACTCCTATATCTTGAAAATAAAAAGATAAACAACCCATTTAAAAAATGGGAAAAAGACTTAAACAGACACTTCTCCGAAGAAGAAATACAAATGGCAAGAAAACACATGAAAAAATGTTCCAAATCTGTAGCTATCAGGGAAATGCAAATCAAAACTACAATGAGATACCATCTTACACCCATAAGATTGGCAGCTATGAAAAAAACAGAAGAATACAAGTGCTGGAGAGGATGTGAAAGAAGGGGAACACTCATCCACTGCTGGTGGGAATGCAGAAGGATCCAACCATTCTGGAGGACAGTATGGCGGTTTCTCAAAAAACTAGCCGTAGATTTGCCATATGACCCAGCAATACCACTGCTGGGTATATACCCAGCAGAACTGAAAACAAGGACACAAACTGATATATGTACACCAATGTTCATAGCAGCATTGTTCACTATTGCCAAAAGTTGGAATCAACCCAAATGCCCACCACAGATGAGTGGATCAATAAAATGTGGTATATACACACAATGGAATACTACTCGGCTGTAAGAACAAACACACTACAAACACATGTGATAACATGGATGAATCTTGAGAACCTTATGTTGAGTGAAGCAACCCAGACATTGAAGGACAAATACTACATGACCTCAATGATATGAAATAAACAAGCTGCCCTAGATAGCAAGAGACTGAACGATAGGCTTACAGGAAATCGGAGGGTGGAGGAAGGATATGAGCCGATGTCTGCAGGGGTGGAATTTAAGACGAGATGGTGGTAAGTATGAACACAAAGAAGAGATAAAAGGGGGGCAAGGGGGTGCCTTTGGTTGGGGCTTTGCGGGTTTGAGGGTGGCTGGGGAGGGACGGATGGGTAACGTTGCCCAAAAGTGGGGGGAGGGGTAGCATACGAACACAGGAGAGGGTCAGGTGTTGGTGGAGAGTAAAATGCCGAGAAAATCATATCACAATATAATAAAGAGGGTTACCTGTTTAGAATGCTCGGAGGGGAGGGTCTGATGCAGGACGGGCTCCTGGGGAATGTCTAAATGCTCATTCTGCCAGAGTGGGTGACACCATGGGGTAGAAACCCAAGTAGTGAGAGTGGGGGTGGACCCACATCCTGGGGAGGACTAATGCCATCAAATAGAGGGAACTGTATCCCTCGAGAGAAAGGGTGGCTCCCAGGGCATTGGGGCAATTGAGCAAGTTAGGCCCTGAACACTATTCCATCTATCTCTGGAAGTGGCTCCTCAGGAAATGGAGTTTGGCTGTCACTGTGGGCACCAAGGTGGAAGGGAAAATGGACGTTAAATGTGTGGAACCAAAGTAAATGGGGGGTAAGAGAGGATTTTCTTGAGAGTACACAAGGATGGATATGAAACATGCAATATTACACCATAACATATAGGAGATGACAGACTGATAATGTAAACCATAATGTAAAACATAGGATAACTAAAAATGTAAAGAACTGTGTATCCTAAAGTATGCACCATAATGTAAGCACAGATGTCACCTTGTTAGAAAGCTAATGTCTCAGACTCTGTACATCACTTTAAGTAAATATGACATGAATAGGGCGTAAGAGTATCACTGTGGAAGGGAAAAGGTTTTCTGGTGGATGTGTGGGAGTGCTGTATATTATATATATACATTGCTGTGGTCTAGGACTCCTGTGAAGAAAAGCTGAATAATTAGGGGGGGGGGGAAAAAAAAGAAAAAGAAAAAGATAGGATGTGGAATTTTTTCAAGTCAACATTCTTTATCTAAGCTCTTTATCTAACTTTATCCAAGTTCTTTATCTATCCTTTAAACCCATCGCTATATGCCATTCCCTAGTAAGGGACCATGACATTATATTGGGCTTCAAATTTTGGGGAGTTCTGGATCACAGAGTGTTTCAACAATGGCAATGGAGGGATACTGGTATGGGATACCAATGACAGGTGATATATGGCTGACAGGGAGCTGTACAGAACATATGTCCAGGGTGCATGGTAATGTTTGGATATACTCATAGTGGCAACAATTAAAAACCACAGCAGCGGGGGTACTGGGTTCCTGCCCAGTGGTGCTCTGTCGTGGTCCCTAGGGGAGCAGCGACAATCTTCCAGGTACAGTGGCGGGGACCGGGAGGGAGTGAGGGTTCAACAGTGAGCCCCCGATGCTAATGACTATGCTTGTGAGCTGATAAACCTAAAATAAGAACAAGGCCTAGAGCAACACTGTGCCTGGGAATTTCCTCCTGTCAGCCTTCATGTTACTCAAATGTGGCCAGTCTCGAAGCCAAACTCAGCATGTAAATGCAATGCCTTCCCCCCAGCGTGGGACATGACACCCGGGGATGAGCCTCCCTGGCAACGAGGGACCACTATCAACTACCAACTGATGATGCAACTGGAAAATGACCTTATATGGAAGGTTCAATGCGTATCAGCAGAATATCCATGTCTACATAAAATACCATGACTTTAAAATGCTGTTTGACCTAAAGTAAGGGGGAAATGGAAAGGAGAAATGAGTTTATATGGCTACAAGCTTCTAAAAAAGAGTCTGGAGGCTGGCAGAAGGATTGCCCTCATGCACAACTGAGCAGAGTCAGAGAGACAGATAAAGCAGATACAACCCCCAGATATTGGTTCCTTTGAGGGCTAAAGAGACCCTTGGGAGTTATGGTCATGGCCGATGGGGTTAACCACCAGGTCAGATGGCCCCTCTTTGGAAATGGTGTTTATGTGTGATGAATCTGGACTCAAATGGGATCTCCCTTCATAAGACTTTCATGCTAATGTGCTGGAGGTGCAGTTAATGTTGGGGTTTAAGATATATTTAGGGGATTTGAATCTCTGGACTGACAATGTGATAGCCAGGTCCTGAGCCTCAACAGACTCCAGCACCTACAATCTGATCTATTGGACTTACCACACTCAGCTAAGATGGAGCTGAAGAAGGACAACCACCACACCATGGAGCCTAGAGTGATTACAACTGAAAATGGGAGGATTGCATCCAGCATCCATGTGGAATCTGAGCCTCCTCTTGACATAGAGGTGCAATGGACACAACCAATCCAATGTCCACATAGAAGAGGTGGCATTGGATTGGGAAAAGTGGACATGGCGGACGATGGGTATGGGGAAAGGCAGGAAGAGATGAGAGGTGGAGGCATCTTTGGGACATGGAGCTGCCCTGGATGGTGCTTCAGAGGTAATCACCGGACATTGTAAATCCTCACAGGGCCCACTGGATGGAATGGAGGAGAGTATGGGCCATGATGTGAACCATTGTCTATGAGGTGCAGAGGTGCCCAAAGATGTACTTACCAAATCCAATGGATGTGTCATGATGATGGGAACGAGTGTTGTTGGGGGGGGAGAGGGGGGGTGGGGGGTGGGGTTGAATGGGACCTCACATATATATTTTTAATGTAATATTATTACAAAGTCAATAAAAAATAAAAATAAAAAAAAAAAGAAAATAGAAGGATTTAGAGAATGGAAAGCTGAGAGTCAACCTGTGAAGCATTAGAAAAAAAGCTGTTAATCTTTGGAAATGACTAGAAAAGGTGAAAGCACATCATAGCTTTTGTAATGAGCAGTGCTATTGTATGGGTATTACAGTGGTTGAAAGGGAAAGTCTAAAGTTATGTATTATTATTAGAAGGAATGCTAAAACTTTTAACATGGGACTGTATAGCATATTGAAACCTCTTATGAAATATGAATATGGGGATATTGCATATATGTTTTTCTTTGAAACAACAAATGTATGTTAATGTTACAAGATGTTGCTATCAGGCAAAAAAAAAAAAAAAAAAGAATTATGGTAAGTGAAAGAAACCAGACACAGAGTAATACATATTGTATCATTCCCTTTATATAAAATGTAAATATAAATTAATATTTAAAGATGGAATTAGATTGGTTGTTATGTAGGGCTTGAAAAGATAGAAGTATTAAGAGGTGACTGTTAATGGGGTATGGAGTTTTCTTTTAGGGGTAATGAAATTGTTCTAAAATTTTTGTGACGAATGCACCACACTTATTATATAAAAGCCATTGGTTGGGAAGCAAAAGTGGCTCAATTGATAGAGCATCTGTCTACCATATGGAGGGTCCAGGGTTCGATCCCCAGGGCCTCCTGACCTGTGTGGAGCTGGCTCATGTGCAGTACTGCTGCCCACAAGGAGTGCCATGCCATGCAGGGGCGCCCCTGTGTAGGGGAGCCCCATGCGCAAGGAGTGTGCCCATAAGCAGAGCCGCCCTGCTGTGAAAAAAGTGCAGCCTGCCCAGGAGTGGCACCATACACATGGAGAGCTGATGCAGCAAGGTGACACAACAAAAAAGAGATGCAGTTCCCAGTGCCGCCAGATAATGTAAGCAGACACAGAAGAACACACAGCGATGGACACAGAGAGGAGACAATGGGGGGTGGTGTGGAGGAGAGAGAAATAAATAAAATAAATCTTTAAAAAAAAACATAAAATAAAATCCATAGATATTAGTTTCATTGCATTTGCATTTTAACACCTTTAGTATATGAAAAGAGGAGTACATACTAAAACACACAATACAATAATACTCTTGTTTATAATTATTCTTATGGTTTGCTTTATCTCATGACTTTATTGCTTTATGCCACTTTGAATTACTCTCTAGTCTCCTTTCCTTTCAGACTGTATAACAACCTTTAGCAGTTCTAGTGTTGATAAAGTTCCTCAACTTTTGTTAATCTGTGAATGTCATAATCTTTCCCTCATTTTTAAAAGAAAATCTTTCCAGATATAAAATTCTTCGTTGGCAATTATTTCCTCTCAATATTTTAATTATTTCAACCCACTACCTTCTTGACTCCATGTTTCTTATGAGAAATCACCACTCCATATAATTGAATTTCCCTTTTTCATAATGTGTTATTTTTCTCTTGCAGCTTTCTGAGTGCTCTACTTTCTTTTGCATTTAATAGTTTGAATAGAATGTGAGAGGACATATTTCTCTTCAAGTTTATATTGCCTGCTTTTCCCTTGGCTTCTTGGATATACGTTCATGTCTTTTGCTAAGTTTTGGAAGCTTCTGTATTATATTTTTGAATATTCATTCTGCCTCTTTGTCTCTTCTATTCCTGGGAATTTCATAATGTATATATTGGTACATCTGATGATATCTCACAGGACTCCTAGGCTGTTTTCCCTTTTTATAATTCATCTTTCTCTCTGCTTATCAGCCTTATTCATTAATTTTCTTGCCTTCAAATTCATGAATTCTTTCTTCTGTCAGTTCCAGTCTGCTTTGAGATGCTTCTGGGAAGTTTGCATTTTAATTATTGTGGTCTTCAATTCCAGTAGTTCTGTTTGGTTCTTTATAAACATTTTTATTCTTTAGTTTTTTCTCTGTATTTTCCTTCATCTCCTTGAACATATTGAATGACATTTTTATAAAGAATCTGTCTGGTATGTCCAGGGAAGCCTGGTGTTCATTGCTGTTTCTAGAATTTTTTTCTCTTTCCTTATGAGTTCCTCTGTTTACAGGCCTTTGAATGTCCCTCTGGACTTTCACAGAAGCAGACCTTCTTCCTTCTCCAGGTGTTCCACTGTAGGATTTAAAGCAGGTAACTTTTTGTCCCAGACTGTCTGCCTAAATTGTTTTTCACACTGCTTTAGTTGTCTCAAGTTGCTTTTGCCTGTAGGACAAATTCTGGGAGGAGGGACAAGCTGGATAGAGTTTCCCAAGAAAGTCTTTTCCAGTTTGATCAAGACCAGGAACCACAAAACCAACACCAGCCAGAGTAGCTTTCAGGGTAGAGGATCAGATAGGGGCCAGAAAGTATGTCAGGGACTTCTTTCATAGCTCCACAAAGCTGTACTTTCTTGACTTGGTACCTTTCTACAAAATATAGTCCAACTATCTTCTGCAGGTCTGAGGAAGCATTCTTTCTTTAAGTCTCCTCTGTCACTTTTGTTGAGGATGGGGAGGCATGGAACCGTAATTGCCCTTAAAGTCATGCCCCCAGAGACCCAAAGTAGCTAATCAAAAGCAGTGGGAAGCTTTGGGCCTGTGCTGTACCCCCTTCAATCTTGGGAACCAGGTTTTATATGTCTCTGTCTGGCACCAGCAACCTATGGCAGTGGCTGGATCCCACTGCTGCCTAATGTGAGAGTTGGGGATGGGTGTTAGTAACCAGTGAATAAAGAGAGCAATTTCCTGATATTTACAAGGAATAAGTTTAAGAACATGTGTTTCTGGGGTACATATAGCTCCAAACCACCACATCATTTCAAAAATGGGCAAAAGACTTGAATAGACATTTCTCCAAAGAGAATATACAAATGACCAGAAAGCACATGAAAAGACATCCAAGTCATTAAAGATACTTAGCCATTAGGGAAATGCAAATGAAAAAACACAATGAGATACCATTTCATGCCCACTAGAATGGTTACTATTTCAAAAACTGAAAATTACAAGTCTTGGAGAGGATGTGGAGAAATAGGAATATTCATTCATTGTTGGAGGGAATGTAAAATGGTGCCACCGTGGAAAACAAAGAATCAATATTTGGTCTGACAATCACACTCATGGGTGTATAGCCAAAACAATTGAAAGCAGATATCTGCACACCCATGTTCTTAGTGGCAGGATGCCAAATGATGGAAGGACCCCAAGTGTGCATTAACTGATGAATGGATAAACAATATGTGGTATATACAGAAAATTGAATATTATTCAGCCACGAATGGGAGTGAAATTCTGATACTGGCAACAACAGGTTGTATCTTGAAGACATTATATTGAGTGAAATAAACCAAACACAAAAGAGCAAATATACTATGATCTTATTGATATGAAATACATAATGTAAGTAAACTCATAGAATCAGAATTTAGGATGTAGGTTAACAGGGTGGAGGTAGAAAATAGGTAGTCAATGATTAAAATGTACAGAGATTCTTTTTGGGATGGTGGATAGGTTTTGGTAATGGATGGTGATGATTTTAACACATTGTGAACATAATTAACTTCACTGAGATATATTTGAATATGGTTAAATGGAAATGTTAGATTGTATATATGGTAAAAGAACAAAAGAGCAAAATGTAAGGCACAAATAAATATATAAGGCACTTCTTATAGAAAGTCCAAAAAACAGGAAAAACTTTGCAATATTGTACAGGTGCTTTAAAAGGTGGTTAAAAAGTAAAAACAGGAATTCAATTCCTATAATGTCAGTTGTGTGGTAATTCCTGGGAAAAGTAAAATATTGACCATTGGGATGGATATGAGATATTGGCAATATTTTCAATTATATTGGTGTTTGCTTTATAATTACTGTTTAAATTGACCATTTTGTTCTATGCATTTTTATGTTTACAAAAGAAAAAAATGGTTAATAATGTGACTCTGGAAGGGTAAAAATGTGCAAGCTCTGTGGAAAACATTTTGGTAATTTCTTAAAAATTTAAACAGAATTAACTATGACAGCAGCCATTCTCCTAGGTATACACTCAAAAGAAATGAAAACAGAGTTCCTAACATACTCTTATACATGAATGCTCATATCACCATTATTTAAAATAACCCAAAGGTGGAAACAACTTAAGTGTCCATCAAAGGATAAAAGGCTAAATGGAACATGGTGTGTGTGTGTGTATTTATAAAAAACATATTTAATAGAATAATAATATTGGAATAATATTCAGTCAAAAAAAGGAATGAAACTCTGATCCATGCCACAACATGGATGAATGAAACTATTATGCTGAAATAACCAGATACAAAGGACAAATATTCTATGATTCCACTTACATGAATAAACTAATACATACAGGCAGAAAGTTGATTAGAGATTATCAGGGGTAGGGTGGTGAACTTGGCCCAGTGGTTTGGGCATCCTTCTACCACATGGGAGGTCCATGGTTCAAACCCCAGGCCTCCTTGACCCACGCGGAACTGGCCCATGTGCAGTGCTGATGCATGCAAGGAGTGCTGTGCCACGCAGGGGTGTCCCTGCATAGGGGAGCCCCATACACAAGGAGTGCACCCCATAAGGAGAGCCACCCAGCATGAAAGAAAGTGCAGCCTGCCCAAGAATTGTGCCACACACGGAGAGCTGGCACAAGATGACGCAACCAAAAGAAACATAGATCCCTGTGCCACTGACAACAGAAGCAGACAAAGAAGATGCAGCAAATAGACACAGAGAACAGACAACCAGGGTGGGGGGGGGGAGAAATAAATAAATAAATCTTTAAAAAAAAGAGATTATCAGGGCCTGTGTTGGGGAGAATGGAGAGGTATTGCTTAATGGGTATAGAGTTTGTATTTGATGTGAGGAAAAATTTAGGTACTCGTTGGTAGTGATGGTAGCATAACATTATGAATTTAATTAATATTTCTGAATTGTACACTTAGAGTTTTTATTGTACCCATTCCTTTTTTCTTTTTTTACCCTATTCCCTTCACCAAGTTTTCAACCTCCTTGGGGATTCCAATATAACTCTTCAAAATATGGAAAAATATCCCAGGAAAACCACAGACTGAGTAACTTAGATGCTGCCTTATCCTCTCAATTGTGCATAAAGTATTTTGGCTTCATTCAAACATAGAGAGCAGTTTCTATGTGTTTTATATCATATAACATATTTTGTAAGAAGAAGCTATTATGCCATGCAAATAATGAATATATCTTTGCCTAAAACTCTAATGTCAAGTTATACTTATTACATATTTTTAATATGTTTCAGGGTAGTAAAATGCCATTATATCAAAAAGAACTTGTCTGAAAAGTGATATAAATTTTCAAAAGACATTGTGGTATTATATGGAGCAAGTTTAAGTCTCTTACCATCTCCATGGTATGGTGCTTTTCCTGACCACCATCATCTCTACTGGATTCCTGCATGAGATTCAGTCTGTTCCTCTGCTTCCAACACCAGTCCATGTATTTCATTCACAATGTAGCAAAGACATTTTTAAGATAAGTCATACAAAAACTTCAAAACTCTCCATTGGCTTTCCATCTCATTCAGAATAAAATCCAAAATCCTTTAAAAAGCCAGTATGTATTTTGGGCATATTAAAGTCTTAAATGGGAAGTTAAGACTTAAGCTGTACAAAGTTCCTATTTGGAACAATGGAAATGTTTTGGCAATGGATGGTGATGGTGGTAGCACAAGACCATGAATGTAATTAAGAGCTCTTAAATATATATCTGAATGTGGTTAAAAGGGGAAATGTTAGCTTGTATGCATGACAATAGAATATTTTTAAAAAATTAATGAATCTATACTACACAAACAGTGAACCCTAAGTTAAATCACAGACTTTAACTAATAGTACAATTTTTTAATATGTGCTTTCATCAATTGTGACAAATGTACCACACTGGTGCAGGGTGTTGAGAGTGGCATGGTATATGGATATCCTGTATTTTATGCATCATTGTTTATAATCCCACAACTTCTCTAATAACAGAAAAATTGGCCAGTAGGTTTCTACCCAAACTGACTTCACTTTTCCTCTACACCCCATCTCATCCTGAGCTCTCACTTGCTAATTGGGATCCCTCCACAATGTTTTGCATCTTTTCCATGTACATGCCAGGAATGTTCCCACCTCAGGCCTGTATGATTGGAATACTTGTTCTCATATATTTGCAGGATGAATTCCTTCACCTCCTTCAAGTGTTTTCTCTATCATGTCTGTCTTTGTTTGGCAAAGGAATACAGATGCAAAGTAACAGAAATCTGTTGACTTTTATAATGTGGATTTATTTGGGGTAAAATCTTACAGTTCTAAGCATGAAAAGCCCAACTCAAGGCACCATAAGAGGTGCTTCCCCAACAAAGTCAGCTGCCCCATGTTGAAGCAAGGAGGTGAGTGACCTCTACCTGGATCTCAGGCCCAGCTGCTCTGCTCTCTTCACAAGTTCAGCTGTAAGCTCTCAGGTAAATGTCTCTTCTTTCCCCAGGGTCTCAGCTGTTTTAGCATCTCCTTTCTGTCACATGGCAGGATAAGAAATGAGAGCTCTTCTTCCTGTGTCTTAGCAAATGTCTATTTATATCAGACATAGCAAAGGGGTGAGGACTCAGATGAGTCACACCTACTTATGTAGTCCAATCAAAAGCCCTAAAGCAGGTGTTTTTTACAAGGAGTCAATGAGCTTGAATTTAAATTTAAAAAACATTATTCTTGTGGGGATGTGTTGGTATATTTATGATAAATTTATGAAAATGTATGTATGGTATATGTGTGATATATTTATTAAATAATACACCTTATAGTGTGCACTTATAGGAGTCTGTGGTTTTCAACCAAATGGCAAACGGGTCCATGGAACAAAAAGGTTAAGAACCCCTCCCCTAAAGCAAGCTTACAAAATAATTTAATAATTATTTAATGCAATCAAAGGGTATCACATCCAGAAGAATAGATTAATTTACAAACATAGTCCTTCTCTTTTTAGAGTGCAAAAATTAATCTCAAACTGCCACAATCCTGTCTTAATGAGGTCCTCCCTGGAATCCCATTTAAAATTACACACCTTCCCAACATCCTGTTCTCCTAATTCTTAATTAATTCTTAATTAATTCCTGTTTTTCATAGCATTGATAATACAGTCATACTATGTAATGGTTATTTAATGAATTTATTATAATACCATAAAGAAAAATACTATAGCATACGTTATGATGTTTGTTGCTTATTTAATACCTTTACCTGCTAGAATGAAAACTCCACATGGTAAGAGATTTATGTTTCTATTTAAACTTGATACATCATAGGTCCTAATAAGGATTTGTGGAATAAAGAAATGGAGAGGGGTAAGCAGAGTTGGCCCAGTAGTTAGGGTGTCAATCTACCACATGGGAGATCTGTGGTTCAAACCCTGGGCCTTCTTGACCAGTGTGGAGCTGGCCCACACACAGTGCTGATGCATGCAAGGAGTGCTGTGCCATGCTGGGTTGTCCCCCGTATAGGGAAGCCCCATGTGCAAGGAGTGCACCCTGTAAGGAGAGCTGCCCAGCGTGAAAGAAAGTTCAGCCTGCCCAGGAATGGTGCCACACACATGGAGAGCTGACACAACAAGATGATGCAACAAAAAGAAACAGATTCCCATGCTGCTGACAACAACAGAAATGGACAAAGAAGAACATGCAGCAAATAGACACAGAGAACAGACAACTGGGGGGAGGGAATACAAATAAATAAATAAATAAATAAATAAATCTTTAAAAAAAAGAAATGGAGAATTTGAATGAGAGAATTTTAAGACCTGAGAATACTTGTAACAGGGGAATGCAAAGATTTAACAAATGCTAGGTACAGGAACATTAATTAAGTCTATTTAATGAAGTTGGAGGTCTTTAGTCCTTCTCCTTCATACTATACCCAGGAGACTAATTGCCAAATAACCACCCTTCAGTGGATACTGGAGGATTCTCTTTTAGAGAAACATCTATAGGGAAATGGTTCCCCAAAATGAGTGTTCTATAAAAAAAATGACCAGTCCACCTTTTGATCAGATAAGAATGAACCTTTAAAAATTTTCAACATTGTTAAATATAAATGGATACATTGGTAAGCCAAAAAGGTACTGATGCAAAGTACCAGAAATCTGTTGGCTTTTATAAAGGATATTTATTTGGGGTAGAAGCCCACAGTCACAATGCCTTAAAGAGTCCAACTCAAGATACAATAAAAGGTCCCTTTTTACCCAAAGTCATTTGCCAGATGTTGAAGCAAGATGGCAGGTGATGTCTGTGGGGTTGAGCCTTTCTTTTTCCTCAAAAGACTCTGTGGTCCCTCAGCTGTAGGCTGGCATAAGGCTTGTCTCTCAGGGTTTCTCAGGTACTCTCTTCTCCTCAGCTGCAAATTGTCAGGCTCATCTCTCCTCCCAGGGCCTCTTCCATGTCTATTTGCTGTCTCTCTCCTCTTCCTTCTTCTCTGTGTCTCTACTTCTCTGGTCTTGATTGAGCATCATCTAATAGCCCATCAAGGGGGTGGGGACTCAGCCCTGCACACCCAGATGACATGGCTGAATCAAAGCCTTCATCTTGACTTAATAAAGTAAAAGTGAAACTTCTGAAGTTAATACAAAGTGGTCTCATACCCAGGGGAACAGAGCAGTTAACAGACATATTCAATACCTCTTTTTGGAATTCATAAATAATATCAAACTGCCACATTCTGCCCTCTGAATTCCAAAAAGACTTTGCCATATTAAAATAAACCCAAAACCTTAAAACAGTAATAATGCTAAGTACAAAATCACATCATAATCAGTTTATAGAAATACGGTTTGTCTTGGGGCAAAGTTCTGCCTGGCTGTTGGCCTCTGAAATTTACAAAACAATTTATCTGACTCCAATATACAAAGGAACAGCAAAGGTAAACATTTTCAATACCATACAGAGGATTTGGGTGGGAAACATGCATCACTGGTACTCTACAGTTCCAAAAGCCTGTAGGGTATACTTCATTATATTTCAAAGTCTGAGAGTCATTCTTTGTGTGTGTGTATTTTTTAAATATGTTTCTTATTTTTAAAAAACATAAATGTTGCATAAAAAGTAAAGGGGATTTCCATAAACCCTGCTGACTACACCCCCACATTTTTCCACATTAACAACATCCTTCAATTGATTAACACATTTTGGAGCATTGCCACTAAGCATGGATTATAGTTTACATTGTAGTTTTCACTCTCTCCCACCCAATTTTGTAGGTTTTGGCAAGATATTTAATGGCCTGTATCTGTCATTGCAATGTCATTTAGGACAATAATATGTTGTTTCTTTTCCCTGGGGTCTCATGGGTCCCACCCTTTCCATAGGCTTGCCAAATGGCCATTTTCCTGGTTCCACACTCATCAAGCATCTGGGTGATGGCTCCAGAACTCACCATCCAAGTATGTTAGGGTGATGGCCACACTTTACCCAATCTCTTGAGGAGGGTAGTTTCAACTCTTAGTACAGTGAGGGGATGGCAACCGTCTCCCTAAACTCTGGAGTACAGGTCCAACTCTTTCAGAGAAATAGATTAGTAACCTCACCTTCCCTCATCTATGGGGGACATGCCCACACTTCTCAGACCTATGGGGTGTTGAACTGCAGAATGTTCTCCACCTTCTCTGTAGCCTGGGGCAGCAAAACTCTCCCTAAACAGGATGGAACATCGACCTTCTTCAGCTGCTGGGGAAAACTCACCCTTTCTGTACACGTAGGTGGGTTTCCTCTCTCGGACCAAGGAGATGCCTTAATTGCAGATGTCAGCTTCCATGGTTTTCCTCTTAACACTGCTTTCCCTTTCATCTTTCCCCTTCATTTCCCTTTTAGTCCAGGCTGATTGTGTTTTTCTTTATATAGCTCTCTCAATAAGCTTGTCAGTTTAGTATGCAGGAAGCAGGGGACCAAGCCATCAGACAATAAAACTTTCCACAAGTCTTTCTTAGATAGCTGCATTTTCAATCCTGACTTAAAAGTTCCATGTTTAGTTAATTCCTCAAAGAGGACACTATCTTCAGGGGGCTTGATTGTCATAGGCTTGAAATTTCTGGAATCGGTTCCTGTTTTCTTTGTGTCCAACAAGTCAGCTATCATCTTATCTCTTTCCTCTAACATTTTGTTATAAGCTGCAGGGATAAGCCAGGCTATATTTTCCACATTTAATTCGGAAATATCCTTGTCTAAATGTCCAAGTGTGTAGATTTCAAATTCTTTCTTCAATACACCATCAGGAGTCAATCTTGCTCAGTTCTCTTTGACTTTAAAACATGGATTGCCTTTCATCCAGTTTCCAATAATAGTTTCATCATTTACTTCTAAGGCCTCATAAAAAGTCTCTTTAGCATCCATATTCCTACAAAAAGTCTCTTCAAAGAAATCTAGGCTTTTTGCATCAAGCATCTCACAATTCCTCCAAAAAAAATACCCCTTCTCCATTTACAAAACCTTTCCAGCATTTTGGTAATTGCAAAATCACCATTGCACTCCTGGTATCAAATTCTATATTTGCCAAAGGGGTACCATGCAAGGTACCAGAAATTTATTGTCTTTTATAAAGGGTATTTATTTGGGGTGGAAGCTTACAGTCACAAGGCCCTAAAGAGTCCAACTTAAGGTACCATAAGTGGTACTTTCTCACCCAAAGTCATTTGTCACATGCTGAAGAAAGATGGTGGGTGATGTCTGCAAAGGTTCAGCCTTCTTTCTTCCTCTTAAGGCTCCATGGTTTCAACTTCTTCTGATCTCAGCTAAGGGCCGGCATATGGCTTGTCTCTCAGGCTTTCTCAGCTGCTGTGTTCTCTTCTGCTTCAGGCTATTGGGTTCATCTCTCTTCCCAGGGCCTCTGCCGTATCTATGGAGCTGTCTCTCTTCCTCTGTGTTCTTCTTCCTCTGTGTTCTTCTTCCTCTGTGTTTGACTTCTTTGTTCTTGACTGGGCATCCATTTACATAGCCCATCAAGGATGCAGGGACTCAAACCTTCACACCCTAACAGGATGGTTGAATCAAAATGCTAATTTTGATTTCATAAAGCAAAAGTGAAACCTCTGAATTTAATACAAAGGTTTATCACTCCCAGAGGAACAGGCTAGTTTACAAACATAACATATATCTCTTTTTGGAATTCATAAATAGTATAAAACTGTCATGGTGGACCAGCAAGTATTTGAGGAAATTCTATAATATGGGAGACAGGCTGCAAAATCAAATACACAGGTATTAAAAAAGAACTCACAGGAAACAGAGACAATTCATGTGCAGTAGAAGATGGTCCACCTAAAATAAAGATTTAATTTCCTTAGAGGGAGAATTATACTGCATTCATAAAACAAGACCAAAATTCTATAAAAGAGAAACAATCTTAGAGGAAAAATAGTTACTAAAGTTTAAATAATGAGAGCTGTAAAAGTATTTAATGTAAGTTTCTAAAGATAAGCAGAAGGATGATTCAAAGTAAAATAAAATTAATAAAAGGGGAAAAGAGATATGAAAACTAGGAAATCAGTTAAAATAGCTAAAGCTCTATTAATATGATTTCAAAGTGCCATATATTTATGGTTTATATTATGGCACAGGCCACTTCCAATTCACATTTCTCCTTTAGTTGTGGTGAACTAGGTAGACTTCAGCAACAAATTGACCCAAAGTTATAATGAATTAAATGTAATAAAAGTTTATGTCTTATTCAAATAACAGTGTAGTTTGTTACCAGATCAGCAGGAGTGGGGACAGACTTCAATTCATGCATAAATTCAGTCCTCAGGTTGACCAAAGTTCTGCATATGCAATAAACATAAGTCATCCAGAAATAGATCTGAATATTAAGTGAAACCCTGGGAATTTTCTATGAGATACGCTTGGAAATTTCAGTCATCATTCCACTTATGTTCAACTGAAGAAGAGATATGATGTGGGGGCATTCTCAGGACTTGGAGTTGTCCTGGGTGTTACTGCAGGGACAGATGCTGGACATTGTATGTCCTGCCATGGCCCACTGGGTGGACTGGGGGAGAATGTAAACTACATGTTAACCATTATCCATGTGGTGCAGCAGTGCTCCCAAATGTATTCACCAAATGCAATGAATGTCCCACAATGATGAAGGAGGTTGTTGATGTGGGAGGAGTGGGGTGAGGGAGATGGGGGGTATATGGGGACCTCATCTTTTTTTAATGTAACATTAAAAAAAGAAAGAGAAAAAACAAAGAAGGCTGGGAAATATATCTTCAGAAAAAAGGAAAACCAACTTTTATTGCAGTTACTTGCACATTTCTATTCCATGCCCTATTCTATTCTTTGGAGACCCTACTAAGCCTTTGCTCTGCTTTTCTATCTCCTTCATCTCAGTCTCATTAATAATCCAGCTTCATAGATCCTGGTGGTAGGGAGGAAGTTGAAGACTCCACTATGTTCTCTGCAATAGCCATTACCAGAGCACCCTAAATAATGACGTTAAATTCACCCATTCTGACCCACTTGGGGGAAATCACCAAAATGCTAAAAGGAATAAGAGCAAGCACAACCAAGAACTTAGGTGTCATACTCTCTATTTGCAAAACCATAATTTGAGCATCTGATATATTCGGTTAGCTCAAGTTCTTCAATATATCCCCGACCTGTCAATTTGCCCCACCCCATCATTATCAACATAGTTTAAACCACCATAATTTTTTTATGGAACAGTTGCCTGATAACAGCTCTACCTATTTCTATTTTTTGCGTCCAGTGCAATCCATACACAGAAAACAGAATAAACAAGTTTTTTAAAATTCTCAATTAACCAATAAGTAAATAAACTTAAATAAATGTATAGAGATTAGTTAACTTCACATCACAACAAAGTTGTCACAGTTGAAGTATTAATAGTGAACCATAAGGTAATGGTGTATCAATTATAACAAATGTACAATGCAAATGCATGGTTTTAATAATAGGGTAGTATATGGAAACATTGTATTTTATACATGAGTTTTCTGTAAACCTACAAATTTTCTAGTAAAAAAGTATATATGTAAATGAGTATTTTAAATTTATATATTTACATTTAAATTTATATATTTTGAATTTGAAGATAGCTTTCTATGTATTTCTATATATCTATATCTTTTTTCTCTCTCTCTATCTCTACTTCTCTCCCCTCTCTATTCTTGAGTACTTCTCTAAATAGAACAGTGAATTTGGATAAGACCTTTTTCTGATGGCTAATTACATGTCTCACCTTGGCCAGTTTATGGTGTACAGTTTTTTGGTCAGGCAAGCACTGATCTGATTGTTACTGTGATGGTATCTCATAGATGGGTTAGTATCTATATCATTTGATTGCATCTAAGGCTGGTTGCATCTACAAACAACAACAGAGATTGCCCTTAGAAATGATAGCGGTTTCCTCCTCCAATCAGTTTTCTGATTAGTAAGGCAGATTAGGATTTCAGCAGTCAAAAAGTATGTCTATGTCTACATCAGTCAACCTATTTCTCCTGCAGAATGCAACTTCAACTTCACCGAAATTTCTAGCTTGTAGCCTGTCCTATGGAATTCGGACTTGTTCATCCCTGATCACATGAGCCAATTCCTTTAATAATTATATATGTATACACATCATATTGGTTCTCTTTCTCTAGAGAACCCCAATACTATCTTTATAACTTCAGAGTAGGGAAATAAATCTCAGACAAAAAAAAAAAACAAAACAAAAGAACAAATCATAATGACAGCAATAAATTTGCTAAAGTAAAACCTGTCCCCAAAAGATACCAAAATTAAAATGCAAACTATGTCCTGTTATTTATATTTTCAGCTCATACTTGAGACACTTAAAACTCATTTGTATGCAGAATACATGAAGATTACACTCAAATCAGTAAGGAAATGAAAACAACCAATAGAAATATATGCAATGGCAATGGCAATTCACAGAACAGGAAAACTGAACTTCTAATAGCTATATGAAAAGGTGCTCAACATAATCTAATCAGTGAAATGCAAATTAAAGCAATAATGAGATGCTTTTTCACAAATATCTGATTGGTGAAAATTTAAAAGGGGAGGAATGGGAATTATCTGCCACTGCTGATGGGAGTATAAATTGATCTCCTTTGAAAATCATTTGGCGGGAAGCGGACTTGGCCCAGTGGTTAGGGCATCAGTCTGCCAAATGGGAGGTCTGTGGTTCAAACCCCGAGCCCCCTTGACCCATGTGGAGCTGGCCCACACACAGTGCTGATGTGCACAAGGAGTGCTGTGCCACACATTTGTGCCCCACGCAGGGGAGCCCCACGCATAAGGAGTGCGTCCCATAAAGAGAGCCACCCAGCATGAAAGAAAGTGCAGCCTGTCCAAGAATGGCACCACACACATGGAGAGCTGACACAAGATGACACAACAAAAAGAAACACAGATTCCCATGCCACTGAAAACAACAGAAGCAGACAAAGAACACACAGCAAATAGGCACAGAGAACAGACAACTGGGATGGGGGGAAGGGGAGAGAAATAAATAAATAAATCTTTTTTAAAAAAAAGAAAATCAGTTGGCTACAGCAAGTAAGTTGAATAAACACATTTCTCACAACTCAGTAATTCCACTCCAAGAATTATACTTTGTTGGAATATGTATAGATATATACAAGGAAACGTGTATCATTAATTACCACAGCATTGTTGGAAGTAAGAAAACATTTGAAACCACTTTGTTTTAATTTTCTAAAAGCTACTAGGAACAAAATACCAGAAAAATGTTGGCTTTTATAATGGGAATGCATTAGGTTAAAAGCTTACAGTTCTAAGGCTTTAAAAATGTCCCAATCAGGGCATCTTCAGAGATGCTCTCTCACCTAGGGTTGGCTGCTGGTGATCCTGGACTCCTGCCATGTGACAAGGCACAATGGCCAGTCTCTGCTGAGTTCTCTGCCTTCTCCTCCAAGTCCACTTTTCCCTGAGCTCCACTGTGGGTGATCAGGCATATTGTTTGTCTCTCCCCTTTCCTCTGGGCCTTATCTCTCTCAACCTCTCAGGGGCCTCTTTCCATGCCTCTGTGCTCCACTGATTCCAGCCTCTTGGGGTCTCTGTTTCTGCTGCTTTTCCCTGCATGTCTCCTCTGCCAGTCCCTCATTTATAAAGTACTCCAGTTAGAGGGTCAGGACCCACCCTGGGACACACCTCACAGGAACAATCTGACCAAAGTGCCCCACACCCACAGGAATGGATGAGCTCCAAGAACATGATCCTTTCTGGGATCCAGAAATAGTTCCAAAATGTCACACACATCAATGGAAAAAAGCTATTTATTCATACATTTTAGTTAAAAATCTATGAATTAGTGATCATTCATGATCATTTTCTTCTCCTCCTCTCTCAAACTCTCCATTTTTTCTCTCCTTTTACCTCTTTGTGCTCAGTTCAGATCTATCTTCCATTTCATGAATTCTCCCTTCAGTTGTGTCTAATCTGCTATTTAATCCATAAAGTTTTTATCTTCTATGACTATTTCCATTAGATTTTGATTTGGACTAATTTGATAGTATCATATATTTTCTCGCATTTTCCATTCCTTATTTTATACATCTAATCACCTTAAAGAATGTTTTTTTCATGGCCTCTCTTGGCTAGCTCTATTCTGAGAGATTCTTCGGGATCTAAACCTGTTATTTGTTTTTTTTTTCCTAATTCTTACTAGAGTTATTTGCCCATTCATTACTGAATTTCATATTGTGAGCTCAATTTAGCCATAGCTTGATCTATAGGAATTATTTAAAAATATAACTGCAGTACCATTTTCCCTAAGAGCACCACCAGTTCAGATTCTTTTATTTATGATTTATATATTTATTTTTAAGAGATTTATTTATTTCTCTCCCCTTCCCCACCCCACCCTGGTTGTCTGTTCTCTGTGTCTATTTGCTGCATCTTATGATTTATTTTTATTTATTTCTACCCCCCTTGTTGTTTGCACTCACTGTCTTCACTATCCACTCAATGTGTTTTTTAGGAGGCACCCAGAGAGAAACCCAGGCCTCGCATCTGGTAGGCAAGTGCTGAACTGCTTGACCCATATCTGCTTCCCTTTTATTTTCTAGTTTTCTGTAATCTGCATGTAACATGTGTCCATTCGCTGTGTTCTTCTGTCACTGCTTCTATCCTTATCAGTGGCACCAGGAATCTGCATTTCTTTTTGTTGCATCATCTTGTGGTGTCAGCTCTCTGTGTGTGCAGTGCCATTCTTGGGCAGGCTCCACTTTTTTTTCACACTGGGTGGCTCGCCTTATGGGGTGCACTCCTTATGTGTGGGGCTCCCCTATGTGGAGGACACAAATGTGTGGCATGGTACTCCATGCATGTATCAGCACTGTGCATGGGCCAGCCCCACACAGGTCAAGGAGGCCCAGGGTTTGAACCGTGGACCTCCCATGTGGTAGGTGGATGCCCTACCCATTGGACCAAGTCTGCTTCCCTGCATGTAACAATTTTTAATTGGAGAAAAAATGTTTGGTCATTTTGTGGCTGTTTTTTCTCTTCAGCAGCCTCATTGATTGGCTCAGATTCACAAGCCCTACCCAGCTTGGGGGAGGAGGCAAATAAAAACAAGCAGGGCAAGTGCCTGTCACCCACTCTGTGGCAGGCTGGGGTCAGGAGCAGGGGGAGGTGCAAACAAGCTGAGGACCCTTGGTCTCAAAGCCAGAAGCCCAGATTCCTCAGGTTCCTGAGAAAGGAGAGAGCCACACCTGCAGCCCAAATGGGCTCGCCTGCTCCAGGCACCCCAAACAGAAGGAGGCCAGAGCTCACAGTTCATAAACACAGGGCTAGGAACTGAAAGAGCCACTGCACTGCTCAAAGGGTCATACTTTCTCCCCACAGCACTAGGCCAGATGCCCAAGAGGGGGTTGGTGTGCAGGGCCCCAGGGAGCCCAGGGAGCCCCAGGAAACCATCCCCCAGATGGCACAGCAGTCTCAATGTCCTGGGAGGGATATAGCCATAATTCCACCTGCCGGGCACTGATCCAGTCTCTTCCAGCCCTTTGTAACAAGGCAGTGGCACTGTGGGGGCAGAGCTCACCCAGGCCAGAATCCAGGCTGAGCCCCCAATGCCCACTCAGGCCCCACAGCAGCCTTATGAAGCTGCCCACTACCTCCTCCCATCACTTCCCATGGCCCCACAAAGCCTGTCGTCTCCATTTCACAGATGAGGACGCAGAGGCGCTGAAGGGTGGAGTGCTCAGCCAGGGCCCATGTCCTTTCTCCAGGAGCCAGCACAGTCCCCGTGTTCACCTCCAGACCACTTCGCTTCTCCCCAGCTGCACTGGGCCAAACCGTGAAGGGCTGGGCCACAGGCAGCACTGGTCAGACAGAGGACAGGTTTGCAGGAGGGCAGTTGCCCTCCACTCCTTCTGGCCCATTGCAGGGTCCCCTCTGGGATGGCTATTTGCATCCAACTGCCCTCAGCTGGAGTCCCAGCTCTGCTGCCTCCAGGCTGTGTGACTCTGGCCAAGTCACTTTCTTCTCTGAAGCTCTGTTTCCTCTCCTGTAAAATGGGGCAGTAATAGTACCTACCTCCAGGAAGGTGGAATTAGGTGACCTGTGCATGTACAGGGGCTGCCAGCTAATCCCTCTTCAAGGAAGGCCCCTCAATGGCCCCAAATCCTGCCAAACTGCCAGAGCCTGGCCAGGGAAGCCCGGGCTCTAGGGGCCACGGCTCCACACCCTCCCCAGCCTCGACTCTCCTCCACCTCCAGCCAGACCTGCCCAGCCTCAGGTCCCCACTCAGAGTTCACACCCACCATGGCGCTCCCCACCAGCTCCAGTGGTGTCCTTATCAGCACCCAACCTCCCGAGCACTCACAACTCCACCAGGCCCCCTGTCTTGTAATTGTGTGTGTGTGTGACCTGCAGGCTGTGGAAGCAGGTCAGGCTTGTTCTAGCACATCCTGCTGCTTACCAGGTGTGCGACTGGAGCAGGTTACCTGGAACATCCAGTTCCCTTGGTTCATTGAGGCCCAAAAGAAGAGCAGAACAACACCTACCATAGGGCTTATTTTAAGGACAAAGGAATGAGGGGATTTAAACACTCCTTTGTCCCCACAGGATGGGACTTCCCTGGGCCTCCTAACAGGCAGGGTACCCAGGTTTGGGCAGCTATGGAAAACATGCACCGAGGCAGGCTCAGAGGACAAGCATGCCAGGACCTGGGCCAGGTCACGGCTGAACAGTCAGACCCTTTGCCAGATGTGTGCTGCCTCTGTGAAGGCGGCCAGTCCCACACACACACACACACACACACACACACACTTGGGCAAATGCCCAGGGCCCACAAGATGGCTCAGCCCACCTTTGCCCCAGAGGTCTCCCCCACAAGCAGCTGGGCACTGGACACTGGAACCCACAGAAGCTCGGTTGGGTTCATAGGTCACCTGGAATCCCACTCATTTCCTGTGGGCAAAACACCCAAATCCCACCTGGGGTGGACACAGTCCCACAGCCCCAGCAGTCCCAGGCTCAACTGTGCCCACCACTCACCCCCTAACAAGGCAGGTGATGAGCCCATGCCTGGCACACAGCAAGCACTCGTAACAGGCTTCCACAGCAGAGGCTGCAGCAGATGCCACTCAGAGGGCCTGCGAGGTTCCTTTCTTCCCTCATCCTGAGAGTCCAGCATCTGTCCCATCCCACTGACAGATGCTGACTCAGGTGACAAGAGCCTGCCCAAAGCCAAGCTCCTCTACCAGAGGCTCCCTCCACAGTTCCAGAACTGCCTGTGAGGAGGGGGCATGGTTCTGAAACACCTAAGCTTAACTACAGGGCACCATCAATCATCTGAGAGAGTTAAATTACCTCATTAACCCACAGGTGTTCAAGCCTCAGGGGTCACAGCTGCCACAAAACACTCCTGGAGGTACAAGTGCCCAGGGCTGATGGCATGTCCTGGCTGCTCTGCCACACTTCTGGCTCTAATCTACTCAGGCTCTAAGCTGGGTGCTCTCTGAACATCAAATTTCAAGTCCTTCTGAGAATTTAGGATTCCAATATCCTTGGCCTCCAAGGCCTTTCAGAGCCATAAGTTCATGTTTTTATCCAATACTGACTGGGCACCTGCTGTGCACCTTCCCAGGTGAGTCAGTGAGAGGACTCAGCTTGGACAGTCCCTCATGGGGAGATGGAGACAGCCTCACTGACAGTGATGACACCACAATCGCCATAAGAACAGAGAGAGCACAAGGGGAGCAAGGAGCACAGGCCATGGAGTAGGGAAGTCTGCCTGGAGGAGTCAGAGGAAGCTGCCCAGGGAGGCAGCACTTGAGCTGGGACCTGAAGGAGGACTTGTGGGTGCTGGGGGACAAGTGAGTGGGGATGGCTTTGCAGGTACAGGGTAGGGTGGAGGTGTCTTGTTTGCCAGGGGAGAGCTGGAGGCCAGGGGAGGAGACAGTGAGGAAGAGTGTGGTCATGGAGTTCTGATCTCGGCCTCCTGTGGATGGCTCTCCTCCCCGGAAGCAGCCAGGCCTTGCTGGGACACTCAGGGGCAAGCTCCGGGTCAGAGCAAGTGGAGGTCAATCCCAATTCTGCCACTTCCCCACTGGCTGTCCCTGGGTAAGTCACTTACTTCTCTGAACCTCAGGCTCCTTCCTGTTCAGTGAAATGAAAATAATTTTCCCATCTCACAAGGTCTTACTAGGATTAAGCTGAAGCAGCACACTGAGGCACCTGGCACATAGTAAGTGCTCAGTAAACACCTATGCCATTAGCATTGTTCTTCTGGGAAGGCCTACAGGCCATGGGGCAGGGTCTGTCAGAGGGCAGGAAGAGGGACAGAGGAGAGGGGGTGGCTGCCTGGAGATGCTGAGCAACAGGCTGGGGGACCTGGAGCAGATGGCCCCTGACCCCTCCCATTCCAGACATTGGGAGCCAGGTGCCAGGTAGGCCTGCTGGGCTGGCATCTGCCATGAATGTGTGTTGAATGTGTTACTGAGGAGCCTCCAATTTCTGCCCAAAGTGTCCTGACACCTTTTCAGAAAAGAAGCTGAAGAATGCCCTCTTCCCTCCACACGTGGGAAGCCTGCCCATCCCCACCCTTCAGGAAAGCTCCATTCCAGGGAAGGCTGGGCAGGGAGCTGCTCACTCAGAAGTGCCCTATGCTAATCCTGCCTCCTACAAAAGGAAGAATTCAAATTTATTTCCTCTTCTCAGGCCTCCAGGGCATGGCCCGCTCAAGGGCCTGGAAATCCTAGGGCTGCCAAGCCCTAGCTGCCCTGTGACCTGGGGAGGGGCTGTGTGCATTGACTTTTTGGGACTCAGTTTCCCCAAATGTGACTGAAGGGGTACTGGTGGAATGGCGAAGGCTGGCATTCTGCACTCAGCAAGGCAGTTGCTCCCCTCTGAAATCCCAGCCAGACTGGAGGGGCCGACTGCTGAGAAAGCCCATGAAGCCATTCCCACAAGGAGAAGGGAGGGTCTTTGCAGGAGCAAATGACAACCCTGAGACCGCAGAGGAGGGGGCTGTCCCTGCTTCCATCTGGGAAGACCCATCGGTAAGGGACTACCTCACACTCAGGGGCGGGGAGATCCCACCCGCACCTGCAGCCAAGCCCCTTCAAACAATCCCAGGCACCCCACCCTGCCCAGCCCGCAGAGCTCCGACTGGGGTCCCCCGGAGAGGCAGTGGCCCGCCTCCCTCTTCCCAGCGGGTGGGTTCAGGGGCCACCACCCAACAGGTTCCCTGTGTGGAAGGACACGCGGGCGGGAGGGGCAGGAAGACGAAGCCTTCAGGAGCCCCTCTCCAGGGGAGCCGCTCCCAGGCAGGAAGGTCCCCAGGCAGGAAGGTCCCCGTAGCCCGGGTCTCCCCACACCCCGCGCCCACGCTCCCTGCGATGACCTGAAGCCCCGGGGGCGGGCTTCCAGGAGAAGGACCTCAACTAACAGGCCACGGAGAGGAAGGCCACGGAGAAGAAGAGAGGAAGACTGGACAGAAAACAGACAGCCGGACAGAGGGAGGGAGACACAGAACGCTGCCAGGACGCAAGCGTGTGGCGCAGCTCCAGGTACCAAAACCAGAGACGGAGACACGGGGGCGCAGAAAAGACCTAGAGGCGGGCGCTCGGGGGGTGGCGAAAGGGGGACACAGGCCCAAGGGGCATCAGGTACATGATGGAAACGCACCCAGAAGCGGACTCAGAGGAGGACAGGGACGGATGTGCAGAGACAGGGCCGGACACACGCACAAGACCCGCAGAGGTGCTCACCCCCCGCCGATCCCGCCCGCCGGCCGCCCTCCCGAGGCGCAGGCTGCGGCGCCGCCTCCTGGCCCGGGGCAGCCGGGGCTGCAGGAGCGCTGCTCGCGGGGCCCGCAGGCTGGGGCGAGGCGCGGATGGCCAGGCCGGGAGCCCCGCAGGTGCAGAGGCGCGTGGACACCAGTGAAGGCGCTTAGATTCACTTTTTAAGTTAAGTTCTCAGTTTGAGGTCTTAGAATATTTTTAGGTTAAAATCAGAGTCCTAAACTACAGAAATCATAGCCCATGGATATATTGCTTGGGTGGAACTTTTTAAGTATTCCTCATACAGAGATCAGGATAAAATGGAATTTGTGGGTGCTGAAGGAAAGAAAAAGAAAAGTAAGATTGTGAATTACAAACATGAACTATGATTGTCACCGGCCTTTGAGAACTTAGGGAAAAAATGTTCCTGCTTACTGTTTTTTAATTTTTTTCTCTGGTTTAAAATTTATTTTTTTTTAATTTGATGTTTATTTTAGGGAGAGGCAGGTAAGCAATTTAAAAAAATCTGAATTATCTATATTGTCACTAAACTTACACATATGTACTTGCCCAAGAAATCATTTTACATTAAAAAATATTTTAAAGTTTTTGTATAAATAATATCTAACTATGCATAATATTTTATAATCTATTTTCTTCATTAAACAATATACTGTGTACATTTGCCCATTGCAACATGTATCTACCTACCTACCAACTATCATCTATCTGCAACTATCTAACTATCCATGTTTATGTATGTGTATTATTAATACTTGGAAAGTATTCTATTATAAAATATGATATATAATGATTTGTCAAACAAATATTCTGTAGGACATTGACAATTTTTCTTTTTTTACAATTACATATAGCACTTCAACAAACTCTCATATGAACAATGTTGCATTGATGTGGGCTATGGGTGGGAGGCTCTTTGTCTCTTTGGAAATAACCTTAACCTAAGCTGTCTGTCCTGAATTGTGGGTGTGGGATGATGGGGGGCTGCAGGCCTGCCCTTGGTAACCACGGCAATGACTCCAGTCCCAGGAAACAGTTTATCAATGCAAACCCTATAAACTTTAAATATTCAGGGAAAGTGCAAACCAAATGTGCTAAAAGCTTATCTAGAATGTATGAAGTCCATGCTAAAAGCTTACCTAGGATGTGGAAGATATATATGCTAATTCGAACCTATTGAGCACAGAAACAAAGAATGATTTAGCCCTTCCTCTGTATAAAAAGAACTCAAAATTCTTCTTCAGGGCTCAGGTTTGAAACAGAAAGCTCCTGAGCCCGGCCAGCCATCAATAAACCATTTTTCCTTCTCAAAATCATTCCTGAGTCCTGGCCTTCCTATACACAAATAATTGAACCTCTCTCAAATTCTACAACATTTTTGGGAGCTTGTCCCAGATTGCAAATGAAGGCCAGAGATGGTAGCATTTTGCTGCCCCCTTCCATATCCCAGAGGAAGCTGGGAGGACTTGGGTGAACCCCAAATCTGGGTGCCCCTGGATTAAATTTAATCCAGAAAAGATGTGGGCTCCATCGGACTCTCCCCAACAAAAATTGATGGCATTGGAAGGTCTGAAGAGAAACATTCTGGGAATGAAAAAGTACTCTGAACATGGAAGAAGGTAAGATTCCCTGGGTGAGCACAGTCTGGAGAACCCTAGCTTTAATTGCTAGGGAGGGAGGCTGATCACCTCCTGAGAGAACCCTAGTAGCCCTAGAAAATTGGGGGAAGCTGTTCTCTCTACGTCTGGAAAAAGGAGAAAAACTGGGAAAAAGCCTGGTATTTTGGGTTTGTCTAACTTCATGCTAGAATCTTGTACTGGTCTTATATTCACTGAAGGAGTGGAGGCTTGATTTTAATAGGAAGGGCTGTTTATAAGGTCAAGTCCTAATGTCCTGGAAGTTGGTCTGGATTTTTTAAAAAAAACTTGGTTACAGGAAAATGGATCGGTTTTTCTAGTGAAGCTTGGTCTGGGTATAAAGGTAAACAGTGAAAAAGGTCTGGCTAGAATCTTTTGCTGTGGTGCTGAATTGCAAATGAATTGTCTTTATATCAGATGTTAATGGTAAGTGTTCTCTCTAAGGTTTGTGATGGCTGCGGGGGCAGCCATGCTGAAAAAAATATATATATAAAGAACTTGTGGGTCAGATTAGTGACCTTTGTGTTTCTGTCTGTGTCAGGTCAATGCTGGTGTTAGAGTTATGTGGTTATGTAAAGTGGTGGAATTTAGTTGAGCTGGAACCCTCCCTTGCCATTGGCAAGGGAGTGAATTGATTATGGGTCAAAACTGAGGAGTCTGGATGTTTGCAGAGTCGGGATGTTTGTGCACGCTCTGCTGCCTCATCTCTGGTCTGCCTCTTTGCTGGGGCTTGAAGGCCATCTGTGTACATGCCATGCACCTGGGTTTGTTGTGGCTGCCCCAATCAGGGTGGCTGGGTCCCCAGGAGGGGTGCTGAATTTGAGTAGGTTCTGTCTGCCTATCTTGGCAGAAAGCTGGAAAGGGGGCAGTGGCTTGCCCCTTTCCAGTGAGTCCTCACTTTCTATTCATAAGCCACATTCCTATTTGATTGTTGTGCATCCAACTGCCTGGAAGGGGGAAGGTGAAGGGGTTGAAAAACAGAATCAAAATAAATGCAGTAAAGTTCCCTCCCTAGGGTGTCAAGGCCAAAATACATTTGCATTCTGCCCAGGTTCTTTACTTTTCCAAATCTCTCTCTCTGTAAGACTGTAGAAATACTTTGAAATGTTTTAGAACTGTAGACTTGTCTAAAGAAAGGGGACTACCACTTGAAACAATAGACCTCTAATCCCTTGATAGCCTTTTCAATGGTCTGGCTAGGAACTTCAGGGTTGTAAGACTACAGAGGGAAAAGAAAAAAAAGGAATGAAATGCCACTTTGAAATCTGTGTTTGGCTTTTATCAGTTGCTGGTGCCTAAGAATTCATGGTAAAAAGGTAAAAACATAGTTTAAAATGAATCTTTAAATGCCAGTACTCTCTTGCTGGTGAATTAAATGCATAACTTGTAGATGAAAATTTGTTCCATTACTAAGAAAAGGCAGGACTTCACAGAATTGTTACTAATAAAATTCTTGTAGCTTAATTAATAAAGGTATCCAATTCACTTTAAGGTTAAAAAATTAATAAAAACTAACTAAGAGTTAAGGTCATTTATAGATGCATTTATATTATAAAACAGCAGAAAGATAATAACTGAAATTAAAACTGGGTGAATTTAGCTTAAAACTATTATAGTAAGTGTAAATTCTAAACTAACCTTACCTTTATTTATGGTTACTTCAAGCCTAGCCTCACCCCTTCCCTTGTCTTTGCCTATGGTTATTTCATGACAGCTTCTATCCCTATAGACCAGGGAAAAGCAGACTTGGGGACATCCCTTTCTCCTGTACTACTGGTATTAGTAAGTCTGCTTTCTCTCATGAATCCAAGTGTAAACTAAATTCTTGTGGAATTCTTAGCCCTTGGGTTTAAATGACCACTGAAGTTTTATCTCCCAAAGACTGGGGGGAAAAAAGGAAGTCTCCTGCTTTGACTGTCAGTGTTCCTAAAAGTGGCAATTCATGAGAGAAAACAGTCTCCCTGAGGCTTCAAATATCCTCAGTAAATATACATAGAATCAATCTTGTTGCTTATCCAAAATTCTGCTAAATTCAAGATAAAATATAAAGTCTTGAAACAAAAGAAAATGGTGCTAAAGCATTGGGAACATTTTGGTTACAAGCCATTAGTTAAGAAATAAAATTCTTGTACAAAACTGCAGTCATAGTGCAAATTAAAAACAAAAGGTTTCAAGAGTCTTTGAAATGTTTTACATTCACACTTATTTTGTTAAAAAAATGGAAGTTTTAAGTAACTAACATTATGTTTTTGTGTCAATCTATTCATGTCTGCCTATTTGCTTAAATTATTGAGGTTAAATATGCAGTTATATAAGTAATATATATTTCTGGAACCCAAATTAAGCTAAACAGTATATAAAATAATGCAAATTATAGGTAACCTCAATGAGTTGTGTTTCTGTATCTAACTCTATTTGTGTCTGCCCATTTGCTCAGTGTATGTCTTCATACATCAGGATGATAATATCAAATTAACAAACAAAAATTCTTAAAATAACTCTATTCAAATTGTTAAAAATTAAATATGCAGTTATATATGTGAATAAATATTCCTGGAACCCAAATTAAACTAAGGAGGATAGAAAGGTCATATAGAAATCTGATTATAATAACTATTGGGAAAGGCCCTCCTCTTTGCAAGAGCTTTGAGGGCAGGACTAGGTGTGGCAGATTAAATTAAGTATCAGTTTGCCCTATAATTTCCCAGTTTAAACCTTTTAACAGCCATAAAATAAGGATAATTAGTGGTTCTGTTGAAAAAATTTCAGTAAATAAAGTCCATAAAAACTATGGAGAGAACTTTCCTAGATTATGATTAAACAAATTAAGTAACTGTGTAATGTGTTGTGAAACATGGTAGTCAATATGCTTTTAAAAATTATTAATTTTCATAACTTAAACAAAGAAGTTTTAGCTTCCTGTAAAGGAAAAAAGAACATTCCTTGCATAAACTATAATGGTTTCAATTTTATTTAGCTTGAGTGTAATCTCCCATAGTTTATAAATTACCCATTAACTAAATTAACATTATATGTACAAAATCTTTAGAGTAATAAAAATTGTAAATTCACGTTAATGAAATTAAGCTAAAGAAGAAAGATTGTAGATATGCTCTCTTAAATAAATAAAGTAAATTTCTCTAGTTAATACTTGTAATTTAATAAGTTTATTTAAATCTAAGGTAACGAGTCAATGTGGTTATAGTCAATTATAAAGAGCTTGTAAAACATCTTCCAAACTGAAAATGTTTAAATAGTTCTAGTTCTAGAAGTCATTGTTAACTAAAAACTTGGATTGGGATTGGTTGCAAAAAATAACTTCGTGGTAATAAAATCTGTCTGAAGGCCACCACAAGGTGCATATTTAAGTAAATGATAATAAAAAGTTATCTTGATTCTATTATTGGGAATCTTCTGTTTTCATTTTAACAATGAAAAATAGTTTTTCCCCTCTATTACTAAAGTAAAATACCTACTATTATCTTAGTAGTAAAATTGTATAAGTAAACAGTCATTTGATATATAATGTGTTGCATTAAATTGTTTAAATTATATATAAAAACAAGGAATAAACTTTAACATTGTCAAACTCTTTTGTGCATTCAAACCAGGCCTTGAATACATTACAGGTTGCCTCTCCATGTGAGTTATTGGCAGGCTGGTCACTGACTCCTCAATTAGAAATATTTGCGCTATCAGCCTCTGGTTCTGCTCCTGAAGTTGATGGAAACTATGTTGCAGTTTCAAGCTCCTGCTGCAGCCAATGATGACTCAGTACAGCCAAGTGTACAATGGATATCACCTCCAGACTGGCACTGTTCCATAGTGCCAGAGAGCACTATGCACCAGGTGGGCAGAATACTGGAAACTCTCTAGGATCAATGATGCTGTGACTTGCTCACTGTGTGAAGAACATGCTAAGTGGAGCCATGATACCAGGATACTGTAAGTAAAACATAAACACAATTGGCATTATGGCCTGCTCCCATGGAGAGATAACATGTAAAGTATTACAAACCGGAAACTTAAAACTATTAATTCCAACTCTGAATCCTTATGCATTAAGTAATCATTAATTAATACTAAAGTGCTGTACTTTTATCTTGTACTAAATATATGCCTAGTAATTATAACATTATCTTTTCTATTCTGGATCAGGTACAAAACTATATTAGACATGTTAAATTCCTGGTAACTTTATTTTGTAAATAATTAATACTACTTTTTTTTTTTTTGCTACTGTGTAGCAAAAATGAGGTTTGCTTGCTAATTATGGGTCACCTATTAAACAGTCAAAATTATCAGAAATTGTACTATTAAAACCAAAATGTAAAAAACTTTATTCTGTAGTTCTGATCCACTCCCACAGCTAAAAACTAAGAAAATTTCCATCTTAGTGCACTAATCCTGGATGAAACCAACTGTCCAAAATGTGCCAGTTCACCGGGAGCATCTAACATGAGTACCAATTATTAAACAGCCTGAAATGTGGCTTCAAAACAAAGCTAAGTATCTATTGTAATTTCTCTCTAAAATACCTCAGAGAAAAAAAATATATATATGTACTGTTCCCACCAGCTTTTAAAAAGGGGTGCCATCTTTATAAGCACCTAACCTTTTATACCTCTGTAATCTGATGTCCTCTTTTAAAAATGGGTATTCCAAAATTTTAATTAAGTTTGTTTCTTTCAGAATGAACATCTTATTAACCATATGAAAACTTCATCCAGCTTCGTACAGAATGCCAGATCCATCTTACTCCAGTTAAAATAAGAGTTTTACACCTTATTAGGCAATGACTACAGCCCATGGCCAGCAGGAAGCAGTAACAGAAAAGAGATCATCTCCCTTCAGCACCCCTTTAAGATTAAAGGTGTAAACTCTTTAAGGGTAAAACAAAATTAGTAGATGGATCTGGAGCATAACTGGAAATCCACCTGAGCACCAGTGGCCCCAGGATAACTGCAGGGGGGCCCTCACCCCAGGATTCTGTTGTCCAGAATGAAAACTTCTAAACTTCTAAAAACAAATTCCTGGATGCTACACTAAAAATTGATAAGTAATCAATCAAAACAACCAACAGCCACCCACCTCATAGCTCCAACAATAATTATGCCAAAGCTTAGCAAGTTAAGCTTCAGCATAAAGGGGGAAAATGATGTGGGCTATGAGTGGGAGGCTCTTTGTCTCTTTGGAGATAACCTTAACCTAAGCTGTCTGTCCTGAATTGTGGGTGTGGGATGGTGAAAGGCTGCAGCCCTGCCCTTGGTAACCATGGCAACAACTCCAGTCCCAGGAAACAGTTTATCAATGCAAACTCTATAAACTTTAAATATTCAGGGAAAGTGCAAACCAAGTGTGCTAAAAACTTATCTAGAATGTATGAAATCCATGCTAAAAGCTTACCTAGGATGTGGAAGATATATATGCTAATTCAAACCTATTGAGCACTGAAACAAAGAATGATTTAGCCCTTCCTCTGTATAAAAGGAACTCAAAATTCTTGTTCAGGGCTTGGGTTTGAAACAGAAAGCTCCTGAGTCCAGCCGGCCATCAATAAACCATTTTTCCTTCTCAAAATCATTCCTGAGTCCTGGCCTTTCTATACACCAATAATTGAACCTCTCTCAAATTCTACAACACTAGAAATCTTCCATTTTCATTTTAACAATGAAAAATATTTTTTTTTCTCTATTACTAAAGTAAAATACCTACTATTATCTCCGTGGTAAAAAAAAAAATTGTATAAGTAAACAAAGTCACTTGATATATGATGTGTTGAATTAAAACTTTTAAAAAAATATATAAAAACAAGAAATAAACTTTAACATTGTTGAACTCTCTTATGCATTCAAACCAGGTCTTGAATACACTGTAGGTTGCTTCTCCATGTGAGTTATTGGCAGCCTGGTCACTGACCCCTCAATTAGAAATATTTGCTATATCAGCCTCTGGTTCTGCTCCTGAAGTCAACAGAAACTACATTGCAGTTTCAAGCTCCTGCAGCAGTCAGTGATAACTCAGTACAGCCAAGCATACAATGGATATCACCTCCAGACTGGCACTGTTCCATAGTGCCAGAGAGCACTATACACCAGGCTGGCAGAATACTGGAAACTCTCTAGGATCAACAATGCTGTGACTTGCTCACTGTGTGAAAAAATATGCTAAGTGGAGCCATGATTACCAGGATAATGTAAGTAAAACTTAAATGCAATTGGCATTCTGGCCTGCTCCCATGGAAAGATAACATGTAAAGTATTACAAACCTTAACAACTTAAAACTATTAATTGCAACTCTGAATCCTTATGCATTAAGTAAAATATTAATTAATATTAAGTGCTGTATTTTTATCCTGTACTAATTATATGCCTAATAATTATGACATTATCTTTTCTATTTTGGATCAAGTACAAAAGTATATTATTTTTTTAAAAAATATTTATTTATTATTATTATTTTTTAATTACATTAAAAAAATATATGAGGTCCCATTCAACCCCACCGCCCCCACCCCCCACTCCCCCCACAGCAACACTCTCTCCCATCACCGTGATACATCCATTGCACCTGGTAAGTTCATCTCTGAGCATCACTGCACCCCATAGTCAATGGTCCACATCATAGCCCAGATTCTCTCACGTTCCATCCAGTGGGCCCTGGGGAGATCTACAGTGTCCCGTAATTGTCCGTGAGGCACTATCCAGGACAACTCCACGTCCCGAAAACGCCTCCACATCTCATCTCTTCCTCCCGTTCCCCACACCCCGCAGCCCCCATGGCTACCGTTCCCACACCCATTTCACATTTCCTCTGTGGACATTGGATTGGTTGTGTCCATTGCACACCTATGTCAAGTGAGGGCTTAGATTCCACATGGGTACTGGATGCACTCTTCCCGCTTCTAGTTGTAGACACTCTAGGCTCCATGTTGTGGTGGTTGACCTTCTTCAACTCCCTGTTAGCTGAGTGGAGTAAGTCCAATAAGTCAAAGTGTAGGAGCTGAAGTCTGTTGAGGCTCTGGGCCTGGGTGTCATATTATCAGTCCAGAGATTCAAATCCCCTACATATATCTTAAACTCAGCACCAACTACAATTCCAATAAAGTAGCATGCAAGTCTTGTGAAAAGAGATCCCCTCTGAATCCATTTCCATCACGCAGAAACACCAGCTCCAAAGAAGGGCCATCTGTCATGGCAGTGAACCCCTTCTGCCATGACCATAGAACCCGTGGGTCTCTTTATCCCTCAAAAGAACCAATACCTGGGGTTGTATCTACCTTATCTGTCTCTTAGACTCTGTTCAGTTGTACATAGGGGTATTCCTTCTGACAACCTCCAGACTCTTTTTTAGAGACTCACAGCCTTATAATCTCATTTGTCCTTTCCATTTCCCCCTTACATTAGGTCAAACCGCTTCCCGAAGTCATGTTATTATATGTAGACAGGTATATTCTGCTGTTCCGCATTGAATCTTTAATTCAAGGTCATTTTCTAGTTGCTTCTTCAGCTGGTATGTGGTAGTGATCCCTCGGTGCCAGGGAGGCTCATCCCCGGGTGTCGTGTCCCACGCTGGGGGGAATGCATCACATCTACACGCTGAGTTTGGCTGTGAGAGTGGCCACATTTGAGTAACATGCAGGCTGTCAGGAGGAAACCCCCAGGCACAATGCTACTCTAGGCCTTGTTCTTATTGCAGGTGCATAGGCTCAAAAGTGTAGCCATTAGTATCAAGAGCCCACTGTTGGGCCCTCCTTCCTTCCTGGTTCTTGCCGTTGCACCTGGAGGATTGCCGCTGCTCTCCCAGGGCCCACAACAGTGACCCCCCGGCCAGGAGCCCAGTACCCCCCCAGCTGTTGTTTTTAATTGTTTCCACTATGAGTATATATAGACATTACCATATACCCTGGGCATATGCCCTGTATAACTCCCTGTCAACCATATATATCCTGTCAATAACATCCCATATCAGTATTCCTCCGCTGCCATTGTTGAACCACTCTGTGATCCAAAACTTCCCGTAAAGTGAATCCCAACATAATGTCAGCTTCAGAGGAGTCTTAGATCACCAAAATTCATATATACAATATACAGTATTTCCCCAGATCCACCATAAAACCTTTTCCCTTCCACAGCAATAATCTTTTAACTTATTCATATCATATTTCCTGAAACTGATGTACAGATTCCGAAACTATAGTTTTCAAACAAGGTAACATTTGTGCTTACTATGTGGTCCATACTTTAGGTTGTACAGTTTTCTAAATCTTTTAGTTATCCTATGTTTTGTCTTATGGTTTTCATTTTAGTCTGTCGTCCCCTATATGTTTTTGGTGTAATATTAGCTGTTTTATATTCATCCTCGTGTACTCTCACATAACTCCTCTTTTGCCCCCTTATTTAACCTTTGTTCTATCCATTGCACGTCCATTTTCCCCTTCCCTTAGGGCCCACAACGCCTGCCAATCTAATGCCCTGGGAGCCGTCCTTTCTCACGAGAGATACAGTTCTCTCTATTCGACTACAAAAGTATATTAGACATGTGAAATTCCTGGTAAATTCATTTTTTAAAGTTAATAAACATGTCTTTAGAATAAAGTGGCTGTCTCAGTCAGGCTCAGTCTACTTACTATTCTACTGTACTCTTCTGTGTAGCAAAAATGAGGCTTGCTTGTTAATAATGGGTCACCTAATAAGCAGTCAAAATTACCAGAAATTGTACAATTAAAACCAAAATGTAAAAAACCTTTATTCTGTAGTTCTGATCACTCCCACAGCTAAAAACAAAAATTTTCCAACTTGGTACACTAATCCTGAATGAAACCAATTGCCAAAGGGTGCCAGGTCACCATGAGCATCTGACAGAGCACATGAGTGCCAATCATTAAACAGCCTGAAACATGTTTTCAAAACAAAGCTAAGTATCTGTTGCAATGCCTTTCTGAAAATAAATAACTTAAAATTATATATATATATAAAAATTATATATATATATGTATATATACACTGTTCCCACCAGCTTTTATTTTTTTAATTTTTATTTATTTATTTATTTATTTTAAAGATTTATTTATTTATTTAATTTCCCCCCCTCCCCCGGTTGTCTGTTCTTGGTGTCTATTTGCTGCGTCTTGTTTCTTTGTCCGCTTCTGTTGTCGTCAGCGGCACGGGAAGTGTGGGCGGCGCCATTCCTGGGCAGGCTGCACTTTCTTTTCATGCTGGGCGGCTCTCCTCACGGGCGCACTCCTTGCGCATGGGGCTCCCCGACGCGGGGGACACCCTTGCGTGGTACGGCACTCCTTGCGTGCATCAGCGCTGCACATGGCCAGCTCCACACGGGTCAAGGAGGCCCGGGGTTTGAACCGCGGACCTCCCATGTGGTAGACGGACGCCCTAAACACTGGGCCAAAGTCCGTTTCCCCCCACCAGCTTTTAAAAGGAGGTGCCATCTTTATAGGCACCTACCCTTGTCTACCTTTATAATCCAATGTCCTCTTTTAAAACAGGTATTCCAAAATTTTGATTAAGTTTGTTTCTTTCAGAATGAACATCTCATTAACCATATGAAAACTTCACCCAGCTTCGTACAGAATGCCAGATCCATCTTCCTCCAGTTAAGATAAAAGTTTTACACCTTGTTAGACAATGACTACAGCCCATGGCCAGCAGGAAGCAGTTACAGAAAAGAAATCATCTCCCTTCAGCACCCTTTTAGATTAAAGGTGTAAACTCTTTAAGGGTAAAATAAAATTGGAAATCCATGTGAGCACCGGTGGCCCCAGGATGACTGCAGGGGGTTCATTCTGCTGTCCAGAATGAAAACTTCTAAACCCAAAACAAGATCCTGGATGCTACACTGAAAATTGAAAAGTAAAGTAATCAATCAAAACAACCAACAGCCACCCACTTCATAGCTCCAACAATAATTATGCCAAAGTTTAGCAAGTTAAGCTTCAGCATAAGGGGAGAAAATGATGTGGGCTATGGGTGGGAGGCTGTTCATCCCTTTGCAGATAACCTAAGCAGTCTGTGTCCTGACTTGTGGGTGTGGGATGGTAAGAGGTGGCAGGCCTGCCCTGGGTGACCATGGCAATGAATCCAGTCCTAGAGAAACAGTTTAGCAATACAAATTCTATAAAATTTAAATATTCAGGGAAAATGCAAACCAAATGTGCTAAAAACTTATCTAGAATGTATGAAGTCCATGCAAAAGCTTACCTAAGATGTGGAAGATATATGCTAATTCAAACCTATTGAGCACTGTAACAAAGAACGATTTAACCCTTACCCTGTGTAAAAGGAACTTGGAAATCTTGTTTGAGGCTCAGGTTTGAAACAGAAAGCTCCCAAATCTGGCCAGCTGTCAATAAATCATTTTTCTTTCTCAAAGTCATTCCTGAGTCCTGGCCTTTCTATATGCAAATAATTGAACCTCTCTCAAGTTCTACAACACTATCATTTCCCCACCTAGGAAAGTTCTGTATAAATTCAAGTCCCCTCCTTCCAGAAGTGGGCTGAAGTCTCTCTTCAGACCCCACCATGCTGGTGGTAGGGCTGAAGTCTGATCTTCAGACCCCCTCCATTGGGAGAGCTTCTCAATAAATAAATTTTTGCTCATGGTCAATCAGTCTCTGTGTCCCAGTAAGAGCCGTATTTTCTCCAACATATGGTGCCGAAACCCAGGACTGGGATCATGTTGAGACTGATTGACTAGTGAGGAATCTCCCCCCTCTGCCATGGCTGAATGCCCACCCAACACCGGACATCAAATCTCAGCTGGGTGACTTAAGGATTTCTCGACTGGAAGATCCTGCTCATGCTCGTGCTCGCACTCATGCACTCATGCACTCGCACTCACGCTCACGCTCTCTCTCTCTCTCTCTCTCTCTCTCTCTCTCTCTCTCTCTCCTTTTCCATTGTCCAGAACAACCCACTGGGAAAACCTAGTGCTAGGTCAGGATCCTCACCATTCCCCAAGGCCCACAGTGGGTGGTATGCCTGCATCCTTGTAGGAAGAAACTCCTTGGCCCCAGAGATGTCTAGCTCCAAGAGCTGCTTCCCATTTCCTTGGAGATATCTGACTGATTTGGGGACACCTGTCTCACTCAGAATCTCCCCCATTCTAGAGGTACTTAGTCTCAACCAAGCTACCTAAAATGGGGAATTCAAGTTCAGTCCCCAAAAATTCACACTTCTGGGTTTTCTCCTTCAAAGCCTTAAAACTCTGTACCCAGAAGGGAGACATCAGACCTAAAATACTCATTTTCTATTCGACCTCTGTGGGCTGCAATACCAAATGGACAATGAAAATCAATGTACTTTTAATTACCAAGTTCTACAAAACTTAAAAACTTTATCCAGAGTAGTGGTAGACATGTGAGATTCCTTACACCCAGGCCTTCTCTCATCTTTGTATCCTGTTCGTCTTTTACACCAAAACCTCTTTGAATGCTTCTTCTTCCTCCTTTCTGCCCCTCAAATCCCCCCAAAAACCTTGACTTTGATCCAGCTGATCAGACTCCCCCTGCACCTCTTCCATATATTGCTCAGACATCATGTCCACTAACTCCTCCTCTCCCCCCTCTGGTCCTCATTGCCTTCCACCCCAACTCTCTCCCCTCCTCATATAAGAACTGGAGCTGGAGCTCGATTCCTCCCCCGACCCCTCCTTGCCATCCGTACACAGAAAACCCTTCTTCCAACTCAGATCTCTCTGATCAGGTCCCTCCTCTACTGCCATTTGCCTCATCAGCACCCCAACTTACTCCATCCTCCTTCAGTGCCCCCACATCTCCCTATAAACCTGCTCCCTTCTTCCCACTCACCACCACTCTCAAGCCCAACTCCCCACTCTCCAGGCTCCTTCCCCTGCTCCTGTCTACCCTCTCCAGGAAGTGGCTGAGGCAGAAAGCACATCCCTTTCTCAATCTGATCTCTCCCAAGTCAAACACCCTCTCAGATCCTATTACTCTGTACCAATACCCAGCTACCCCTAATAATCTTCCTTAACCTATGATTGCTCACCTCTTACAAGTAAGTTTTCCACTGACTCTGAAGTCTAAGTATATTCCTAAAAAACAATAATTTAAAATATATGTGCTAAAGGTCTATCTTAACTGTTAAAGTTTAACTGCATTTATCATGCTCAAATATTCCTAACTGTTGCTGATTACTAGTAAATGTGTTTCCAAAAACAAAGTTACATATTACAAGCAACACCAATTCCAAAAAATCTTAAGGCAGTAAAATAACCATTCTGAAGGAGTAAAAATTATGAGTCAAATTAATAAACTTTATGTTTCTGTCCATGTGCTGTAACTCTTTTTGTATTTGTCTGTTTTCTGCCAGCATATATTTTAATACCTCTGGATGGTAGTATTAATTCCTACAAGAGCACTATTCAAATGGCCAAAAATTAAACAAGTGCTTATATTAATAAGTAGGTATAACTGATAAAAATTCTGTCTTGACTGATAAAATTGCTACAAATCTCTTCCTAAAAAATGGTTCTTGCCTAAATTAAAATGAAGTTTATTTCTCTTCACAGAATGAACTATAAGGTATTGAAAGAAGTGAAAAGTTTGTAAGAATGCTGACTGAAATTTAATAAGTTTGGTCAAGAAAGTGTGTTTTGTCCTAAGATAAATTGGCTGGTTTTCATAAAATCAGAATGAAAGTATGTAAGATAAAACTTGAAAGCACATGTCAAGTTGTAGAACGTATTGTGATAGCACTGAATAAGGAAATGTGTTCTGTGAAGGCAGAGTTTGAAATGAAATGAAGTAACTATACTCTATGCAGTTATGAATAATGACAAAAAGTTCATAAAGCGTTGCTTAAAATGAAATATTCAAATAGCTAATTCCAAAAAGTCATCCTCAAACAGAAACTGAATTGATAATTAAAAGTCACTTCAATCTGCATGTTACAGTTGTAATAGGAAAAACCATTTTAATTTCATTGGGAATTGTAAGTTATCATAAAATAAGGAGAAAAGTAGTTTTTCTGCATTGCTAAAATAAAATACCTGCTGACTAATTTAATCATGATAGTTGCATGTTATAAAAATTTGCTTTAAAACAGTTTCCAAAATCATTTTAATAACATATGTATGTAAAGTATATACAATGTGTATTGTTAAGGAAAAAGATAATAATTTTGTCCTGAAATAAAACCACTGGTTTATCTTAAGAGCCTGATATAGGTAAACAATTAAGACAAGCTACAAAGTCCTGACTATCACATTCTTAAAGGGTGTTTAGTTAAGTAAAACAAAAAACTATACCCTGTGTTGTAACTGATAAAGTATAATGTTTTCTTGTATTATTGGGATACTGAAAACCCTTCATCCCTCATTTAACTCAGATATTAAAACCATTATACATGCTAATCAGAAAAAGTTGTGCATGGAAATGACAGCCCACCCAGCAGGCTGCTTTTAAAACAATAACACAGACTGAAGCAGTAAGGGAGTGGATCTTAACTTACCCTGTAAACTCTATGTAGCCAGTACCAATATTGCTTTGGGTGGGGTTTGTGGCAAAGGCAACTTTCTAAACAAATACAACTTAAGTTTTAGTCACAATTTCAAGAAAAAACCAAAGTGCAAAACAAGAACAATGAACTGTCTTAAGGTGCCCTCTATAAGAAAGAGAAATCTGTGGAAGAACATCTGGAACACCTGCCAGTAGTGACAGGTAACTGTCTATCATGTCCCTGTCCCCTCCTCTAATATCTCTCTTGGAACTGTTAAGGCAGATGCTCTAAAGAAGATCCAGGACTGGGAAGCAGACTTGGCCCAGTGGTTAGGGCATGCATCTACCACATGGGAGGTCCGCGGTTCAAACCCTGGGCCTCCTTGACCAGTGTGCAGTTGGCCCATGCACAGTGCTGATGTGCACAAGGAGTGCTGTGCCACGCAGGGGTGTCTGCCATGTAGGGGAGCCCCATGCACAAGGAGTGCACCCCGTAAGGACAGCCACCCAGTGCAAAAGAAAAGTGCAGCCTGCCCAGGAATGGTGCCACACACACGGAGAACTGACACAACAAGATGACACCACAAAAAGAGACACAGATTCCCATGCTGCTGACAACAACAGAAGAGGACAAAGAAGAACACACAGCAAATAGACACAGAGAAGAGACAACTGGGGTGGGGGGGGGGGGGAACGGGAGAGAAATAAATAAATCTTTAAAAAAAAAAAAAGATCCAGACCATACTACTGAAACCCAAAAAGTGGCAGAGTGGCTCCACCAAAAAGGCAAACATCATGGATTCCAGACCTTGTGGTGCCTAGTCCAGCAGTTCCAACTGCCTGTCATTCACCAGCAGCTCATGAGCATCACCCACGAGTGTCCATCATGCTCACTCCAATGACTGTGGCAATTACCTCACTGGATGAAACATACTGGCCAAGCACAGACTCCAGTAGCACGATGGCAAGTGGATTACATTGGTCCCCTCTCTCTCTCTCAGAAGAGGCAAGGTATGCTTTCCATGCTGCAGACACTGCAATGGAACTCATGTAACCTTGTAGCTGAATTCTTACAGCAATAGACTAAGTCTAAATTACAAATTAAAGTGCCAGCTGCTCCAAGCCCAAAAAGGGAAGTAGTAATAATTAGTTGTTGCCTAGCTTCAAAATATATAAACAGATAAATGAAGTCATTGTGATCACCATACTGGTCTACAGCAGCTCTGCTGGTCGAAAATCTTAAATCCAATAAAAAATCACTCAAAAAAACTGTTATAAAACCATGGTTAATAATCTAAAGTCTCCTATTCCAGCTAAAACTCTTAAGTGTATAAACTCATCAAATCATGTAATTTCCTATCAACCATTAATGCCATTGTTTAATGCTGAATGTATAATCCTCTTATTCCTTTTCCTCAGACTCCTGGAGGTGATAACCTCACAACCAATCCTAAATTTCCTGATTAATTCCTATTCTTACCACAATTATAACACATTCTCCTCCTATCAGCGGGTCCATACATCTTCCATGCAATAACTCAGTTTATCCAGACAACCATCCAAGATGTCACGCATGATCATGTACATGATCTTCTCTTGCTGCAAAAATAGAGTGCCAGGAGCAAGCCAGAAGCCAAAACACCTCAGCACCAAAAGAAAAACTAACTAAATTCCACCACGCCTTCCTGCTCTTCCTCTCCAACCAACCATATCAAAAAGAGTTGGGAATTTCAGGCTGCCCCTGCCCTAAAATCAGATAACAAATAACCCCAAACTGCCACCCCTGTCCCTAATCCAACAGGATGTACAGGGCACCTGTGCAATCATAAATGAAACTTATTTTTACATTAACATAATTGGTGAGATAAAAAAATCTTAAAAGTCTTAAAAAATATATAGAGATCACTCAGAATACCCGAAATAACAACTATGGAAATCAGTCATGGCTATCCTCATTCCTGTCTTATTTTTCTTCACCCATAAAATCAATCCTTTTACCCATTATACCATCATTATTAACAGTATTGCTGCTGCTTCTTTTTGGTCCTCGTCTCTTACAGCTTCTTGTCCAATTCATACACCAAATCAACCATACAGTCAATAACCCAGGAATATGTAAATGGCATCTTTCCGCTGTGTGAACTACAACATCAACCCCTGTGGGACCTGAAACCACAGCCCACTGTACAGGGTGGAAAGAAGCTTCTTTTCTCCACCCCTTGACAGCAGGAAGTAGCCAGACATAGCCGAGGCCCCAAATCGCCTCACCCTCCCATCTACCTTATACCCCAATACCCAGGCCTCCCCTCACTATATATATATATATAAACAAAGAGTTAGGAATGTTAGAGATTTGCAATAATTAACAAACTGTACCTGTTTCCCCTGATATGCATTGGGAAAAAGATAAAACCCCTCCCCCATGTGGCTCTTTCCCACAGGTTAAACAAAGGAACCCCATAGAGACAAGAGGAGTAAAGGGAGATAGAGATCATCACCATCTACATATCAGGGGGAGATGGAGATCTTTACTACCTCTACCTGCATATCAGAGGGAGATGGAGACAGAAAACTTCACTATTTACAAGCCCTTTAAAACCTTACAGATCAAAAGAAACATCTGCTCCTGCAGCATTCCAAGAAGCCATGGACTCCCTCAACCCCCTCCCACTACCTCACTTGGACCCTCACTCCCTGTCCTACTATCATTTCCCCACATAGGAAAGTTCTGTATAAATTCAAGTCCCCTCCTTCCAGAAGTTGGCTGAAGTCTCTCTTCAGACCCCACCATGCTGGTGTTGGGGCTGAAGCCTGTTCTTCAGACCCACTCCATTGGGAGAGCTTCCCAATAAGTAAATTCTTTGTTTATGGTCAATCAGTCTCCATGTCCCAGTAAGAGCCATATTTTCTCCAACAGGACTGAATAACAGTGAACCCAGAGATGGATGAGAATTGTGTTTAATAGTACAAATGCAAGAATGTGCTTCTCTTGAACTGAAATGGATATCTGTCACTATTGCAGGGTGGTGGGAATTTGGAGAAGCCTAGGAAAAATACAATTGGTGTGACCTATGGACAGTGCTTAACAGCAATACTGTAGTGTTCTTGCATCAGTGTCAAAGATGTACTGTGTTGATACTGGGGGGTGGCGGGTAATGGATAAAGTATGTCAAATGTGTGCTACGGACCATGGTGGTAATAGTCTGATGATATTATCTCACAATCTGTAACAAATGTTCCACCACAGTGTGGTGTGCTGATGAAGGGGTGTTGTGTGGGAATTCTACACATATGCATGATTGCTTTATAAGTTCAGAACTTCTATAATAAAGTTATTTATTTTTAAAAAGGTATTCAACTCAACATTTGGTTTTCTATGGTTGAGAAGCAAAATAAAGAGCTCTGTGAATCAGGGACAGTAACACCCTAGAGAGAAAGCAAGGCTTATGCATTCATTTCCAGCTACCCAGTCAATGCTCCAGCAAATGTTCTCTGAGGGGGCTACAAGGTAATGTGGACCATGTGAAGTTGGAAGGTACAGAGGGGCTAAAGGGGCTCACAGGGTCATGCCTGTAAGGTACCAGTGAGGACAGAGCAATCCCTGCTGGGGCTCGGGAAGGGATGGCACAGTGCCTGAGTCTTGAGGGGAGATCAGGGAGAGGTGGCTTCAGGCCATGGATTTATGGATCTGAAGCCCCTGCTCTCCCCTCCCAGAACAAGAAGCATGAAATGTGAAGTATGTGAGTGAGTGCACCACAGAGCTAAGAAGGCAGTGAAGAATCATGAAGCCAAGACCCAGGCAGAGACAGAAACCCAGGAATAAGGTCTGCCTGACCCTTGGAGCCCTGTCCCCTAGGCTTACTGGTGAATTCAAGAGGACACAACCAAGTTCAGCAGTTTCCATATGTGCATGTGCCATGAGGAAGAAGGGTAGAGGGCAGGGTCTGTCACTGAGGTGAGGTCACACCTAATAAAACGCCTGGCTGTTTGGGAGCCTGAAAGCTACATGTGGAGTCATGGCCAGCAGGAAGTCCATTGGGTGTTGCAGGGATTAAACCCTTGTGAATGATCTCAATTGACTTGATTATGAGGCCCTCGGACTGCTAGTGTCCCCTGTCAGCTATAAGAAATCGACTCTACTCTTTTCTCGAATAAGGTAATACCTTCCTAGGTTTCAGCTTCACTGAATTTTTAGCTCAGTGTCTGGCACTCAATTAAAAATGACCAGACAATGGACAGGATGAGGCACAGTGATGTGACAAAAACTAAAATACAATAGAAGCCTGCCTTCTCAGAGGGATCCAGATAGCAAAGTCATCACACAAACTTTAACTGTCTCTATGTTCAAGAAAGTACAAATCAAGATTATGAATTCTTTCAGAGAATGAAAAATGAAGTAACTGGAATTAAGAACTCAATGGAGGGTTTTACCAGCAGAATTGACCACACTGGAGGCAGATATAGAACCCTGGAAGGTTGGTCCTGTGTTTGGTGTCTGATTTGGACCACACATATTCAGAGGTTACTTTAGACATAAAGTTATGAGTTGCCAGACTCTTCTCTGCCTATTTGTGCACCACCTTTCTCCAAAAAGGACTTGAGAAGAAAGACCTGAGTGGGCAGGAGGTTGTCGGGTGCAAAGAATGTAAGCAGACAATGTTGCTGTCGAGGAAACAGCAGATGCAAAGGCACAAAGGCTTCTGGTGACCTGAGGAAGTGGGGCAGATTGGCTGCAGCTCAGTGCTCCTGGGAGGGAGCTTCAGGAGAAGCACTGGGGTGGCACCTGGGGCTAGCTGAGGGGGTGCAACCTGTGCCCTGCTAAGGAACCGGGACTGACTGTGCAGTAAAAAGAGCATCCTCCATAGACTGTATAAGGGAATGACACACTTAGGGGGTGGCCAGAAATTTCCCTCTGGCAGCTATGGAGAGGATGGATCGATGTTTGGAAGAAGTGAGAAGGACAGGAAATTGGACACAAAGCACTTAGGAGAGTGGGGCAAGAAAGATGATTAGGTAAGGACACAGCATTGGGAGAGAGAGTAGGGCAGCCACAACACAGCAGATGAAATGGACTGGATGCTGGAGGAGCTGAATCCATTCTCTGAAGGAAAACAAGTGTCCTTTAGGTAATTATTGGTGGCAGAGATTAGTTCCTAAAAACAAATACTGCAATGAGAATCAAGAAGGCCAGACATTAAGCATGAACCAAAAAAAAAATTTTTGGATAGGAAAAAAAACAATTGCTTGGTGAGCAGAGAAAAGGGGCAAAGTGAGTTGTCTGATTTTGGTGTTCAGTGGCATCATGCAGTAGGTACCTGAGCAGTGAGTAAATACTAAACTGCTCAGAGATGGCCATATGTCCAGAAGATACAAAGAACCTGAGTAGATAGATACAAACAGCCATAGAAACAGAAAATCCAATTGCAAAGAAATTATCTTGTGCATTGAGAAGTCAAAATACACTTTAAGGTTGTATACTTTTAAAGTTACCTAACTCCACAAATGCCACATATATTTCCACAGCCTAATGAATTACCCAAGCATATTCTGCAAAGATGTCTTTGTATGTTTATAACTTCTACGGCTTGCTTCTGACATTATGTAATGTTTGTTCTGTATATTTGCTATCTACTAAATCTGAAACACATGCCCCATTGATAGCTAAAAAGATTCTCTACAGGGTTTTGAAGACTTTATGCTACTACAACCATTTCACACCAATCACTCAAGATTGTGGAGAGCCAGGACAGAAGGGGAAGAAAAATCCCAGTTGGGTCAAAGAGAAAGCAAGGTGAATTAGCTTGGTGGAGCACAGAAAGAGTAAAATGGCAGAAGCAGGGAAGCAGACTTGGCCCAGTGGTTAGGGCAACCATCTACCACATGGGCGGTCCACAGTTCAAACCCCGGGCCTCCTTGACCCGAGTGCAGCAGGCCCATGTGCAGTGCTGATGTGTGCAAGGAATGCCGTGCCATGCAAGGGTGCCCCCCACATAGGGGAGCCCCATGTGCAAGGAGTGCAACCCATAAGGAGAGCCACCCAGTGCAAAAGAAAGTGCAGCCTGCCCAGGAATGGTGCCCCCCACACGAAGAGCTGACACAACAAGATGATGCAACAAAAAGAAACACAGATCCCGTGCCACTGACAACAAAGAAGTGGACAAAGAACACCCAGCAAATAGACAAAGAGAACAGACAACTGGGGTGGGGGAAGGGGAGAGAAATAAATAAATCTTTAAAAAAAAACCAAAATGGCAGAGGCAGCTGAGCAGCAGAAACTCATGGTACCTGAACATCCTTCCTCAAAACAAATTAGAGATGAGAATCCTGGTAACAGTTAGGATGGAAAGAACAGTATAGATTATGGAATCAAGGGAGAAAGATAATTTTGTAGTGGAAATATGGCAAATACATGGCATTGCTTTTTCTCAAAAATGACAGTTATCTACTCTACCACACATTCTTTCATAGAGCACTATTTGAAGCAGTGAACTCAGGCGTATCTTACATTTGCGTGTCCATCTTTTTCTGGTTATACAGTTCCTGGAGCTCTTCTATTTTCATTCTCATCACTTTGTTCTACTTGTCCAATGCATCTTTCTCAGTCTGCAATGAATCACAGTCATCTTCCAGTTCTTTTATAGATCCTGTAAAGGATAGAACATTTGTGCTCTCTGTGTGTGGAAATGGGCTTGTGAACTTGGTTGGGGGCTGAGGAGAGGGGCCTGAATCCAGAAAACCAGAATCCATTCTTTACCTTCCAATGTCAGAGCATTTCTACTAAGTGAGAATTTCTTTTCAAAAACCAACCTAGCTTTCAGGGCACAATTATTGGGCATTGGGCACTCAGTTCACATTGTAATGTTGATAATTAAGGATTTGCCTAAAAATTGAAAAAGAGCTACATGGCACCCAATGTACAAAAAGAGTCAAAACCCAAATCATGGCAAACTAGAAACAAAACTTTTATCAAGGCTTTATCCTTGCTATTCTGACCTCCCTCAACTTCTGATGGAACTTGTACGCTTTGAATTACATCAATCAGGATTTTGTTCATTCCGCTTAGTGTTTTATTGTTATCCTACACAAAGCATATTAAGTTCAGTAATGATTACTCATTAGTTTTACTTCTATTTTTAAAATGTAATCCAATAGAGGTGACATTTTTACCTTAAATTTTATTTGCTTTATCTGAGAGTTTTATTTCATTTGTTGACTTCTTCAACATAATTCTTTACTTCAGTGATCTACACAAAAATGTGATAAGGGATTTAGAGTTAAAAATATAAATTACAGTGGTATTCAAACCTAGCCCCAAGTGGGTAAGCCCCAACAAAACTAAGGAGCATATACACATATGACACTGGCCTCAGATTTAGGCTGTTTATAGAAAACTGTGATCTAAGACACTCTAATGAAAGAAATTATCCAATAATAATGGAATCAGAAGATGCATGGAAAGAATTCAAATTGAAACCTGAAAAAAATTCAAAATTCTTTATACCTTCTCTTTATAATCTGATACTTTGTTATGATTATTTTGTTTTCCTCCATGCAATACTTCAAAGTCTCAGATATTTTGTCTTCTTGACATAGACCTGCCCATAAGAAAATTAGGAAAAATGAATAAAATGGGACTACCCTAATTATTAGGAGCAAAGGCACATGTCTGGTATCTAGAACAGGACTTTGGATTTCAGACTTCACTGACTGGCACTGAATTCTCTCATCTGACCTCAGTACATAATGTCCTGAGGCCATGGATTTCAAGAAACACTATTTCTTGAAGAAACATCAAGCATCAAGAAATACATATGATGCATGTATGGAACTCATCCCCATTTTGCATCATGCTTATTTCTTTCTACTCATTCTCCTCTGGAATTAATGGCTCCTTCACCTTAACCTTCACAACATCTGGCTTGAATGCCTATTAGAGAAAAATGCCCAGCAATATTTGGAGTCTTCTCTGAGCCTTACGTTTCTTGATACACACCTACAGGGTCTCATTTTTACATTGTCTGTAAAGCCAGGTTGTGCCAGAAATCACTGACCCCAAACCTCAGATGATCATCAATGCTCCATAGGAATTTCCACACTAAATCAAACTCCTCTTCTCCCAAATCCCACAGTCTGTTGCTCCTCTCAGTCTACTTTCTCTGTTGATGGTATTGCTATCTCCTCCTTCATTCAGGCCAACAAGTCATTAATTCTAATTTTTTCCAAGTTATCAAGATACCAGGCATCAGAAATCACTGAATCTTCTTCTAACAGAATTAGAACCCACATCAAGTACCAATATAGAGAAAACACTGCATAGACAACATAAGATAAAATCTTACCTGGATAAAATCTATATTCTACCTAAAAGAAAGTAAACAAAATTAAATTTACTGTCAAAATATTTTATTGATAAAAATCTTCTAAATCCTATTAAGACTTCAAAATCATAGCCAAGAGAAATTTTAATACTGGATTGTTTAGAATAATGAATCCTGTATTAGTCAGGGTTCTCTAAGGAAACAGAACTGACAGGAGGAAGCAGACTTGGCCCAGTGGTTAGTGCATCCGTCTACCACATAGGAGGTCCGTGATTCAAACCCTGGGCCTCCTTGACCCATGTGGAGCTGGCCCATGCGCAGTGCTGATGCATGCAAGGAGTGCCATACCATGTAGGGGTGTCCCCCGTGTAGGGGAGCCCCACATGCAAGGAGTGCACCCCGTAAGGAGAGCCACCCAGGGCAAGAAAGTGCAGCCTGTCCAGGAATGGTGCCGCACGCATGGAGAGCTGACACAATAGATTACACAACAAACAGAAACACAGATTCCCATGCTGCTGACAACAGAAGTGGACAGAGAAGGAGATGCAGTGAATGGACACAGAGAACAGACAACAGGTGTGGGTAGGGGGAAGGGAGAGAAATAAATAAATAAATCTTTAAAAAAAAAGAACTGACAGGAGGTATCCGTGAAAAAATGGAAAAGCGTTTTTAAAAACAACTCATTTAAGTGATAAGTAATACTTCAAAATCAGTTTCTGACACAAGCACTAAGGCAAATACCTTATTTTGGAATTAAAGTCTGTCTACACCTTTCTTAAATATGTACAAATCTATTTGTTTTTAATAACAAGAATGACAGACATTTTTAGAATAAATATGATACAGTATCATTAGCCTCAAATCACTTATTTGTCAACTCCTAAATGGAAACACAAGTTTCAGAATCAGGAAATGTTTTAAAAGTCCATGAGCAAACAAAAGTAGAGGCAAAATCTTTGGACTGAGAAACACCTTTTTCAATTACCAGAAATCATCTTAGATAACTTACTAAGAGTTGGTTGGATATTTGTTTGAATTGACGATTTCAATAAGCCAGATCATATGATTGTTCCAGACAAATTCAGAAATGGTCAAATCAGGAGAAGAGTGGGGACTGCTGGACAAAATGCACAAGTAACAACAGAAATGCCAGCTGATGCCTGCTGTAGAGGGCAGAATGTTCTTTCAAAAAGCCCCATCATTTCCAAACAACATCGCTGAAATTATAGTATAATAAGATCTAGGCAGGAACCCATTGAAACACCAGGTGAAGTAGCAGCCCTTTTCCACCTAGAACATATATCCCCATTCAAGTATTAGAAGTGATAATTAGCTGCTAAGGCCAGCCTTGAAAAACTTGTGTAATAATGGAATCTTATTGTAGCATGGAAACACTAGAATGTTAGTGAAAAATGCATCCAGAAAGGTCCAACTTGGAAAATCACGGAATTCTTCATCTGAAGGAAATACCCAGGGGAAGCAAGGGGGAAATTAGGGGATGTACAAAAAGCACGTGTAAAGAAGATACTTCTTTGGCCTAAAGTCAGAAATCACTTTAGTACCTAAGAGTGAACTATGAATATCAATTAAATGTGCCTTAGGGCTGATCTCAGATGAAGCAGGACTTCAGGTTTCATCCTGTTGTATTCGTAAAATAATGCTACAAATGTTTTGGTATGTAAAATGAATTCTTACTTCTTCTATGGATCAAAAAACAGATCCTTTTATATGACTAGAGGGATACAGTTATGAATATCTCAGGATTTATAAGAACTTTCAAAACTGCAATTAAAACAAAGAAAAAAAGTAAATTTCATACTGAATAAAAATATATAAATTTTTTAAAGGCATTCCATTATATAATAGGAAATTTCTTTCTAGGATGGTTATGAGAATTCAGAGTTCTATTAACAGTAAATGAAAGTGCCTCCCTACTACTTAATATTTCACTTTAAATAGAAAGTTTTTTAAATTGAAGTGTTCACTTTGAGATTATACAGTTGCCTTGTTCACTGAGTTGTTTACCTCAAAATTTAAACTATATAACCAGGCTAGCTTCAAATTCAAGCATTAGTTTGCATTCATATTAGTAACTAAAATGAAACAAAAGTCCTGTGACTAAAAAAGTCCAGGTTTTTCATGACTCACAGTATACCTACAACTTAATATACTCACATGTAGACAATTCACCCATAAGAATATAGCAATGAAAATAATTCCCAAGACTGCAATGTTGACAGGCTTCCATGGAAATCCATAAAAACCAGGTCCAGATAGAAAATTGCCTGGTAGGATATCAACTAGCTGAAATAGCAATACTTGACATAATGAGAACCTCAAAGACTGTACAATGAAAGAGGCACAGAATGTTTATTCATTAGAATTTCAATCAGCATCTAAGTGATAACCATATCCCTCAAAAACCTCCAGTGGATTCCACTGTTTCAGGGAAGATGGGAAATTGGTTGCTTCATGTTTTCTGCTTGGCTGGTTTTCTTGTTGGAAATTGTGAATTTGGCACCATTAAGTAGAACGCTCTCTTTCCATGCCTTTTACAAGTGAATGCATTAACAGATTGTGTTATATCCATAAATGGAATAAAACTCAGCAATAAAAGTAACAAACTATCAGTACACACAACATTATGGATAGATTTAAAAATGATTGTGTATATAAGAGCCCAGACAAACAAAACTAAACAGTATCTACTCCACATTCCATTTATATGAAATTCTACAAAATGAATTTTAATCTGTAATGGCAGATTGCAGATTGCAGGTTGTCCAGGACCTTGCAGGGAAGGTGTGGTGGATGGCAGGATGGACTATTAAGGTTCTGAAGGAAAAACCGGGGGATGTTTGGTAAGGTTACTATTTTGGTTGTAGAAATGTTTTTATGGATTTAGTAACATAAAACCAAACAAATCACACAGGTGCCTTTTAATATACAGCACTTGTACATCAATAAAGTAATAGAAAAACAATTATAAAAATGTAAGAGTTTTTCATTTCTTAACAAAAAAATTCAAAGATTTTCAAAAAATTGAATTAGACTTATTAACCTATGAATCAATTTATAATTGGAAATATAAAAATAAATCAAGGATGTACATTAGTCAAGAAGTCTAGTTTTTCAGTGATAAATTCATAAACTGCTTGAAGTAAATTTATTGGAAAAGCTCTAAAAATATACATGATCTGTTTAAAGGAATGGGCAATAATGGGCAATTAAAATTCTGTACAGGGAAGTGGATGTGGCTCAAGTGATCGGGCTCCCGTCTACCACATGGGAGGCCCTGGGTTCATTTCCTGGGGCCTCTTTGTGAAGGCAGGCTCACCCATACCTGCAGAGAGCTGATGGCCTGTGCCCACAGAGAGCTGACGGCCCACATGACGGCCCATACCCATGGAGAGCTGGCTCAGCAAGATGATGCAACAAAGGGAGACAAGCAGATGCAGAATAACACACAGTGAATGGACACAGAAAGCAGACAGCAAGCATGAAGCAAGAAGGGATAAATAAATTTAAAAAATAAATCTTTAAAAAAAATTCATACAACAGAAAAATGAGAAAAGTTTTAGTGGTGAGGAAATGCATATATAAATATGTTGCATCATTGTAATATGATATACCAATTATATCAATAAATGTACAGATACAGCTGATAAACACCTGATAAATATATTAATATAAGTAAATGATGTGGGCTATGGGTGGGAGGCTCTTTGTCTCTTAAGAGATAACCTAAGCAGTCTGTGACTTGTGGGTGTGGGATGATAAAAGGTTGCAATCCTGCCCTTGGTGACCATGGCAATGACTCCAGTCCCAGGAAACAGTTTAACAATGCAAGGTCTATAAACTTTAAGTATTCAGGGGAAATGCAAACAAAATATGCTAAAAGCTTATCTAGAATGCCTGAAGTCCACGACAAAAGCTTACCTAAGATGTGGAAGATATATATGCTAATTCAAGCCTATTGAGAACTGAAACAAAGGACCATTTAACTTTTCCTCTCTGTATAAAAGAAACTCAAAAGTCTTGTTTGGGGCTCAGGCTTGCAACAGGAAGCTCCCGAGTCCAGTCGGCCGTCTCAAAATCATTCCTGAGTCCTGGCCTCTCTATATGCAAATAATTGAACCTCTCTCAAATTCTACAACATAAGTAGGATGATTATTGTTATAATTGTTATTCCAATGAAAATTAAATGCAGACTGTTGTTAGGCCAACATTTCTTTAAAAGCTAATGTTTTCTTTCAGAATTCAGCTTCATTCTGAACACAAGACACAAAATATCTGAATTGTTAAGTAGATAGAATATCTGAAAAACAGTGAATTATTGCATAGTAGATTATTGTACACTATAAAATTTGAAGTTAGGAGAATCAAAGCTGGTTAGAAACCCAATTCCAAATAACCACAGGAAAGAATTTGCCTTCCTGTTTCACCGTAATAGTGTTGTAGAATTTGAGAGAGGTTCAGTTATTTGTGTATAGAGAGGCCAGAACTCAGGAATGATTTTGAGAAGGAAAAATCATTTATTGACAGCTGGCCAGACTCGGGAGCTTCCTGTTGCAAGCCTGAGCCCCAAACAAGACTTTCGAGTTTCTTTTATACAGAGAGTAAAGGTTAAATGATTCTTTTGTTTCAATTCTCAATAGGCTTGAATTAGCGTATATATCTTCCACATCTTAGGTAAGCTTTTGTCGTGGACTTCAGGCATTCTAGATAAGCTTTTAGCATATTTTGTTTGCATTTCCCCTGAATACTTAAAGTTTATAGACCTTGCATTGTTAAACTGTTTCCTGGGACTGGAGTCGTTGCCATGGTCACCAAGGGCAGGACTGCAGCCTCTTGCTGTCTCATACCCACAAGTCACAGACTGCTTAGGTTATCTCTGAAGGGACAAAGAGCCTTCCACCCATAGCCCACATCAATATAAGCCTGCACTTACAAGATACTCTTAAGCCAATAAAGCAACTATGAACATAGATAAAATAATAGGAAATTTCTGGAATGTGTAGGTACCATAACAAAAGGCAAATATATTGATTTTTCAAAAAGTGAATAGTATAAGAATCTTAGGAGAAAACACATCTATGGTGTAATTCACACTCACACACCAAGTCTGTTTCATGCAAATTAAAACCTCTGCTGAAAATGAATAGAAACTGTGAAAGCACATCATAGTGTTTGTAACTAGCAGTGCTAATAGATGGGTATAAGAGTAGTTAAAGGGGAAAGTTTAAGAACATGTATATTACTAGAGGGAAAACTTAAAAATGTAACATGGGACTATGTAACAGTGAAACCTCATGTGAAATATGAACATGGGTAATATTGCATATATAAGACTTTTTACAAAATACACATAGAAATAAACTAGACAGATAGAAACAATAATAGCTGTGTACAGCAGGGGAAGCACAGAAAGATAGAAATGTAAGATTTTTGGTATGCTTTTTTTGTTTATTATTATTACTGGAATAATGGAAATGCTCTAATAATGATTGAAGGATTGAAATGATGAATGCACAACTACATGACTACCAAATACCACTGACTGTACACTTTGGATGGATTGTACTCTTTATAAATATGTATCAATAAAAATGATTTGTGTTAAAAATTGCAAAAAACCTTCCTCTAAAGAGAAAAAAAGAACCTCTGAAATCTATTACTTTCATCTGGGGTCCTCTCAGCTGGGATGTGTAAAGTGTGCTGTCTGAGTTGTCACTGTCACAGATGTTCCTGTGGCAACTGACAGCTCTCTGGGCTCCAGAAGCAGCCCCCCCAAAAGGGGCCTCTGAAGCTGTGCTTCTGGGAATGCCTCAGCCTCCAATAAGAAAATACTATACAATGAAAGCATAAACACAGAAAGAAGAACCATTTTAAAAGCTAAGGAAGGTGATTTTGATTTATTGAAGTGTGTGGTAACATGAGAGGGGCCACAGGAAAATTTTAATGAATCTGGAAAGAGGGGAAAAAATCAGAGCAATATGAAGACAGAAGAGATATACACATCTTTTTTTCATCTTTGCCAATGAGACCATGGGTCATAGTCAACTGCACATTTATGAACAGGGTGGCATCACAATTCTTAAGATCTCACACATAATCTCATAGAACTCGAGGCCAACAGTGATGGTTATTATCTTTGTGGCCAGCCACCATGGGATGCTTGGGTTTACCTCTGCAGACTATCCTTGTCAAGGAATTTTCATTTAAATTGAAAAATCAAGTAGAACATTGTTTCAAAAGGACAAATTCTGCATAAATGATTCTCAGGATACCTGTAAATAAGTGTACTTGCCCTGTAAGGAATACCCCAGAGGCAGGACAATGGACAAGTACCTTCCCTTACAGAGCCTGTGACCTTTGCCAGGAGGGAAGCTGGGTAATCAAGTTCTCTGCAGTAGAGCAACAAAATCAAATGCCTCCTGGCAAACACACACACACACACACCAAGGAAGGCTTCGCACACAGCTGAAGATGCCTTCTGGATGGTCCTGAAGGCCAGGCTTCCCCAAGTGGTTAGGATGGCTGTCAGGATCTGTGCAGGTGAACATGGTTGTCAGCAAGGGTGGAGGTGGGAAATGCACAAGATGCTCAAGGATGAGGGAGAGAGCATCTGCTCTATGAAAAGTGCAGCCTATGGGCAAGGAATTCTCTATCTTCATTGATTTGGTTGACTGCAGAAACAGAGTAAGTTCTTTGAGTGGGGTGGCTTGGGCCATTCTGCCCAACTGCACTGCTGTCCCTGACCAGTGGGACTATCCAGATCCCTCCCTTGCAGTCTGGGGCATGAAGATCCAAAGGGCCCTGCTTCTCCCTATGGGGGTTTCTCCTGTGTCTCTAATTGCTTGACAGTTGTTATTTTTTTGATTGGGGAGGGTGGAGGATGCTTGCTTTTAGTAAGAGTGAAGACTTGCAGAGCTGGGACTGGGTATCTCTATGTTTGGGCAATCCTGAGGACTTTCTGCTTTGGGTAAATCAACAGTCTGTCCATGATGCTTTTGACAGAGGGAAGGACAGTAACTCATCTGCCTTCTGGTCAGGACTCATCTGAGCAGGCTGTTGATGTGCTTCATGAGCTCCCATCAAGCCAACCACACGTGGACCCCCCAGGTGCATCTCTAGAAGAGTTGGTTTCCAAACTAGATGTTCTAGAGGCCAGTAAATAAACCAGACAGTAGAGTTCACAAGGCCCCTGGATCTTTTAACAGAGTTGAAGTAACAGCACTTTTTAGACACCCTGGCTCCACAGCCACCAAGCTTTCAGAGCTTTGAACAACCCACTCATGGAAACATGAAGCACATGCTGGGCCAACTCTAAGCTGGCAGAGCCTGATGCCCAACTGGCACAGAGCTCACAGCAGCAAGCCCGGCTCCGTGACTCCTACCAGGCTAGACTTTCTTGCTTCCTGATGCCATCAAGTGACCTTACCTACGTGTGGAACCTGAGGGTTCAGCACCCAGTGCTCAGCCTGATAGCAGTGGCCATGATGTCTGTCATTTCAAACCGTTGACAGCCCGTGGCAAGGAAGAAGGTGCAGGGGAGCGGTGTTCACTCACACTCATGTTTGGCTGACCCAGCACTGACAAGGACTGGAGGAGGAGCAGCCTACGTGGGCCTATGGCACCCGGGGAGGAAGGAGAAGTGGTGAGGAAGGGGGAGTGGAGGGAGGGGAGTGGAGAGGGGAGGACAGGGGGTTGAGGAAGACTGGCATTTGGGAAGGGGGTGAAGAGGTGGCTGGGAGGGGCTGGGGAGGTTTTGGATGAGACACACAGAGCAGAGGTGGAGGGCTCCCAGTGCTGGTGACCAGGTCAGCAGGCTGCCGGGGCAGCAGCAGGTGAGCAGGCTTTGCAGGGGCAGGCGCACGGGGTCCAGCGCCCTCGCAGCCCGCTCCTGTTTGGGGCTGCCTTGGCGACCCCGTGTCTTATAAGGTCCCCCTCGCCCAATCAGCAGCTCCCCTCCAGGTTCATCACAGAGACCCTGCGTGCCCCCGGGTTCTTAGAGCGCCCCTCCCGCACCCCTTCCCTACCGTCCTGATGGCAGTAACCCTCTGGAACCCTAATGGCCCTTCTGGTTTCTTGTCCCTGTCCCCAACCCTCTAGAGCTCATGAAAATTCTCACATGCAGAATATTTAAAGAAAAGGCTCAACAGTCCAATAGAAGGATAGACAAATTAATTGGGGAAACACAAATGCTCAAATTCATAAAAAGCCATTCAACCTCCTGAGTCATGGCAGAATCAGGAATTTAAGCCATTGGGACATATCTCCACATGCCTAAATGGCTAAAATTGACAATACCAAGTGTTGGGAAAGATGGGACCAAAGGGGAGCCCGTGCACTCTGGGTAAGAATATAAATGGGTGGAACCACATTAAAACAGCTTGTCATCATGTAAACTTGAACTTAGGAAGTTCAGTACTCAGGTATATTAACTCCTTCAGAAATGGGTGCTTATGAGCTTGGAAGACATGGGTCAGAATGTTTATTGCAAACTTGTTGGCAGTGATCAAAAACAGAAAAGGCAAATGTCCATCAACAGAAGACTTGATACACAAAGTGTGGTGTATTTGTACAGTAGAAGAGTATGTGAGAGAAAATAAAATACAACAACTGGCAACAACTCAGATAGAACTAAAGTTGAGTTCCAATATAAGCAAAACTACATTGCACAGTGCTGTATATTTTAATTATTTTAAAAGTCAATATAGTGACTACTGATATGAGGAAGGAGAGGGATTATTAGACCCAAGGGTCATTGGATGTGGGGGTGGGAGTTCTCCTTGGGAAGTCCCTGTTTCTTGACATGGGATTTGGTTGTCATTGCCTCCCAATAATTAATTAGACTGGGCATTTGTTTTCTGTGCTTTTCATAAAAGAGGAAAAAGACTAAGTAGTGCTACAATAAATGATTTATCTTCAATAAGGAAGATAAAACATGAGAGCGTATGTTTAAGAAAACTGAACTATACACTTATTGAAAACAGTTTAATGTTTGGTTTGGAAGGACTCATTGTGAAAAAGGAACTTTCAAGTTTCCTTTTTATATGGTGTACAGTGTTGAATTGAGTGTTCCATTAGGATTTTCCTCTTTTTTTATTCTTCTAAGTACTATTTGGCCAAGAGTTATTTTTTTTCTTTGAGCATAGCCAGTTGAGGCTCATGGGTTTCTATGAAAATGAAAAGATAAAGCATTTAGGAGGGAGCTGATGTGTTTCAAGCAGTTGAGTACCTGCCCCCCATTTGTTCCCTGTGCCTCCTAAAGAAGATGAACAATGAACAGACATGGAGCAAAAATAAATGAGCAGGGAGTGAATGTGGCTCAAGCAGTTGAGTGCCCCCCTCCCACATAGGAGGTCCCAGGTTCAGTTCCTGGTGCCTCCTAAAGATAAAACAGACAATGAGCAGACAACAAGCAAAAAACAAATCAAAACAAAAACAAAACAAGCAAACCATTAGGGAGCTATCTGGGGTGCGGGACCAAGGAAAGCATATGGGAAATTGAAACTCTTAGAAAACTCCAAACAGTATCACTATAAAAATTAAGTCAAACCACTGCCCCAGCAAGTCTAATGATCAAGTCTCCCATACATTACAACAAACAAACCCAAAACATTGATTTCTAGTTGTATCTTTACATTTGGAGTTGATAAATTTCTAGAGTACACAGAAGTTGTTTTGAAAAGGGACTGATATGAGAATCTGATAATAACTATGAACCTATTTACAGAAAAAGTCAGGGATATAAAGGCATCCATTTTATAAATTTTAGTACTGTTTCTGAAGGTTCTAAAACTCCTCCCATAGACTACCTTTTCAGAAATGCTGTTCTAGAGGGGCTGTCAAAGGTCTTACCTTATGTGTGTATTGAGTAATCTTCCCTTTCCAATGAAGGAATCTAATACTGAAAGGTAGCTATGCCTCCAGTCTGTCTATCCCTTATATTTTTAAAGACCAAAATAAAAATTAAAACACATTTTTTGTGTGATTTTATTTATATGCATATCAACTATTTGTCCACAGAGGTATTGTGCTATGCAATATTTTAAGGCTGTTGGACCATCCTCAACTGACACTAAGGGAATCTGGGGGAATGTTAATTGATTTATGTGTTTCTGATACATCATTAATAAAATTAGCATGGCACATTGTAGCATAGAAAAGTGGAGAATGTCAACTAAAGTCCTTTGTAAATATTTATGTGCTGTACTTTGAGGTACACACATGGTAAGAATGGAAGAAAGTATTTAATTCAGACACATCTTCCCTCTTAAGATGATTTGAAACAAAGGATCAAATGTATACTCAGTGGATTTCTTCTTTACATCCCTGGCACTGGTACCCATTGCTAATATAAAGGTTAATTTCTCATTTAGAAGGGACAAAAGAGAGCAGTATATTACCTCTCAGGTAAAGTAAACCCCTGTACCTTGCTGAGTTGAAAGTGTCAGACTTTGCATTCTACACAATTTGTTGTGGACATTGGGTCTCTGTACGGCTTCCTCCCACCGCCACAGTTTGCTGACCTCTGGCCTGGATTTTGACTTGTCCCCTTCTCATTTTTAATCTGCTAAGAAAATGTTTCTGAACTCGCAGTGTTGTGCTACTATTGCTATCATCAGTTTTCAAAGCTTTACAATGAGCCAAAACAGAAATTTGGTACAAATTAAGCATTAACTCCTCCTTTCTCTACTCCCAATCCAGCCCCTGGAAACTTACATTCTAGATGCTAACTCTTTGAGTTTAATTATTCTAATTAGTTCTTAACAGTGAGACCATAGAATATTTGTCTTTTTCTGTCTGGTTTATTTCACACAATATAATGTCTTCAAGTTCATCCATGTCATATGAATGAGAAAATCATTCCTCTTTAATGCTGAACAATATTCTATTGTATATCTATAGCACATTTTATTTATGCATTCATCAGTTGATGAGCACACAGGTTGTTCCCATCTTGTTGCTATTGTGGATATTGCTATGAACATCAGCATTCAAATACCTGTTCAAGTCCTTGCTTTGAATTATTTTGGGTATATAACTTGTAGTGGGATTGCCAGGTTATATGGCAATTGTATACTTAGCTTCCGGAGGAACAACCAAACTGACTTCCACACTGTCTGCAGTATTTTACATTCCCACCAACAGTGAGTGAGTTTTCCTCTTTCTCCGCATCCTCTTCAATGCTTGTAGTTTTCTGATTTTTTAATAGTGGCCATTCTATTAATAGTAAGTGTGAAAGACCTCATTGTGATTTTGATTTGCATTTCCCTAATCTTTTCATGTGCTTTTTAAGCCATTTATATATCCTCTTTGGAGAAGTGTCTATTCAAGTCTTTGGCATATTTTTAAATTGGTTTGTCTCTTTGTTGTTGAATTTAGGAGATTTTATGTATTCTGGATGGTAAGTTCTAATCAGATATATGGTTTCCAAATATTACCTCTACCTGATATTTACCTTTTTCTTTGTTTCAATGTTGATGGAATCCTTCTCCTGTCTCTGTCATCCTCCAGAGAACTCATCCAGTGGCATTTGGCCTTTTATTTGTTGACTCTGAGGGGTAGACTTTTCCAGGAGAAGTCTTACTTGGGCATGTAGATATCAACTCTTAAAAAAGTTTTTAAATTACAAAAACTTTGAACTTGTTGTCTGTCTGACTAAAGGTTTGCCAGTATTATTGACATTGCCAATGAACCAACTTTTGGTTACCTTGATTCTATTTCTTGTTATTGTTGTTCTCTATTTTATTTATCTCTCTGCTCTACTTGTTTTTGTTCCTTCTGCTTACTTTGAGTTTATTATGCTTTTTATTTAGTTTTTTCAGGAGTGAGGTTAGGGCTCTGATTTGAAATCTGCCTTATTTTTAAAAATTTATTTATTTAATTTTAGAACACAAAATGTTGCCACTACAACAGGGAGCCAAGAGATGCAGGAGAATTGCATCCAGCATCCATGTGGAATCTAAGCCCCCTCTCCATATAGATGTGGAGTGGACACAACCATTCCAGGGTCCACAGGATGGAGGAATAGAGTATGGATTAGAGTGGACTTACTGATATTCTATTCTGGAACTATTGTGATTAGTAATGGAAGAAAATGTAGCATTGATGTGGAGAAAGTGGTCATGGTAGCTGCTGAGGGTAGGGAGTGGGAAGAAGAGATGTGATGTGGGGCCATTTTTGGGACTTGGAGTTGTCCTGGGTGGTACTGTAGGGACAGTTACTGGACATTGTATGCCCTCCCATGGCCCACTAGGTAGACTGGGGGAGAGTGTAAATTATAATGTAAACCATTGACCATGTGGTGCAGTGGTGCTTGGAGATGTATTCACCAGGTGCAATGAATGTCCCATGATGATGGAGGAGGTTGTAGTTATGGGAGGAGTGGGGTGAAGGGGGTGGGGGTTATATGGGGCTCTCATTTTTTTTTTACGTAACATTAAAAAATAAAGACAAAAAATGTTGCATTAAAAATGTAAGAGGTTCCCTTTTACCATCCCCTACCACTCCACCCCTGGCCACTTCTCCCACATCAATAACCTCTTTCATCATTGCAGCACATTCATTGCATTTGGTGAATATATTTTGGAGCACCACTGCACCACATGGATTATAGTTTACATTGTAGTTGACACTCTCCCTCAGTACATTCAGTGGATTATGGCAGGATATATAATGTCCAGCACCTGTGCCTGCAATTTCATTGAGGACAACTCCAAGTCCCAAAAATGCCCCCGCATCACATCTCTTTTATCTTCTCCCTGCCCACAGCAACTACTTTGGCCACTGTCTCCATATCAATGATACAAATTCTTCCATTGCTAGTCACAATAGTTCTATAGAATACCAGTAAGTCCACTCTAATGCATATTTTACTCTTCCACCCTGTGGACCCAGGGATGGTGATGTCCACTTCACCTCTAAATTAGGAGGGGCCTTAGATCTCACATGGTTGAGAGGTGCAATTCTCCTGCTCACAATTGTAGGCACTCCTGGTTCCCTAACATGGTGTTTGACCGTCTTCAACTCTGTGTTAGCTGACCTGCATAAGGCCAACAAACCAGAGAATAAGACTGCAAGTATGCTGAGGCTCAGGGCTCACCTAGCACATGTGCAGTTCAGAGATTCAAGTCTCCTGAGTATACACCAAGACCAGCACCAGCCATAGGTTCAGTAAAAGTGACATAAGAGGCATGTGCGGAAAGGTCATATCTGAGTCCAAATCCATCACATATAGAAGCATAAATTACAAAGTAGGGCCCACTGACAAGGCACCAATCTGCAGAGCTGTCTGCCATGACCATAGAACCTGTGTGTCTCCATAGCCTCAGGTACACCAGTACCTGAAGTTGTATCTACTTTGACTATTCCTGGGGTGCTGCTGACATGTGCATGTGACCCCTCTGATGATCTCCCAATGCTTTTTGAAGTTTCTTAGCCATATAAACTCATTTGTGTTTGCCATTTCCCCTTTTTATTCATGGTCTTTTTCTAGTTGTATCACCAGCTGGTGATTGGTAGTAATACCTCAGTGCCCAGGAAACTCATCCGTGGGAGTTATGTCCCATGCTGGGGGAAAGGTGATGCATTTACATGCTGAGTTTGACTTAGAGAGTGGCCATATTTGAGCAACTTAGAGGCTCTTAGGAGTTTCCTCTTAGGCAAACCTAGTTGAAATTTCAGGCACACAGGCTCATAAGCATAGTCATCAGTATCAAGGGCTCATCATTAGACCATCCTTCTTCACTGGTCTTTACCCTTGCACTTGGGAGACTTTTGCTGTTCCATTGGGGAATGTGACAGAGTGCACCTATCTAGGAACTCAGCACTCCCTCAGTTGTTGTTTGTAACTGTAACTGCTGTAAAATACACAACGAATGTCCAAACATTTTTATATATCATATATACATGCCCTGGAGAACCTCCCAACCATGTGTCCTCCATCAATAACATCCCACAAGAGTGTTCCTCCCCTGCCATAGTTGAACAACTCTGTGGTCAAAACTTTTTTAAAAAATGAAGCCTAATATATTGCCAAATTTAAGTAGTAGGAAAATGAAATAGAATATTAATGATAGGTTTAAAGAGTAGAAATAGAATACATATTAATTTAGAAAACTAAAATAAAGTAAAAAATAAATTGGGAAATTAAAAAATGAAATATATCATAATACTTTGTTTTTGACATTTTGCCTTTCATCACTGTAATCGGTGTTGCCCTGTATGTACAATGAGAAGGCAATTTCTTCCTTTCTCAGTGTCTACATCCTTTTTATAAATTTTTAATTTTGCCTTCAAAAAAGTTTTAGATCTCAGTAAAGTCATATATACAATATAGGGGGCTCCCTTATACCCAACATCAAACCCGTTTCCCACTTCCCCAGCAATGTTATTTTTACATGTTCATGCTATATTTGCTGCAGTTGATGTACAGATATTGAAACATAGCTACCAAACATGGTTCTATTTTGGTTTACATTATGGTTTATATTTTAGACTATACACTTTTCTAAAATTTTACTTATATTATGGCTTACATTTTAGAGTATACACTTTCATAACTTCTGGTAAAATTTAACATGTCCTATATCCATCATCGAACCATCTTGTGGAACACTTTATTGCCCCACCCCCCAATTACCCTGCTTCCATCTATTCTATTCCACTCTCATCCTCTCCTCAGGGCCCACAGTGACAATTGATCTTCTCTTCCTGAAGAAGCAGATTCATAGATACTTGCAACAGTGCTGAGAGCTTGACACTCTAGGCTGTCCTCCTCCATTGGGAGCCACCGATTCTCTCAAGAGAAACCCTTCCCTGTGTTTGAGAACATCAGGTCTCCCAAGGATGGAGGTAAAACTTCCAACTCATTGCATGTGTCTCCACCCAGTATTTTAACACACTGTGACAAGATAAGCACTGACACACTCCCTAAAAGCCTGCCCCTGTGTCAGACCCCCCATTAAGCACCTTAATTAACCCTTCCTTATATTTTCAAAAGAGTTTTCTCAACATTATAGTTTCAAGCACATACCTGACAATCTCCCATGTTCATCTGCTTCTCTTAACTATCCCCCCAATTCCTTGAACCACCTGACCCACCGTCCCAATCCTACCATTCTCAAGCCTGCAAAGCCCCACCTAACAGTATGCCTATGCCCCCATCTTATCCCTTCCCTGTACTTACCTCTAATTTCTCATACATTTCACCCATGTAGGCATGGAAGGAGGAGACTGCCTATCTGCAGAGAAGACTCATGAGTAGAGCACTCCACACCCTGGGGGCCATTGCCCATCCTCCCCTGGAGGCACAAGCTGCCTTGGGAGCTGTTCTGTGACTGGAATTGGCAACTCCACTTCCCCAAAACAGGGAAGAGACAGCTGGGCACCAACTTCAGCTACTGAGGAGTAAATTCAGCAGGCTAAAGTATAATCCTTAGAACAGCTAAAGTTTGAGCCTGTCCAAGTCAGAAAGAGGCCAGGAGCAACCATCTAACTCTGCACATGGCATGAGGAGAAGTGGGGTGGGCTGAACATCACAGTACTGGTAGGGACTGGCTTCTTTCCATACAGATCACACTGCAGCTCTAGTTTAGGCCTCAGCCCCACATCTGGTAGGGAGGAAGCTAGAGGGACCTGTGCCAGCCTATCTGGGAAAATACAAGCCATGCCACAGAGGCTGGTGATTAGCCTACTTTGGCAGCACAGGCTTACACAGGAGCTATTCTGTGGCTGGAATTGAAAGCTCCAACTCCCAAAAATGGTAGAGGAGATGGTTGGCCACTGATTTCAGCTACTGATTAGTAAATTCAATGCTAAAGTATAACCCTAAGTACATTAAAGTTTGACCTTATCTGTGTCAGAAAGAGGCCAGTAGCCACCATTTTGACTCTACCACCAGCATGATGGGAAGTAGGGCTGACCAAAAATCACAGTGATGGTAGGAACCAGATTCTTTCACCCAGAATGGCCTGCAGCCCTAACCTAGGTTTCAGCCCCACCTCTAGCAGGGAGGGGGCTTTTGGGCTCTGTACCACCCTATCCAGGTAACTGTAGGTACCTCTGGCTGGCATAGACTGAATAACTGGAAGTCTACCAGGGCAAACGAGGTCATCATGGACCCACAGTGCTTAGATTGTTGCCCACACCTGCAGCTCCATCCCTATCCTGGGCAGGGGAGAAAGGGATATTTATCTTCATCAGTCTCTCTGGGCAACTACAGTCTAGGCCTGCATGACTTGGATTACTCCACACAGCTATGTCTCTGTTCCTACCACTGACAAAGGAGAAAGTTGGGATAAGCTTCATTGGTGCCTGAGGCAATGAGGACAGCTTGAGCCTCCACAGCTTAGAGCATTAACTACATCCTTGGTTCCCACTGCACAACCAGCAGGGGGAGAAAGGGCAGGAAGCCCTAAACTAAAGAGAAAAACTGCATCCAGAATAGATACTTTAGGGAAGCAGACTTGGCCCAGTGGAGAGGGTGTCCGTCTACCACATGGGAGGTCCGTGGTTCAAACCTCAGGCCTCTTTGACCTGTGTGGAGCTGGCCCATGTGCAGTGCTGATGCATGCAAGGAGTGGCATGCCATGCAGGGGTGCCCCTGTGTAGGGGAGCCCCACCTGCAAGGAGTGCTCCCTGTAAGGAGAGCCGCCCAGCGCAATAGAAATTTCAGCCTGCCCAGGAATGGCGCCACATACATAGAGAACTGACAGAACGAAATGACATAACAAAAAGAAACATAGATTCCCATGTCACTGACAACAGCAGAAGCAGACAAAAAACACACAGCAAATGGACATAGAGAACAGACAACCAGGGTGGGGTGGGTTGGGGCAGGGTGGGGCAGGGCAGGGGAAGGGGAGAGAAATAAAATAAATCTTTAAAAAAAAAAAAGAATAGATACTCTAGTAAGTCAGATGTCAAGACACCAACAAAAAAAATCCACACCAAGAAACAGGAAGATATGGCCCACTTAAAGGAACAAGATAAGCCTCCAGATGACATAAAGGAGTTGAGACAACTAATCACAGATGTTCAAACAAATCTCCTTAATAAATTCAATGAGATGGTTAAAGAGATTAAGGATACTAAGAAGACACTGGATGAGCACAGAGAAAAATTTGAAAGCACACATAGAAAAATAACAGATCTTATGAGAATGGAAGGGGCATAAATGAAATTAAAAAGACATTGGAATTATATAATAGATTTGAGGAGGCAGAAGAAAGGATTGGTGAGCTTGAAGAAATGGCCTCTGAAAGCAAATGTACAAAAGAACAGATGAAGAAAAGAATGGAAAAAATTGAACAAGGTCTCAGGGAACTAAATGACAGCAAAAGACATGCAAACATAAATGTCATGTGTGTCCCAGAAGGAGAAGGAAGGGAAAAGGGGCAGAAGGAATATTTGAAAAAATAATGGTAGAAAATTTCCCAATCCTATTGAAGGGCATAGATATCCATGTGCAAGAAGCACAATATACTCCCATCCAAAAAACTCTGAATAGACCAATTCTGATACACATACTAATCAGAATGTCAAATGCCAAAGACAGAGAATTCTAAGAACAGCAAGAGAAAAGCAATGTATAACACATAAGGGAAACCCAATTCAATTAAATGCTGATTTCTCACCAGAAACCATGGAGGTAAGAAGACAGTGGTGTGATATATTTAAGATACTATAAGAAAGGAAAAAACTTACAGCCAAGAATCTTATATCTGGCAAGACTGTCTTTTAAAAATAAGGGTGAGTTTAGAATATTCACAGATAAATAGAAACTGAGAGAAATTCTAACAAAGAGACCAGATTTTCAGGAAACTCTAAAGAGTGTGTTAGAGCCTGAAAAGAAAAGACAGTAGAGAGTGGTCTAGAAGAGAGACTAGAAATGAAGATTATATCAATAAAAGTAAATAATTTTTTTTAAATGGTGAAAATATAATATGACAGATAAAACTCAAATAGTCAGGAATAATCTTAACCAATGATGGAAAGCACTTGTATTCAGAAAACTGCAACTCAATGTTAAAAGAATTCAAGAAAGGCCTAATAATTGGAAGAACATTCCATTCTCATGTATTGGAAGACTAAATATCACTAAGATGTCAATTCTACTCAAACTGATATACAGATTCAATGCAATCCCAATAAAAATTCAACCAGCATTTTTAAAAATTGAAAACATGATTAGCGAATTTATTTGGAAGCGTAAGGGGTCCTGAATAGCCAGAAATATCATAAAAAGGAAAAGCAAACTCTTATTTCTAGACTTTAAATAATATTACCTAGCTATAGTGGTAAAAACAGCATGGTACTGGTGTAGAGACAGACACATAGATCAATGGAACCATATTGATGGTTCACAAACAGACCCTCACATGTATGCTCCAGTGATTTTTTACTAGACTGTCAAATCCACATAGCTTGGATAGAAGAGTCCATTCAACAAATGTTGCTGAAAGAACTGGATATTCATAGCCAAAAGAAGGAAAGGGGCCCCCTCTCTCACACCTTATCCAAAAATTAACTCAAAATGGTTCAAAAAACTAAAAATAAAAGCACAAACCATAGAAGAAATTATGGGAAAATAGCTTCAAGACCTGGTGGTAGGTGGTGGGTTCTTAAAGGAGATATGAAGAGGACTGAGATGAACTACTTATTTTAATGTATGTAGAAGTTTTAAATAGCTTACTGTAAAAGTGTGGAAATGTATAGAGTGGATGGTTACACATAATAACAGCTAGTTTATAAATGAAGATGTGGCTGAAAATGGTAGTCTAGGTATTTAAATACCAATTGACAGAATGCTAAAGAATGACCTAGGAAGGGAATAGCACAGTAAACCAAGAGGTGGATGAGATTCATCGTTGATAGTACAGATGCAAGAGTGTCCTTTGTTAGCTAGAGTAAATATACATCATTACTGCAGGGTGGTGGGAATGTGGAGAAACATGGGAAAGATACAACTGGAGTGACTTATGAACTGTGGTTCACAGTAATACTATAATATTCTTGCATCTATGTCAAAGATGTACTGTTTTGATAATGGGGAAGTATGAAAAATATGTGCCAAATGTACACTATGGATGTGGTAGTAATCAGATGATAATATATTATTTGTAACAAATGTTCCACCACAGTGTGCTGTGTTGATAGAGGGATGTTGTTTTTCTATACATGTGCATGATTGTTTTATAAGTTTACAACTTCGGTCATAAAAAATATATTTAAAAATATTAATAGGGTGGGTGGGGGAAAAATACCCCAAATATAAGATAAGGACTTTAATTAGTAAGATTTTGGCAACAGTCTTTCATAATATGTAACAAACATCTCACGACAATTCAAGGTATTGGTGGAGGGTTTACGTATGGGACCCTGTATGATGTTATGCATGTTTGCTTTGTAAGTTCACAACTTTTAATATACACTTTTTGTTTATGCATGTTCATATACAAATGATATAAAGATAATATTTAGTAGAGTGGGTTGGGGAAAATACTTTGGTTGGTAGTAATATTTTGACAGTGCTCTTTATTCTCTATGTAAAAATGTTTAACAAAAGTGCACGGTATTGATGTTAGGGAGAGGTAAGAGAATCTTTTATGATGTTATATGCTTGTCTTATAATTCACAACTATTAGTAAATACTTATTGTTTATGTATGTTTATGTATGAGTGATATACTTCAATAATTTTTTAAAAAGATGATGGGCAGCTAGGTATATGACAAGTTCTACTGTAATAAACTTGCATACAAGTCCTTCAATAAATAAATACATAAATAAATAAATAAAAAGATTTTATATCTGCTCTCTCTAGAACCACCCAGCACAGTTGTTTGAAGTGGAAAAACATGGCCACTAATAGGTTAGAAACCAAAATTACAGCAAAGACAGATTTTAATCATCATGAGTGAATTTTGCTAATAGAGAAAATGTAGAATTGCAATAGGTACATAAAGGGAAACTAAAGTCCAGAAATGCACATTAGGAAATTCAGAGAAAAGTTTAATTTTACTTAGGCATTTATTTTCAAGTTCATTCTTTCAGTAAATACTGTATACTTTGCAAATCATCTTGAGAATTACAGAAAAAAATTTCTAAATCCTCATTATGGATTAAGAAGTCAATAAAATAATTGAATGAAATAGCCCAACATATGGTGAAAGAGAAAAAACAATCAGAAGACCCATAGACAACTATCAATCATCAATGATTTGCATTGTATCCTAGGGCAGGACACAATTGTTAAAATAGTAATTGTCTCTTTCCTATTTCTCACTGGCATTATAGGAGTAAATGAGAAATACAAATAAAGGTAAAAAAAGAAAATGCAAATTTTAAAATTTAAAACTGTTATGATATAAATTGCATTCACTAATATTCTTACGAGTGTAGGCTGTTGGGTTGCCTTACATAAAACTGTCAGCTGTTATTAATCTTATAAGCAAAATCCTCTAAATGGACTCCTAGGAACCTCCACTAACTTCAAGCTGAATTTACTTTTTTTAAAGTGTTTCTGGAAATTGAACCTAGACCTCATACATGGGAAGCAGATGCTCAAACACTTGAGCTGCATTCACTCCCCATATTTGTTACTTTTAAATATAACTTCTGAAGCAAGAAAATCTACCAAATAATTCAAAACATTTCATGTACAGAAATAATTTTCAGGTCACCATATATTCCCGTATTTTAAATCAACATCTTATATTCTTAGAACCATATTCCAAAATCATTTTCCATAAATCTTTTAACTACATCCAAGATCTAGGGTTTACTAGAGAAGAAATATTGTCAATACTTTGTTTCTAGAGAAACTTGAAGGACATTTTTAAAATGTAGTATAAAAAGGCCTTAAAGGTTATTTTTTTTTTTTAAAGATGTATTTATTTATTTAATTTCCCCCCCTCCCCTGGTTGTCTGTTCTTGGTGTCTATTTGCTGCGTCTTGTTTCTTTGTCCGCTTCTGTTGTCATCAGCGGCACGGGAAGTGTGGGCGGCGCCATTCCTGGGCAGGCTGCTCTTTCTTTTCAGGCTGGGCGGCTTTCCTCACGGGCGCACTCCTTGCGCGTGGGGCTCCCCCACGCGGGGGACACCCTTTGCGTGGCACGGCACTCCTTGCGCGCATCAGCACTGCGCATGGCCAGCTCCACACGGGTCAAGGAGGCCCGGGGTTTGAACCGCGGACCTCCCATATGGTAGACGGACGCCCTAACCACTGGGCCAAAGTCCGTTTCCCAAGGTTATTTTTGTTGAGTGAGTTTTTTTGCCTTTTTGTAGGGTGCATTTATAATATTTTACTTTTCCCAGTAAAGCAACTGTAGAAATAACATAAATTAAAAGACATTTTTAAGCCTTAAAATATTAGTTTATTTAATCAATGTGTTTCCTTCCATCCTTTACTTCCAAAAAGGCCTTCAGGAAATGCCAGTATTAATCAATATAATGAAAACAGGAAGAGAAGAGTGAAAGTGTCCTACACAATATAGGAAAAGAGAATAACTGAGAAGTATTTAAAATGACTAAATTCATTTACAGAAGCTGAAACATAGAAATATAGACTAGATCTTCTATTCTTTCAATCCCCAAAGGCAATATGTCCACACACACCAATTCAAGTAAACCTCATACATCAAATCTCTAATCTCTGTGAAAGATACACCAGGAGATTATTTGGATTTTTAAAATTGACAAAAAAATCATTCATAAAGACTACTTGATTTATTTAAAAAACTGACAGAAAAAGGAAGGAAGTATAGTCTCTGAACTGGTAAGGCCATAATTATCCATTTAATTACCAATGATTAGCAGTAATTCATGGTTTAGTTTCAATAAATATTTAGGGTATTGGTTAAAAGCATTTTACTTTCTGACTTGGGATAATTGTGGGAAGGGCCAATTATCCATCTTCTCTCAAGCATACCAGTATTTTATGTCACAATATTTATCTACTTAAATCTACACAGATAAAACACAAATGGATAAAAAAAAAAACTTGGTACAGTCTTTTTAATAACATTTGCCACCACTTATGCAACAGTTCCTAAGTGTTAGGTACTATGCTGAGTACTTGACACACAGAATCTCAGTTATTCTAGAGAGAAGGAAAATGGAATTTAGAGAAATGTAGTGACTTTCCTAAAGATGCACAAGTATTACAGTAAGGAACTTGGATTCAAAACCAGGCTTTGTGACTTCAAAGCCCCTGCTTGTAACTACTCACTCTGCTTAAAAAGTTTCTTACCAAAAAACCCAAAGTTTGGTCATCTACTTGCTTTCTACCTCATTAAATAGATTATTTATAATTGGAATTACTCAATATTTATTTATTTATTTAGGATATGTCTCCTATCCTGCAAAGTTCTGGGGTCATGGCCTCTGTCATTGAGAAGCTCACCATCTATCTGGAAAGAGATAATAGAACTGCTTGGCATTATTTATTGAAGGAAGAATAAGATGACATAGAAACCAAGTTTAATGCATTTTAACAATTTTTTTTCAAAACTATTATAACTTGGAAGCTTTTATTAGTTGTCAACTGTAAAGACTGAAATGAGTTTATGAAGTCTTATACTCTATACATAGGTACATGTAGGAATTGTGGAAGCTACTATTAAAATAAAAGAAGCCAAGAGTTTCAAATGAATTAGCAAGTGGATGGCTAAGAATTGAAAGAATATAAATTTAGGTTACCATGACTGTTATTAAAGCTTTAATAGTTTTTATTAGGAATTTCCCTAAGCATTGATTTAATCTGAATTCTTCAGTCCATTTGTGATAATGATAAATAATAGGACTCAAGTGTCACTTCCTCAAGGGAGTTATCCCAGATTCCCAGACAGGGTCAAATTAAGTATTTTCACAACATTCCCTATTTGTTTTGGACTCATTACAAAACAGTGTTTTAATCATCCACTGTATAATTTGTTGCTTTCTATGTTTCCCTTGATAAACCAAAATCTTCATAAAGATAGGGACAGTATATCTTGTTTATAACTATACCCTCAGCATCTACTAAGCCTTGCAAAGAGTATATATTCAATAAATGTTATTCAATGAATTAATGAACAAATATTATAAACAGGTACCTTTTTCTAAATACAATTCAACTAAGAGGAACTTAGATCTCTAAATTAGGGGTCACAAATAAGAGTTCTTGTTCTTCCTCCATTATTATTTATCACCCTTATAATGTCTTACATACCTTATCTCAATTTCATCATGGAGGTACTCTGGTAAACCTTCATAAAATTTGAGTCTCAGCAGAGAAATATCGTTGTTCCTGAAGATAATTTCTAAGGAACAGATAGAAAGGGTTACAATTCACAAGACTATCATTCATTTTACCAAACTAACAATTTAATGCAAACCCAAAACTGATTCCATGAGTGTTTATCCAAAATACCAAATTAGGGAAACAGACTTGGTCCAGTGGTTAGGGCATCCATCTACTACATGGGAGGTCTGCATTTCAAACCCTGGGCCTCCTTGACTCATGTGGAGCTGGTCCATGTGCAGTGCTGATGCATGCAAGGAATGCCCTGCCACGTAGTGTTGTCCCCCACATAGGGGAGTCTCACACGCAAGGAGTGCACCCCATAAGGAGAGCCACCCAGCATGAAAGAAAGTGAATCCTGCCCAGGAATGGTGCTGCACACACAGAGAGCTGACACAAGATGACACAACAAAAAGAAACACAGATTCCCATGCCACTGACAACAACAGAAGTGGACAAAGAAGAGCATGCAGCAAACAGACACAGAGAACAGACAACTGGGGTGAGGGGGAAGGGGAAAGAAATAAATAAATCTTTAAGAAAACACAAATTATTCTTAGATCAATGGAAAATAAATGCGCAGGAACCTACCACTTCTTTTCAACATCTTTTCTCTTCTCTTGAAAAAGGAACTTTAAATTTGTCATAATTAGTAACTTTAATTTTGTGATTATCAACTGCTGGCTATTTTTCAGAGGTAAAGCACATTTTCATATCCCAAAAACACATATTGACAATGTTGTAGGCTTTCTACAATACCCATAAATTTATTCATTATTCTTGTCTTCTTATTTGCCTTTTCTTATCATTCAAGATTAGACTGGCAAGATTCTTCCATGTTGGTGTGAGTGGTTATAATTTTTGTAGCAGTTATTGTTGCATAGTATTCAAAGAATTTCTTTTACCACAATTCCTTTCTCCACTCTTATGAACATCTTGGTCATTTTTCCATTTTTTTGTGATACAAGAGTAATTTTTTTAAAAAGTCTTTTAAACAGACTATTCCATGTATCCTTGGGCACTTGTGCAATGCCCCAGGGTGCATATCTAGTAGTGGAATTGCTGGGTCAAACTTCAATGCACTGTTTCTGCACCAGTGTACACTTTCAGCATCAGTATAGGAAAATGCTCTTTATTCTATATGCTTGCAAACACTGCCTCTATTTTATAGGAATATAAAATATATTTTAGTCTTTAATTTTCATCAACCAATCATGATGAGCAGTTTCTCCTTTTTCCGGCATCCCGATCCCCTTTATCCCTTCTAATTGTTTTCACACTCAGGTTAAAGGCCAAAAGAGTCTCCTACCCCAGGCTGTTAACATGTTGTCACACTTTTAAGGAAAGGGTTTTTGTTGTGAACTCAGGCTGTTGCCTTCCTCTTAGAAAAAAGAACTTGGATGTCTTTCTGAGATCTACTTCCTCCATATCTTCTCTCCTCATTTTCCTACATCTATGTTCAATTTTCCACTAACTTATGGATCACCTTTCCAGAATGCTTTTAGTTGAAGTGAGGATGGCATTTCCATTTGTGTCCAATTTTCCTGGTTGATTTCACTAATTTGGGGAAAAAGTGGTTTCAAGTACAGCGTGAGAAGTAAAACTAAGGAAGTTTTAAATAACTAAAGTTCACATACATACAAAAACAGTGTAGTATATTTTGTGAATATAAATTAATTTTTAATTCATTAAAATATGTGAGAGTAACATTTTCTAATTATTAAAGAATCAATCCACAGCTAAAAATAGCAGGGACAATTAGATTTAAGTATTAAACAGGCATTGTAGTACAGTGCAAGTTGGCTTGGCTTCCTATCAGAATCAGTTAGGGACTAGGAAAAAGTAAATGACTTCTTTGACTATTTTATGTATTTGCATTTTACCCCCACAGCAAATAAAGGATGACATGAGTTCATCTGATCATAATTAAGTTTGTATGTTTACTGGTACTGTGTTATTTATCTGGAAAATAGCTATACTCTCTAAATGAAATTACTTAGGAAACAAATTCATCCTTGATAGGATTTTAAAAATAATGTGATGATATAATGAATAGAAAATAAAAATCCTTCACATAACATTAACATTTATTTTGATTTATACTTATTTACAAAAATCTACATTTCTCTTCTATCTTTACACTGACCTCTGAACTAATGGCAAAAATTGGATATGATCATGTATTTTCTACGTTCACCTCTTCACACACATGCAGTTGTGAATCTGAATTCCCTTTTACTGACCGCTAATGGTGTTTGGTATAGATCATGAGCTCTGGGAGCTAGGGCTGGTTGTTTAGACTCATTCCTTACTCAGGCAGATGCTAAATAAACATATTCTCTCATTAGAGCTGTGCCCAGGAGCACTGCACAGACACCAAGCAAAAGTGCCCAGAGCTGTTTTTCTTTCAAACTCACAAAGGCAGAAAGTGGCCCATTATAAAGTTCATGATCCACTTTTCAGCACATATTTTTTTTCCTTTTTTTCCCCCAAATTCTACTCAATTTATTCATTCTTTAAAAGATATTATATTAAAAAAATATGAGGTCCCCATTCACCCCCACCGCCCCCACCCCACCAATCCACCTCAATAACACTCTCTGCAATCATCATGTCACACCCATTGCGTCTGGTGAGTACATCTCCGGGAATCGCTGCGACCCCATGTCCCGTGTTCCACACCATAGCCCACACTTTCCCTCGTTCCATCCAGTGGGCCATGGGAGGACATATGACATCCAGCAATTCTCCCTGGGGCACCACCCAAGACAACTCCAAGTCCCCAGAGTGCCTCCACATCTCTTCTCTTCCTCCTCTTCCCCTCATCCAGCAGCCACCGTGACCACTTTTTCCACATCAATGCCACAGTTTCTTGATTATTAACCACAATAGTTCATGAGTAGAATATCATTAAGTCCACTCTGATCCTTACTGATCCTGTGGACCTTGGCTTGGTTGTGTCCATTCCACATCTATGTCAAGAGGGGGTTTAGATTCCACATGGATATTGGATGCAATCCTCCTGCTTTCAGTTGTAGGCACTCTAGGTTCCGTGGTGTGGTGGTTGACATTCTTCAACTCCATGTTAGCTGAGTGGAGTAAGTCCAATAAATCAGAGTGTAGGAGCTGAAGTCTGTTGAGGCTCAGGGCCTGGCTATCATGTTGTCAGTCCAGAGATTCAAATCCCCTAGATATATCTTAAACCCCAGCACCAACTACAATTCCAGTAAAGTAGCATGAATGTCTTGTGAAAAGAGATCCCATCTGAGTCCAGCTCCATCACACAGAAACACCAGCTCCAAAGAAGGAACAACTGACATGGCAGTGAACCCCATCTGCCATGACCATAGAACCTGTGGGTCTCTTTAGCCCTCAAAAGGACCAATACGTGGGGTTGTATCTACTTTATCTGTCTCTGAGACTCTGCTCAGGTGTGCATAAGGGCAATTTTTCTGACACCCTCCAGACTCTTTTTTAGAGACTCATAGCCATATAAACTCATTTGTCTTTTCCATTTCCCCCTTAATTTAGGTAAAACAGCATTTTAAACTCCTGTTATTATATGTAGACAGGGATATTCTGCTGGTCTGCGTTGAACCTTTAATTCAAGGTCATATTCTAGTTGCATCATCAGCTGGTACTTGGTATTGATCCCTCGGAAGCACATATTTTTAAAAAGAGTCACTGTACCCAAGGTGAAACTATGTGCAGTCATAGAGTATTGAGTAACAAGGATCTCCCCAAACATGGTGTTTAGTCAGCTCTTTAAACACTGTGCACTAATAGTTTGTCCTCAGCATACATGAGTACACATTCCATTTATAATTAAAAAGATATTTTTATAAACATTTTTTCATGTTCTCAGTATTGGATTATAGCATCCCTACTATCTAATCTCTATAACTTTTCATCTATATTTATTTAATACAATTTAAAATAAAAGGAAAGAAAGAACCCTGAAATAAAATATGAATATGAATAAAAGGGGGAAATATTAGATTGTATATATGGTAACAATAAATTTTTAATGAAATTTTTAAAAAAAATCCAAAGTAGTGAACCTTAAGTTAAATTCATGAACTTTAATTAGTAGTACAATCATGGATGATGGATGCAATTCTGCTTGCAGTTGTAGGCACTCTCAGCTCCTTGGTGTGATGGTTGACCATCTTCACCTGCCTCTTAGCTGGCCAGGGTATGTCCAATAAACTAGAGGGTAGGAGTTGCACGTCTGCTGAGGCTCAGGGCCTGGCTGTCACATGGACAGTCCAGAGATTCAGGTCTCCTGAGTATATACCAAATCCAGTGCCAACCACAGGTCCAGTGAAAGTAATAGAAAAGGCATGTGTAGAAAGGTCATACCTGAGTCCAACTCCATCACATTCAGGAACCAAAACTCCAAAGTAGAGCCAACTGACATGTGGAATCAAAGCCCCCTCTTGATATAGATGGGGACTGGACATAACCATCCCAGGGTCCAAAGGATGGAGGAACAGAGTATGCATTAGAGTGGACTTACTGATATTCTACTATGAAACTATTGTGATTAGTAATGGAAAAAACTGTATCATTGATGCAGAGAAAGTGACCACTGTAGCTGCTCAGGGTAGGGAGAGGGAAGAAGAGATATGATGTGGGGGCACTTTCAGGACTTGGAGTTGTCCTGGGTGGTACTTCAGGGAGAGATCCTGGGCATTATATGTGCTGCCATGGCCCACCGAGTGGACTGGGGGAGAGTGTAAACTACAATATAAGCCACTATCTATGTGGTGCAGCAGTGCTCCAAATGTATTCAAAAATGTATTCCAAAATGCAATGAATGTGCCACGATGATGAAAGGGTTGTTAATGTAGGAGAAGTGGGGAGAGTAGAGTGGGGGTATATGGGGACCTCATTTTTTTAATGTAAGAAAAAAAAAGAAGAAAAAAATACAATTATAAAAAGGTACTTTCCTCAATTGTAACAAATGTCTCATATCACATCAAGGAGTTGGTGGTGGGGTGCTAATGGGAATCCTGTATTCTGTGCATGATTGTTCTGAAAACCCATAAAATCCCTAATAAAGGGGGAAAAAACAATCTTTCTGGACAGAAAGACATGCACATGTACGCACACAAACAACACAAGCTGGAGACACCTGGACACACAGAAACCCAGCTATGCATGATGAATGCACACATATGGATACACACACACACACCTCCTCCTTTTTCCCTCCCTTCCACCCGTAGACCATTTCCTCTTCTGACCCTACCTGCCCCCTTCCCCACTGCCTTGCAGAGAGCCCTTGCTGCTGAGCCTGTTGGGTAGAGGAGGCTGCTCTCATCACCCCTCCCTGCACAGAGCAGCTCCATCCTCTCCTTCTGCTACTCTCTGGACCAAGGTGCCCAGCCGGGCCTTCACCAGGACTGCAGAAGTTTATGCTGTTGACAAGGGGAGCCAGATGGCCAAGCCATGTGGGAGCTGAGAGGTACAAGTGAGAGACAGGGACAGAATTCAGGGAGGAAAAGCAAGCTCAAAAGAGGAGAGGCCTGAACACCGTGTGTGTGAACTGCTCAGGTCCCTCTTGAGGCCGCTTAGGCCCTGGACCAACATGGGCATAGTTGGCATCTCCTCAGCATTCAGTGGGCTGTTCTTATTGTCACCAGCCCATCAGCCTAGAGCCTGCATGAGTTTTAGAATGGAGGGGGGTCTTAAACACCTGATTGTCAAAAACATCATTGTTATAGAAGCTCAGTGTTTCCTAAACAGAGGGGGGCATTAGACAACCACTCATGGCCTAATTCTTTCCACCAAACCTGCTGGTTAGCATCTGCATCTGTAGGGGTTGGGGACTATGTCTAGATCATTCGACACAATGCCAATGCCAAAAACCCAATCAGCACCTGCCTTTGGGGATGTGATGATGCTAAAATGGACACATCTTAGCAGAAATTTTTCTGTTGGACTTTATATAAAGCAGCTCTTCCTAGTGGTCATTGTCAGATTGATGTATGGGGAATATATCTTTTGGCCTGTTTATCTGTTACAGAATAATAAATGGAATGGATGTATAGAATCTGTCCAGTTAGGATGGAAATATGATAGGGCCTTAAAAAGGAATAAAGTTCTGATACATGTGACAACATGGATGAACCCTGAAGACATGTTATGTGAAATAAGCCAGACACAAAAGCACAAATATTGTATGATCTCACGGATATGAAATAATTAGAATAAGAAACCCAAAGCCAGAACCTAGAATACTGGTAATCAGGGAATGGTGGGGATAGGGAATAGGAAGATAAGGCTTAAACTGCACAAAACATTCCTGTTTGGGTTGATTGTAAAGTTTTGGTAGTAGGTGGTAGTGATGGTAGCACTATATTGTGGATGTAAGTAACATCTCTAAAATATAGATCCAACTTTGGTTATGAAAGGAAATGTTAGCTTGTATAGAGAGCAATAAAATAATAATTTTTAAAAATCCATGGCACTGTATGACACAAAGAATGAACCCTAAGTTAAACCATGAAATATAATCTATAGTTCAATTTTATAAAAGTGCCATCAATTTTAACAAATACCCCATACCAATGCTAGGTGTCAATAACAGGGTGGCATATGGGAATGTTGTATTTCATGCATGATTGTTTTGTAAACCAAATGTTTCTCTATTTAAAACATATATGAATAGAGAGTAGGATCACACATAGGAAGATATTTCCTGTCTAGATTTTTAAATTTCACTCAGCGGAAGTCCATTGAGTAGCTTGTATAAGTTTTTTTTTTTAAGATTTATTTTTTTAATTTCTCTCCCCTTACCCTCCTCCCCAGTTGTCTGCTCTCTGTGTTCATTCACTGTGTGTTCTTCTGTGACCGCTTCTATCCTTATCAGTGGCACCAGGAATCTGTGTTTCTTTTTTGTTGCACCATCTTGTTGTGTCAGCTCTCCATGTGTGTGGCACCATTCTTGGGCAGGCTGCACTTTCTTTCATCCTGGGCAGCTCTCTTATGCCAGATAGCAAGTTACCACCAATCCAGTAGTTTCTGTGGGTCAGAAGTCTGCTAAGTTAGCTGGGTTGTCTGCTCAGGGTCTTACCAGGTAAAAATCAAGTGGTCCCCAGGGCTGTTTTTACCTGAGATTCTAGGGGGAGTTCACTTCTTCCATCATTCAGGAGTTTGGCAAACTGGGTGTTTCTTTCTCTTGCACTCCACATCTCCCTCCATCTTCAGGGCAGCAGTGGCACCTGGAGTCCTTCTCATGATTCCCATCTCCCTGATATCCTCTTCCTCACTTCTTAGCATTTCAGGCTCATGTGACTGCACTGGATACCTCCTCCTCCTTAGAGTTTTCAAGCACACAAAGCCCCATCAGTCTGCAGCAGTTTGACTGACAATTGCCCCTTCCCAGATGAATGTCCTATGCCTCCTGCCTTCCAGTCCACAGCTCACCAAGTGTCTTAAGATCTCAGTCTGTGACCCCACCATGACCTGTATCCCCACTTTTTTCCATGGAAATTTCCAAAAATCTACTTGCTGCCAAATTCAGGGTCAAACCAGCCCAGGTCTCCTAACCTGGAGATATCTGTCACCCCCTACTTCTTACTTTTTTGACATTTTTATTTAAGTATATAATGCATACATGAACATAAACAATAATGTATAGTAAAAGTTGTGAACTTATAAATAAACATGCATAACATCATACAAGGGCCACATCCATCATCCCAATACCTTGCATTGTTGATACATTTGTTACAAACCATGGAAGAGCATCACCAAATACCATCACTATTGTCTATATCCTATACCAATGCATTCTTCCCCCAACCCACCTTATTTTTTAAAATATATTTTTATAACAGATGTTGTAAACTTACAAAATAGTCAAGCACGTGAGTAAAATTCCCAAACAACATCCCTTCACCAACACACCACACCATGGTGGAGTATTTGTTAGATTATGAAATAATATCATCAGATTATTGCCACCAACCATGGTCCATAGCATACCTTTGGCACATTTTTTCCATTCCCCCATTATCAACACAGTATATCTTTGACATTGATGAATATTACAGTATTGCTGTTAACCACAGTCCATAGGTCACACCAACTTATTTTTCCCATGCTTCTCCACATCCAAACACCCTGCAACAGTGATGTACATTCACTCTAGCTCATACGACACTCTTGTATCTATAACACAAACTACAATTCTCATCCACCTCTGAATTCACTGTGTTATTCAGTCCCAAGATTATTCTCTGGCTTTCTTTCAACTGGCATTTACTTCCCCAGACTGTCCTTTTCAGTCACAATCACATTTGTAGACCAGCTGCTACTCACTATGTGTTACCCTCAACTCTATCCATTTCCACACTTTTATGGTCAAGTTAATTGAAACTTCTATATGAATTAAGCATCAGAAGTTCTTCTCAGCCCTCCTCCTATCTCCTAATAACCTATACCCAGATTTTAAGCGAATGCATTTATTATTCATATTTAGTTCATATTAATGAGACCATGCAATATTTGTCCTTTTGTGTCTGGCTTACATCACTTAGCATAATGTCTTCAAGATTCATCCATGTTATCAAATGTCTCCCAATTTCATTTTTTCTTATTGCAGCATAGTCTTCCATCAAATATCTATACATTTTCTTTATCCATTCATTGGTTGATGGACATTTGGGTTGTTCCCATCTTTTGACAACTGTTCATAACACCACTATGTGGTGATGCAACTAGAAAAAGACATTGAATAAAAGGGGGAAATGGTAGAGACAAATGAGTTTATATGGCTAAGAGACTTCAAAGTGAGTCAGGAGGTCATCAGAAGGGGTGCACTTACACACATCTCAGCAGGAACTCAAGAGACAGCAAAAGTAGATAAAATCCCAATTAGTGGTGTTCCTGAGGGCTATGGAGATACCCAGGTCCTATGGTCATGACAAATGTCTCTGGAGTTCAGTGCTTTGCCAGTGGACCCTACTTTGAATTTGTGCTCCTGAGTGTGACAGAGTTGGACTCAGGTGTGTCCTCTCTGCACATGCCTTTTGTGTTACTTTTACTGAACCCATGTTGGTGCTGGGGTTGGTGTATGCTCAAGAGACTTGAATCTCTGGACTGGTCATATGCCAGCTGTGCCCTGAGCCTCAGCAGAGTTGTAGCACCTACTCTCTGATTCATTGGACTTGCCCATGTTGGCTAACAAGGAGATGGGGATGGTCAACCACGACACCAGGGAACCAAGAGACTACAACTGCAAGCAGGAAAATTCCATTCATCAGCTATGTGGGATCTAAGTCCCCTCTTGAGTTAGAGGTGGGGTGGGCATCGCCATCCCAGGGTCCTCAGGATTCAGGAAGAAAACATGGATTAGGGTGGATGTACTGGTATTCTATTATAGAATCACTGTGACTCTAGCAATGGAAGAAACTATCGTGGATATGGAGACAGTGGCCATGGTAGTTGCTGAGGGTAGGGAGAGGGAAGAACAGGTGTGATATGGTGGCATTTTCGGGACTTGGAGTTGCCCTGAATGATATTGCAGGGACAGATGCAGGACATCATATATCCTGCCATAACCCACTGAATGGACTGGGAGAGAATGCAAACTACAATGTAAACTATAATCCATGCTGTGTGGCAGTGCTCCAAAATGTATTCAAGTGCAATGAATGTACTATACTGATGAAAGAATTTGGTGATGTGGGAGGAATGGGGGGCTGGGGAGTGGGGGTATATGGGACCCTCTTATATTTTTTAATGTAATATTTTGTATGCTCTATGTATCTTTAAAAAAATTTTTTAATCTATTAAAAAAAACTAACAGCACTATAAACATTGGTGAGCAGATGCCTGTTCGTGTCATAAGTGTTTTAGTTTCTTTGGATATATTCCTAGTAGAGGAAATGCTGGATTGTCAGAGTCAAAGACCCGAGCGTATCGGGAATGAAAGAAAAAGAAAGATTGGGTTCAGGGGATCTGAGAGCATTGATTTCTCAAGCTCATCAGACAACTTTATTGAGCTGAGGGGCTAGTATTTATACCCCTAACATATGTGACATTCATCAGTAAATCAAGTTACCTATTACCCTTACCTCATTTCTATTAACTAGTGATTGATGAACACCAACAAACTTTACTGAAACTATTATTATAAAAATCAGTAACTATACTCATAAATCCTGTTACTCAGGATGTTCCATCCTATATGTTCTTGTTCCGCCTGCAGGTGTGCTTTACCCAGCCATGATTATGATCCGCACCAATAATTATAGGGGACAGCATGACTCAGTGGTCAAGGAAGTAACTTGCTTCCATGGAAACAACATGCCTTTGTTTTCCACATTTCCCCCTTTTTGTTTTAGTCAGGGTGGCTGTGCCTGTCTTAGGCTGCCCTCCTCTGAGAGTCTTACCCGTCATTGACTACCAGCCAAGCACACTGACCTCGGGGAACTTATTGCAATGTTTTTGCAAGGACCAAGTTATTGGCCTGTCCCATGGTATCCACTCGGTGCAATCTCTGGCAAACACCTTTTCCCAGGCAGGTAACAACAATGAGCGACAGGATCAATACACATAGTCCTATTCCTAAAAGTGATAGAAAATGCTGTGACTTCCACCAGTTAACGGGATTAAACTTATTTAAATGTGAAATCAAATCATTAAAGACGTCCTTATCATTATCTACGTATATCTGATTATGAGACATTTCTAGAATCTTTTTCTGCAATTCTTTAATTTCTAATGACATATTTCCTCTATGTCCTAGTAAATGATTCTTAATTTTATCCCATTGAAACATTGAAGTGTAATAATCCAAAGGAGTAATACAAAAACTACTTCCATTCCAATCACATTTCAATCCTCTTAACAAATTTAATTTATAAACTTGATCTCCTAAATTTAAGACAGCAGACTCTAAATCACTAACTCTATTATTCAATTCTTCATCAATGTGTTCTTGACTATGCCATAAGTCACTTGCATTCTTGTGCCAATCATGCATGCATGCATTGTTGTGTTTGCACCATTTCATGCAATGTAACAATGGCAGTGGCAGCAGCAGTGATGACACCAATGAGTCCCAGGATGCTAGCTATTAAAAGTCCCAAAAATCTCTTAGAATGTTTCAACAGTCCTTGAGCTAAATGGAATAGAAGATGATTCTCCAGAGATGACTGCCAAATCCGATTCAACTGCACCGGGATCCACACTCCTCATTGTTGGTGAGCCATGGTGATAATATGTCCATTCTGTAAAATATTCTCAGACAAGGAAGTATACAAAGCACCATTCTTATAGAATAAAACATTTTCAGTTATGGTAGCCTTCCCTGCCACAAACATGGATCTCTGACACATGATTGAAAATGATGAATTTGATCTAAATGCAAATATTGCCCATCCACTCTTATTATCATTCCATTCAGAAGTAGATGCAACTCCTAAAAAGACTTTCCATATTTGTTTTTGATCATGGACTACAGTGCTATTGCACCATGGAAAAGGAATCCAGTTCCCTATATATTTCCAATCACTATTATTTTTAGTAAAAATTATTTTCTCATCCAAATCAAGGGATTCATGAAAGGGATATTGCATATTACTAATTTATTGTCCCTTGCTATTTATACCATACCAAATAAATCTGCCATTATATTCGTTGGGATTCCCCATAGGGGCACTTTCCCACACTATTCCATAGGAATCATTAAAAATGACAGATCCTCTTCCCATATGGCATTCATACCATCTTTGTATATCCCCAGCATTCCTCTTGGGACAATTATAGCTTGGATACTTATATCCTTGGTATTGATAAGAAGGAAATAAAGTTACAAAAAATTTAGTATTATTATTATTAAACTCAATCATAGTTCTATTTTTCACAGTCATACATGGTAGGCAGTTACCAATGCAAAGAGGTCGATAATCAAATGGAAGAAGAAGATTATAGATCCCTTGTCCTTCTTCTTCTGGCTTAAGTGGTAATCTATCATCCACAGGGGTATATGGAAATATATGAGTTTTATTCAAATAAACAGGAAAAGAAGAATCTTTCCAGGTTAACACTCAGAGTAATGGGGGATTAGGTATATATGCCCAATATGTGTAGTTACCATTGCCGGTTTCTTTCACTATCAGTAGGATCCATATGTGTAGAAGACTCCACTTCTTCAGTCCTAGGTTTAATCCTTTTTGCCGGAAGCCAGATTTCTTCTCCATTTTCTGAAATGACAAGAGCATAACCTCGCCCCTATACTTTAACCTTGCCTTTCTTCCATTCATTACTCAAAACATCTTTCCAAAATACAGGTTGATTCTCAGATTCTGCAATTTCTGTGGATGTTTGATAATGTCCAAAATGACATTCTGCCAGTGTCATAGAATCATAAACATTAAGAAAACTTAAGGTAAATAAAGCTTTAGCCAATAGATCTTTAGGTGATATCATGCCATCATCTCCCCCTTTTTGTTTTAAAAGCATAGTCTTGAGAGTATGATGGCATCTTTCAACAATAGCTTGACCTGTAGGATTATAGGGAATGCCAGTAACATGTTCAATAGCATATTTCATACAAAAGGAAGCAAAGGATTTACTAATGTAAGAAGGTCCATTATCAGTTTTAATTTTCAGAATGCATCCCATCACAGCAAAAGCAGACCAGAGATGTGAGCAAACATGATGAAACTGTTCCCCACTTTGAGCAGTAGCCCACATGAAATGAGAATGTGTCAATACAAACATGAACATATTGTAGTTTACCAAAGGATGGTGTGTGAGTAACATCCATCTGCCATAATTGATTAGGAGTCAGGCCTCTGGGATTAGTTCCAGCCTGAAAGGCACTGCTGTTAGTGGTCCACAGATAGGACAAGTACAAATAATTTCCTGCACTTGTAGTCTTGTTAACTTTGGATATTTATTCTGCAGGCCTTTAGCATTAATGTGAGTTAAAGCATGATAATCATGAGCACTTTATAAACACCCTACTAATAAGTCAGCTCGAGCATTACTTGCTGTCATAGGACCAGGCAAAGAGGTATGGGAACGTATGTGAGTAATGTAAATAGGATGCTGTCTTAGTGTAATGAGATGTTGTAAATCAGCAAAAAGTTGAGATAATTCATCAGTAACAAAGATATGAGCTGTTTCAATATGCTTGACAGTAAGGCACACATATTCAGAATCAGAGACAATATTTAAAGGTTCCTGAAATATTTTTAACACCTTAATGATGGCAGCAAGTTCAGTACGCTGAACAGATGTGAATGGAGCCTGCCAAACATGTTCTTTTCCAGTTGTAAAGAATGCTGCTTTCCAGTTACTACTTCCATCAGTGAACACTGTACATGCATTTTCTAAAGGTAGAGATTTTATAATCTTCGGTAATATCCAAGTAGTTTTCTGTAAAAAAGTAAGTAATTTTGAATTAGGAAAATGATTATCAATAACACCTTGAAAGTCACTGATAGCTATCTGCCATTGAGGGTTGGTTACATATAAATGAATTTCTTCCTGTGACAACTCACAAATAATGTGATCAGGATCAGACCCTCTAAGTTACATTAAGCGCACACATCCTTTTGCCAATATATTAATAATTTTTTGCTGATAAGTTTGTAATCTTTTTTGTTTATTATTAGGTAGGAAAATCCACTCCAAAACTCCCTCTTGCCACAATAAAGCTGGGGGAGATTGCACAGTGGAGAATATAATTAAATCTACATCTTTTTCAGGATCAATTTGTGTTAACTGTTCTTGTGAAATCTTTCTTCAATTAAATTTAACTCTTCTGCTTCTGCAGATGAAGAACGTGCACTGGTAAGGCCTGAATCCCCCTGCAGAGTTTGAAATAAATGAGTTAACATGTAATTAGGAATTCCTAACATAGGTCTAATCCAATTAATGTCTCCTAAAAGTTTTTGAAAACCATTAAGTGTGTTTAATTTATCTCTACAAATTTATACCTTTTGAAGTGTAATATGTCCATTAGCCAATTTCATTCCTAAATCACAAAAAGGAGCTTCTCTCTGAATTTTCTCTGGGGCTATCTGTAAACCATATTCTGGTAAAATTATTTCTGCAACCTGAAATAACTGTTGTAATTTTTCTTCAGTAGCATGAGCAAAGAATATATCATCCATGTAATAGATAATCATAGCCTTGGGAAATTGTTCACACAACCGCTCAAGAGGTTGATGCACAAATAATTGACAAATGGTTGGACTATTCATCATACCTTGAGGTAAAACACACCACTGATATCTCTGCATAGGTGCCTGATTAAACGAAGGCACAGAGAAGGCAAATTTCTCCTTATCGGCATGATGTAAAGGGATAGTGAAAAAACAATCTTTCAAATCTATTATGATGAGAGACCAGTCTTTTGGAATCATAGATGGCTGTGGAACCCCAGGCTGCAATGCTCCCATAGGGCTCATGACTTTATTTATAGCTCTTAAATCGGTTAATAGCCTCCATTTTCCTGTTTTCTTTTTTATTACAAATACTGGAGAGTTCCACGGACTATTGGAAGGTTCTATATGTTTTTGCTCCAATTGTTCTTTAACTAAACTATGTAAGGCATTTAATTTTTCTACTGTTAGGGGTCACTGATCTACCCATACCAGTGTTTCAGTTAGCCAAGTAATTGGTATAGGACTGCCCTTTCTTTCAATGGCCCTTAAGATAAATTTGCTCGTTCAGAATCAACTGAACTGGAAGGAAATCCAATTCCCCTCCTATCTCCTTTACTTCTAGTATTGTATTGCATATCCATATAAAATGTTTTAGCCTGCTCCGATAAAATAGGAATATGAATGAAAGCACCCCATTGACTTAACAAATCACGGCCCCACAAATTAATTCCCACATCAACCACATAAGGTTGTAAAGTAGATTTTTGTCCATCGGGGCCTAAGACATCAAAAATATCAGTACTCTGATATACATCAGTCATTGTACCAACTCCAGTAAAAACAGTAGGAACTTTCTGCCAAGTCCAAGATTGTGGCCAATAACATTTAGCTATAATAGATACATGCACTCCCATATCTATTAAGCCAAAGAACACTTTTCCATTAATTGCAATTGTAGTTTCAGGTCTATCATCACTTACAAAAGTTTGCCAATACATATCTTTTCCTGTAGATCCAAACCCTCCTTTCCTTTTAAAAGGAAGAGCAGCAGGCCTATGATAAGGAAGCAATAATTATTGAGCAATTTGTTGTCCTTTCTGTATTTGTATAGAACAGCTTGAACCATTATTTTTATTTCCTCAGTAAAATCACTATCTATAATTCCTATATGCACCAACAATCCCTTCATAGATAAACTACTTCTTCAAACTATAATGCCTATTGTATCTTTAGGTAGAGGTCCTTTTATTCCTGTGGAGATGGTTTGAATGCCATCTCCTGTTGTTATAAGTTTAGTCTTAGTAGAAGGAAGATCTACTGCAGCCCTACCTTGAGTAGCCGCTCTTAATTCAGAGACTGGGATAAATGATGCTGACGGCTGCTGCCAGGAAATCGGTTGGCCAGGCTCATATTTTTTGTCTGAGGACCCTGAGCTAGACCTGCAAAGTGGTTTCCTGACTTGATGGAAGCCCCATTTTGATTAGTTCTAGATTGACATTCATTGGCCCAATGATAACCTTTTTGGCAAACTGGACAGATTTTTGATGGAGTCTGGGGTCCCTTTCCTAATTGACCTATGTAAGATCTACAATTCTTTTGAAAATGCCTAAACTTTCCACACTTAAAACAGTTTCCCTTTTTCTTTGAATTATTTCCTCCTTTCATGGCTGTAGCCAAGACTGCCATCTGGTGGGCGTTTGAACCAGTATCTTGACAAGCTCTTATGTACTCTTGAATAGACCCTCCAGCAGCCTTCAAAGGTCAAATGGCTTTTTTACATTCATTATTACTAAGACTAAATCCCTTGCTTCAGGTATTTCAATGGTATTTATTAAGATATTGGTCAGACGAGCTACGTAAGTCTCATTTACCCCTTGAATTACTTTTAAAAATGATTGAGTTGGCTTTCCAGGTGCACTAATGCACCTCCAGGCTCTCAAGCATGAATTATGTACCTGTGTTATAGCCTGATCATCATATTGAAGCTGCCTTTGAACTCCTGACCATTCGCCCACACCTAATAATTGTTCTGTAGTAATAAGTATAGGTGGGTTGTGAGCAATGTTTTGCCACGCAATCATAGTTGCTTCATTGGTCCACAAAGCTTTAAATTGTAAAAATTCAGTGGAGCTTAATACAGTTCTTGCCAACATCTCCCAATTCCAGGGAATAAGATGGTCAGCTCGAGGCAAGCCTTCCACCAATCCTACAGTATAGTGGCTATGAGTGCCATACTGAGTACAAGCCTGTTTAATTTCTTTCAAAACTTTAAATGGAAAGGGATCATGATGAAAATATGCTCCTCCTTGATTGTTAGCATCCAGAGGAATTTGCTGAATAGTAACTGAAAAGGCTGATAACATTTGCATAGCATCAGGATCACCTTGACGCGATCCTTGTAATAAGCATCTCATTAACGCAGTTACTGGAACCGGATTAGGAACAAAAACACCCTTAATATAAGATTCCTCACTTGATATTTCTGGAAAGATTCCAGGAGTAGGAACCCTAGGCTCTGGGGGTGCAGAGGGGGCAGGGTTACACAAATTAGGATAGATATTAGCTGTTGATACATTTAATTTTGACATTTGTTTAGTCAGAAATGGATTCGTTCCTAGCTCAGATTGAGGCTCATCAGCCTTAATCTCCTCCATGTCCTCTTGTTCATCACTCTGATGACCAGCATCATGAGTTTCCAGAGAACATACATTAATTTCTTCCTCCTCTGCTTCAGACTGCAAGAGATCTAACGCAGCTGCAATCTGTTGTCCTAAAGACCACACTGAAAGAGGTATGTTCTCACCTTTCTGATATGCTCTGTGTAAAGCTTTCACAACCTGCCTCCATTGCTTCAAATTCAAAAGATTTCTCCCTTGTGGCTGAAACCAGTAACAATGTTTCTGAACTAATGCAAAAAGCTCAAGTAAATCTGTTTTTACTGTGATGCCAACCATATGTAAAAGCATTTTTAAAACTTGTGAATATTCTTTCAAGTGTCCTGGCTGATTACCCATACCCTGATGCTAGCAGAAACAATATTGAAATATATTTACACATGGCAATGCCAAACCCAGGTTACTGCTGATTGATGGTCTTACCTTAAGGCTTTTCTGTGTCCGCATTCCTGATACTGTCATGGAAGAATCTCTGCTGAAGTTATTGCCTCAGGCCCCATGTTGGGTGCCACTTGTCGGAGTCAGAGACCCGAGGGTATCAGGAATGAAAGACAAAGAAAGATTGGGTTCAGGGGATCTGAGAGCATTGATTTCTCAAGCTCATCAGATAACTTTATTGAGCTGAGGGGCTAGTATTTATACCCCTAACATACATGACATTCATCAGTAAATCAAGTTACCTATCACCCTTACATCATTCTTTACTAACTAGTGATTGATGAACACCAACAAACTTTACTGAAACTATTATTATAAAAATCAGTAACTATACTCATAAATCCTGTTACTCAGGACGTTCCATCCTATATGTTCTTGTTCCGCCTGCAGGTGTGCTTTACCCAGCCATGATTATGATCCACACCAATAATTATAGGGGACAGCATGACTCAGTGGTCAAGGAAGTAACTTGCTTCCATGGAAACAACATTCCTTTGCTTCCCACACTGGATCATATGACAGTTCTATAGTTTGCTTTCTGAGGAACCACTAAACTGTCTTCCACAGAGGTTGCACCACTTTACAATCCCACCAACAGTGAAGGAGTGTTCTTCACATCCTCTCCAGCACTTACTGTTTTCTGTCTTTTAAATAATGGCTATTCTATGTGGTATAAGATGATCCTCATTGCTGTTTTGATTTATATTTCCCTAATAGCTATGATTATGGAATTTTTTTCATGCACTTTGTGGCCATTTGCATTTCCTCTTTGAAGAAATGCCTATTTAAATCTTTTCATTTTTAAATTCAGTTACTTGCCCTTTTATTGTTGAGTTGTATGATCTCTTTATTTAGAATGGAAATCAAACACTTATTGGATATTTAGTTTCCAAATATTTTTTCCCATTGAGTGGGCTGCCTTTTCACCTTCTTGATGAAGTCCTTTGAATCATAGAAGTATTTAAGTTTGAGGAGGTCCTATCTTTCCATGTTTTCTTTCATTGCTCATGCTTTCAGTGTATGGTTTATGAATCCACCACCAACACCAGGTCTTGGAGATGTTTCCCTACATTTTCTTCTAGGAGCTTTATGGTTCTTCCTTTAATATTTAGGTCCTTGATACATTTTGAGTTACTTTTTTGTATAACGTGCAAGATAGGGGTCCTCTTTCTTTCTTTTGGCTAGATATCCAGTTCTCCCAGCACCATTTGGTGAATAGACTGTTCTGCCCCAGCTAGGTGGGTTTGATAGGCTTGTTAAAAATCACTGAGTCACAGATGAGTGGGTCTGTTTTTAAAACATCAGTTCAGTTCCACTCATCTATGTTTCTTTCTTTATACCAGTACCATGCTGTTGTTGTTGTTGTTGTTTTTAACCAGCATAGCTAGTAATATGATTTAAAGTTCAGAAGTAAGAGTCCTCCAACTTTGCTTTTCCATTTTAAGATGTTTCTGGCTTTTCAAGCCTTTTACTTTTCCAAGTAAATTTGATAATTGTGTTTTCCATTTGTTTAGTAAATGATGGTGTAATTTTTGGGGGGATTTCATTCAATCTGTATATCAATTTGGGTAGAATTGACATCTTAATGACAGATAGACTTCCAATCTATGAGTGTGAATGTTCTTGTAATTATCGAGGTCTTGTTAAATTTCTGTTAGCAATGCATTGTAGTTTTCTGAAAAGAAGTGCTTTATATCCTCAATTAAGTTTATTACTAAATATTTGATTCTTTTAGTTGCTATTATAAATGGAATTTTTTCCTGACTTCCTCCTCATATTGTGCATTACAATTGTATAGAAACACCACTGATTTTTGCATATCAATCTTGTATCCTGACACTGTAATGAAATCATTTATTAGCTCTAGCAATGTTGTAGATTTTTCAGGACTTTCTAGGCATAGGATCACATCATCTGCAAATAGTGAAAATTTGACTTCTTCCTTTCTGATTTGGATGCCTTTTATTTCTTTCTCTTGCCTGAGTGCTCTAGCTAGAACCTGTAGCACTATATTGAACAACAATGGTGACTGTGGGCATCCTTGTATTGTCCCTGATCTCAATGGGAATGCTTTCAGTATTGTACCATTGAGTACAATGTTAGCTGATGGTTTTTCATATATGGCCTTAATCAAGTCGAGAACGTTTCCTTCAATTACCATCTTTTGTAATATTTTTATCAAGAACGGATGCTGTATTTTGTCAAATGCCTTTTCTGCATCAATCAATAATATCATGGGATTTTTCTTCTTTCATTTACTTATGTGGTGTATTATGCTGATTGATTATCTTGTGTTACGCCACCCTTCCATGCCTGATACAAAACCTACTTGATCATGATAATTCTTTTAATGTGTTGTTGGATTCAATTAGCAAGTATTTATTGAGGATTTCTCTATCCATGTTCATTAAAGATATGGGTCTGTAATTTTCTTTTTAAAATATCTTTATCTGGCTTTGGTATTAGGGTGATATTGGCTTCACAGACTGAGTTTGGTAATATTCCTTCTTGTTCAATTTTTTGGCAGAGCTTGAGTAAGACTGGTATTAAATTTTCTTTGAATGCTTGGTAGAACTCACCTATAAATACATGTGGTCCTAGGCTTTTCATTTGGGTGAGTTGTTTGATGACTGTTTCCATCTCTTTGCTTGTGACTGGTTTGTTCAGATTTTCTATTTCTTCTAGGATCAGTTTAGGATGTTCAGATGTTCCTAGGAATTTTTTCACTTCATCTACATTGTTCAGCTTTTTGGCACACAGTTGTTCAAAGTATCCTCTTATGATCTCTTTTATTTCTATGGAGTCAGTAGTAATGCTGCCATTTTCATTTTTTATTTCATTTCTTTGCACCTTTTTTTTTTTTTTTGAGTCTAGCTAAGGGTTTCTCAATTTTGTTACTCTTATCAAAGAACCAATCTTTGGTTTTTGTTAATTCTATTTTTTTTATGTCAGATCTTTTATTTCTGCTCTGATCTTTGTTATTGCATTCCTTCTATTTCCTTTGGGATTAGTTTGCTGTTCTTTTTCTAGTTCCTCCAGTAGTGTAGTTAGGTCATTGCTTTTATCTCCTTTTTCTTTTTTACTGTAAGCTTTGAGGGCTATAAGTCTCTCTCTCAGCACTGCCTTCATTGAATCCCATAGGTTTTGATGTTGTATTCTCATTGTCATTTGTCCTGTGATATTGATTTCTCTCAAAATTTCCTCCTTGCACTGATTATTTAAACTTATCTTAGCTAATCTCCATACATATATGAATTTTCCATTTTCCTGCCTCTTATTGATTCACCCCCACCCCCTATAGTTTTTAAAGCTTCTGCTCACTGACTTCCTGGCTCCCTCCTCCCACTGACTTCATTTCCTGTCTCATTCCCAGGCCCCTGCCTCCTGTCTCCCAAATTTTTTTAGGCTCAAGCCTGAAACATACCTCACATTCTTCTCTCTGTTCCTCCCTTGAAGACATTGTCATGTGCAGAGTAGGCCACTTCACCCACTTATAAAAGTACATGCTGACAGGATGTCCAATGAGGCAGTGGTGAAAGGTGATAAGGATATGAAGAGACATCTTTTTGCTGCATCTCATGATGTGAGCAGTCACATGAAGTTTTGCTAAGCATTTTATGTGCTGCAGGAAACTCACTAAGGCCCAAGAAGGCTCCCAGGAACTTACAGTTTCTGAGGTTCTGCAGATAAAAGGGACACCACAATAATGATACTTGTAAGATGCTTTGCAGGCTTCAGAGACTATTTTTGAGCTCTTTGCCCAAAGCAAGAGTTCTTTACTGATATAGGTGCACTTTTTCTCCTCCTAGCAGAAAGAAGTCCAAGAAGTTATCACCCTGTCTTTGGAGCTTAATTCTGAGCTCTTCCTATACTGTGCACCCTCAGAGATACTCATCACTGCTGGTGAGCAGAGGACTGGTGCGATGTAAAAACACAGGTGGGTGGACAGATACAGGCTTAATGCTTTCAAAGTACAAACTTAGAGCAGTGCTCTAATTGCTTGACTAACTGATGTCAAACATTTATAGGAGGCTCAAGGATGGTGCTCAAACTAAATGTTTTATGGGATAGAGAGGAAAAATAAAAGAAGAGGCACTTTATTTTCACTGTGGGCCTGGATGTGTGTGAGAGGAAAAGAGACATGGCATAGAAGTGGGTATTATGTATGGAGTCACAGGTCAAAAAGACTTCAGCACAGTGTGCTGATATCTGCACTGGATTTGGAGTGCACAAAACATGAATTGGTGGGCAAAGAGTTACATGAAAAGGATGCAGGGAAAAACTTTGTAGGATTCACAGGTCCACAGACAGAGGGCAACCGGGGTGGCCGGGAGTCGGAGCCCTGGGGGCGGCGACGCCCCCTCCCCAGGGGCAGTGGCGGGGCCTCCGCTCCCCCGGAGCCGCCGCTGGGCCCGGCCCTCAGGGGCGGCGCCTGCCTGTCTGGTTCAGTGTCAGCTGTAGTGGTGACTGGGGACCGTGCGCGACAACGACTGAAGGGGCCAGCGCACAGCGCGGGGTCCCTCCCCGCTCTCGACTGTCCCCTCTGGAGGAATTGTAGGACGTGTCGATGTGGACCAACAACGTCGGTGCAGGGAGACGGGTGTGAAAACCCAGCGCCCTCAGGGGTCTGACAGTTCCCTCGTCTTGAACCCACTCGGGGTCCCCCGGCCTCGCCGCCAGCCCCCCTCTGTCTCCTGTGCTGAGTCTTCCTGTTTCCCCGAAGTCTTTTTGCTGAAGGGCTCCAGGCCTCCTCTCGTCTCCAGCTGTAAACCCCACACCCAGGAATGTAAATTCCACCTAAAACTGTCTCTGCGCCAGGAATTCCCAAATTTATATCCACAGCCCAGGACGCGCCACAGTCAAGAATGATGCCCACCAGGGGGCAGGGCGGGGGGCGGGTCAAGGAGAGAGGGAGGGAGAGAGAGGAGGAGAGAGGGAGAGGGGGAGAGAGGGAGAGGAGGAGAGAGGGAGAGGGGAGACAGGGGAAGAAGAAGGGGAGAGGGAGAGGGGGAAAGAGGGAGAAGGGGAGAGAGAAAGAGAGGGAGAGGGAGCAGATAGAGAGGGGGAGAGGGGGCAATGGGGAGAGGGAGAGGGGAAGAGGGAGAGGGGGAGTGGGAGAGAGGGAAGGAGAGAGGGGGAGAGAGGGAAGGAGGGGGGAAGGAGAGAGGGGGAGAGGGAGAGGGGGGAGATAGAGAGGGGAGAGGGAGGGAGAGAGGGAGGGGGGAGAGGGGGAGAAAGAGAGGAAAAGAGGGAAAGAGGGAGAGAGGGAAAGAGAGGGGAGAGGGAAGGAGAAAGGGAAGGAAAGGGGGAGAGGGGGAGAGGGAGGGATAGGGAGAGGGGGAGATAGAGAGGGGGAGAGAGAGAGATGGAGGGGGGAGAGAGGGGGAGAAGGAGGAGGGAGAGAGGGAGAGGCGGAGAGAGAGAAGGAGAGAGGGAAAGAGGGAGGGATAGAGGGAAGGAGAGAGGGGGGAGAGAGGGAGCGAGTGAGCGAGCGCGCCAGGCCAGCGTGTCACCCGCACTCGCAGGCGGCCGCCTCCACCACCGACCAGCCCTACCAGCTCAGCTCCCCGATAGGAGCAGACCCGGCAGCTGAGGGGTCCCCCCGAGGCCGCCGCGGATCCTGCAGGGCCCGCGCCCGCGTCCCGCCAGCCTCCCGCTGCCAGCCCGAGGGGAGGCGGCCGAGGCGGGCGTCAGCGGGCGCTCAGCGGGCACCGGGCGGGGGCCCCTCGCCCCACACTCCACACTCCACGGGGACTCGGGCAGCCCCAATGCGGGTTCCAATCATCTTCTGGAAACCTGCCACAGTTTTTCTTATGGATTCTGAGGCTTTCCGTTAGCTGCATAGATATTTCTGAGGTAGCGTGGCTATCAGCCCTTCCAGGACGCGTGGCTCCGTCTGTTTTCTCCCGCTGAGGGGGTGCCCTTTCACCACCTGACTAAGCCCTTCGAAGCACAAAGGTGTTGAAGGCTGAGGAAGTCCCATTTCTCCTTTTCCCCTTCATTGCTCCTGCTCTTAGTGGAACATTTAGGAAACCACCACCTCCACCAAGTCTTGGAGAGGTATGCCTGTGTTTTCTTGGATGAATTTTATGGTTCTACTCTTATATTTAGGTCTTTGATCCATTTTGAGTTAGTTTTTGTATGAGGATTGAGATAGGGATCCACTTTCTTTCTTTTGGATATGACTATCAAGTTCTCCCAACACCATTTTTTAATAAACTACTCTGCCCCAGCTGGGGGGCTTGACTGCCTTGTCAGAAATCCCCTGGCCTGTGAGGCGAGGGTCTGTTTCTGAGCCATCCATGCAGTTCCATTGGTCTATATGAATATCTTTATGCCAGAGTCATGTTATTTTTACCATTGTAGATAGGTGATATATTTTTAATTTTACTGATAGGTGGAATATATCATTTACTCTTTTTCTGATTGTTCCCTTTATTTTTAAAGAAGTTTTAAATTACATAAAAGTTACATACATACAGGGAAATGCCATATACCCCATCCCCTTCTCTTCATATATTATCCCATTAGTAACATCTTTGATGAGTATGGTACATTTGTTACATTTGATGAACAAATGTTGAAACATTGCTACTAAGCATTTCCACTGAATACATTATGGTTTACACTTTGCACTGTACAATTTTATAGGTTTTGACAAAGTGTATAATGGCCTGTATCTCACTGCAAAATCCTGCAGACCAATTCCAATGCCCTGAAGATTCCCTATGTTCCACCTATTCTTCCTTCTCCCTCCACTCGGAACTTACAGTAACCGCTAAGTTTCAGTTATTTAAAATAAGGTTCAGAGTTACAGGCATTAATATTGAGGGCCTCATATATTGGTCTGTTTTCTTTTATTAGGCACTGCCTATGGAGGGATTCTTGCCCCTCTATTTGAGAATGTGGCAGGACTCCCTGGGATAGGAGTTTATTATTTCTTGCTTACTGTGTGAATCTGTGTGAATCTTCACCCACTTAGGCACACCCTTTCCCATGTATCTCCCACCACTGACACCAAGAACCAATGACCCTCCCCTGCGATATTTGCCAAAAGAACATTCCCACCACTTTAGTTTCAAGCACAGACTTACACATCCCCAGTGTTCACCTGTTGCTTCCTTCAGTCCTCCCCGCAGTTGCACAGACAGTTCCTCCTGGCCCACATCCTGATCAGCCTCACACTCCAGCCCTGTCCACCCCACCCATCTGGGCTCCACCTTCACCCCGTCTACTTCATCACAGCCTCTGCCCAGGGTGAGCATCCACTCACCCAGGACCCTCCCTTCTGTCTCCTGATAACCTCGGCTCTATAAGCTCAGGTCATATCAGTGAGGTTAGTGACAGGCTTACATGACTCAAACAAGTTTTTATGTTTTATTCAAGTGTATTTTTAAATTTTTAATTATTCTTTATGGGAGGACATACAATGTCCAGCAATTGTCCCTGCAGCACCACTCAGGACAACTCCAAGTCCCGAAAATGCCTCCACATCTCATCTCTTCCTCCCATTCCCCGCACCCAGCAGCCACCATGGCCACTTTTTCCACACCAATGGCACATTTTCTCGATTATTAACCACAATAGTTCATGAATCAAATATCTTTAAGTCCACTCTATTCCTTACTGTATTCCTCCTTCCTGTGGACCTTGGCTTGGTTGTGTCCATTCCACATCTATGTCAAGAGGGGGCTTAGATTCCACATGGATACTGGATGCAATCCTCCTGCTTTCAGTTGTAAGCACTCTAGGCTCTATGGTGTGGTGGTTGACATTCTTCAACTCCATGTTAGCTGAATGGGGTAAGTCCAATAAATCAGAGTGTAGGAGCTGAAGTCTGTTGAGGCTCAGGGCCTGGTTATCATATTGTCAGTCCAGAGATTCAAATCCCCTAGATATATCTTAACCCCCACCACCAAATACAATTCCAGTAAAGTAGCATGAAAGGCTTGTGAAAAGAGATCGCATCTGAGTTCAGCTCCATCATACAAAAACACCAGCTCCAAAGAAGGGCCAACTGACAGGGCAGTGAACTCCATCTGCTATGACCATAGAACCTGCGGGTCTCTTTAGCCCTCAAAAGAACCAATACCTGGGGTTGTATCTACTTTATCTGTCCCTGGGACTCTGCTCAGATGTGCATAAGGGCAATCCTTCTGATAACCTCCAGACTCTTTTTTAGAGACTCATAGCCATATAAACTCATTTGTCCTTTCCATTTTCCCCTTACTTTAGGTCAAACAGCATTTTTAACTCCTGTTATTATATGTAGACAGGGATATTCTGCTGGTCCACATTGAACCTTTAATTCAAGGTCACTTTCTAGTTACGTCATCTGCTGGTACTTGGGAGTGATCCCTCGGTGCCAGGGAGGCTCATCCCCAGGTGTCATGTCCCATGCTGGGGGGAATGCACTGCATTTACATGCTGAGTTTGGCTTCAAGACTGACCACATTTGAGTAACACGGAGGCTGTAAGTAGGAAACTCTTAGGCACAGTGCTGCTCTAGGCCTTGTTCTTATTTCCGGTGTATAGGCTCACAAGCATAGTCATTAGTATCAGGGGGTCACTGTTGGCACCTCAATCCTTCCTCGTCCTTGCCATTGCACTTCGGGGACTGCTGCTGCTCCCCTAGGGACCACGACAGAGCCCCCCCCCCCCCGGCAAGGAACCCAGTGCCCCCCAGCTGTTGTTTTTAATTGTTTCCACTATGAGTATATCCAAACATTTCCATGCACCCTGGACACATGTCCTGTATAACTCCCTGTCAACCATATGTCCCCTGTCAATAACATCCCATACCAGTATTCCTCCACTGCCATTGTTGAACCACTCTGATCCAAAGCTTCCTGAACAGTGAAGCCCAATATAATGTCAGGTTCTCTTAATAGTAAAATGGAATATAGCGATGAGTTTAAGGGTTAGATATAGAATATATATTGATTTGGAAAAATTCTGCATCCTATCTTTATCTTTTCTTTTTTCCCTAATTATTGAGCTTCTCTTCACAAGAGCCTTAGATCACAGTAATTCATATATACAATATACAGTACTCCCACATATCATTATAAAACCATTTCCCTTCCACAGAGATAATCTTTTAACTTATTCATATCATATTTACTGAAAACTGATGTACAGATATTGAGACAATAGCTTTCAAACAAGGTAACATTTGTGTTTACATTGTGGTTTATACTCTAGGCTATACAGTTTTCTCAAATTTTTTAGTTATCCTATGTTTTACATTATGGTTTACATTATTAGTCTGTCGTCCCCTATGTTTTTGGTGTAATAGTACATGTTTTATATCCATCCTTGTGAACTCTTGTGAAACACTTCCCTTGCCCTCACATTTACTCTGGTTCCATCTATTCAATATCTATTTCCCCCTCCCCTTAGGTCCCACAGTGACAGTCAATCTTCATTTCCTGAGGAGCCACGTTCAGAGATACTTGCAACAGTGCTGAGGGCCTGACCTGCTCAACTGCCCTAATGCCTGGGAGCCACCATTTCTCTTGAGGGATACAGTTCCTTCTATTTGATGGCATTAGTCCTCCCCAGGATGTGGGTCTACCTTCACTCTCATTATATGGGTCTCTACCCAATGGTATAACCCACTCTGGCAAAATGAGCATTCACGTATGCCCTAGGAGTCTGTCCTGCATCAGGTTATCCCCTTTGAGTATCTTAAACAGGTAACTTTCCTAATTATATTTTGAAAAGGTTTTCTCAGCATTATACTCTCAACCAACACCTGACAATCCCCTATGTTCGTGTGTTGCCCCATCCTCCCCCCAATTTCTTGGGCAATATTACCCATCCGCCCATCCCTAGCCACACTCAAACCCGCATAGCCCCACCCAAAGGTAACCCTATGCCCCCATTTTATCCCTTCCTTGTACACATACTTACCTCCAGTTTATCATAGATTTCACCCATGTAAATATCAGCTTACATTCTTCCTCTACCCCCCGATTTCCTGTAAGCCTATCTTCCAGTCTCTAGCTCTCTGAGGCAGCTTGCTTATTTCATATTATTGAGGTCATGTAGTATTTGTCCTTCAATGCCTGGGTTGCTTCACTCAACATAAGGTTCTCAAGATTCATCCATGTTATCACATGTGTTTGTACTGTATTTGTTCTTAAAGCTGAGTAGTATTCCATTGTATGTATATACCACATTTTATTGATCCACTCATCTGTTGATGGGCATTTGGGTCAATTCCAACTTTTGGCGATAGTGAATAATGCTGCTATGAACATTGGTGTGCATATATCAGTTTGTGTCCCTGCCTTCAGTTCTGCTGGGTATATACCCAGCAGTGGAATTGCTGGGTCATATGGCAAATCTATGTTTAGTTTTTTGAGAAACCACCAAACTGTCCTCCAGAATGGCTGGATCCTTCGGCATTCCCACCAGCAGTGGATGAGTGTTCCCATTTCTTCACATCCTCTCCAGCATTTGTATTCTTCTGTTTTTTTCATAGCTGCCAGTCTTATGGGAGTAAGATGGTATCTCATTGTAGATTTGATTTGCATTTCCCTGATAGCTAATGATTTGGAGCATTTTTTCATGTGCTTTTTAGCCATTTGTATTTCTTCTTTGGAGAAGTGTCTGTTTAAATCCTTTTCCCATTTTTTAAAAGTGTTGTTTATCTTTTTATTTTCAAGTTATAGGAGTTCTTCATATATGCAAGTTGTAAGTCTATTATCAGATATATGGTTGCCAAATTTTTTCTCCCATTGTGTAGGTTCCCTTTTTACTTTCTTGACAAACTCCTTTGAGGTGCAGAAGACTTTAATTTTGAGGAAGTCCAATTTATCTATTTGTTCTTTTGCTGCTTGTGCTTTTGGTGTGAAGTTCATGAAGCCATTTCCTATTACAAGGTCTTGTAGATGTTTCCCTACTCTGCTTTCCAAGGTCTTTATGGTCTTGGCTCTTATATTTAGGTCTTTGATCCATCTTGAGTTGATCTTTGTACAAGGTGTGAGATGGTAATCCTCTTTCATTCTTCTACATATTGATATCCAGTTCTCCAGGCACCATTTGTTGAATGGTGCCATTCTTTCCCAGTTGAGAGGGTTTGGTGGATTAACCGAATATTATATGGCTATATATATGAGGTTCTATATCAGAACTTTTAATTCAATTCCATTGGTCTGTGAGTCTCTCCTTATGCCAATACCATGCTGTCCTCACTACCGAAGCTTTGTAGAATGTTTTGAAATCAGGTAGTGTGATTCCTCCAATTTCGTTTTTCTTTTTCAATATGTCTTTGGCTTTTTGGGGCCTCTTTTCTTTCCAAATAAATTTCATAGTTAGTTTTTCTAGTTCCTTAAAGAAGGCTGTGTTGATTTTTATTGGGATTGCATTGAATTTGTAGATCAATTTTGGTAGGACAGACATCTTAATAATATTTAGTCTTCCTATCCATGAACAGGGAATATTCTTCCATTTATTTAGGTCTTCTTTGATTTCCTTGAACAGTCTTGTATAGTTTTGGTGTATAAGGTTTTTACATCTTTAGTTAAATTTATATCTAAATATTTCATTTTTTAATTTACTATTGTGAATGGTATTTTTTTCTTGATTTCCTCCTGATCTTGCTCATTATTGGTGTACAGAAATGCTACTGATTTTCACGCATTGATCTCATAACCTGTGACTTTACTAAACTCATTTATGAGTTCTAGAAGCTTTGTTGTAGACCTCTCAGAGTTTTCTATGTATAGGAACCTGTCGTTTGCAAATAATGAAATTTTGACTTCTTCCTTTCCAATTTGAATGCCTTTTATATCTGGTGTTGCCTCAGTGCTCGAGCAAGTACTTCTAAGACAATGTTAAATAGAAGGGGAGAGAGTGGGCATCCTTGTCTTGTTCCTGGGAAGGATTTTAGGATTTCTCCATTGTAAACAAAGTTGGCTGTGGATATTTCACATATACTCTTTATCATGTTCAAAAAATTTCCTTGTATTCCAATCTTTTGCAATGTTTTTATCAAGTAAGTGTGCTGTATTTTGTCAAATGCTTTTTCTGCATCTATAGATATAATCATGTGATTTTTTTCCTTCAATCTGTTTATATGGTGTATTATATTGATTGATTTTCTTATGTTGAACCATCCTTGCATACCTGGAATGAATCCCACTTGGTCATGGTGTATAATTCATTTAATGTGTTGTTGAATATGATTAGCAAGTATTTTGTTAAGTATTTTTGCATCTAGGTTCATTAGAGAAATTGGTCTGTAATTTTCCTTTCTTGTGATGTCCTTGTTTAGTTTTGGTACTAGAGTAATGTTGGCATCATAGAAGGAGTTAGGCAATGTTCCTTCTGTTTCGATTTTTTGAAAAAGTTTCAGCAGTTAGTTCTTTCTGGAAAGTTTTGTACAATTCACCTGTGAAGCCATCTGGCCCTGGGCTCTTCTTAGTTGGGAGGTTTAATGGCTGATTCTATCTCTTTACTCATGATTGGCTTGTTGAGATCTTCAGTTTCTTCTTTCATCAATATAGGCTGTTTATGTGTTTCTAGGAATTTGTCCATTTCCTCTGAATTGTCATTTTTGTTGGAATATAGTTTTTCAAAGTATCCTCTTATGATAGTCTTTATTTCTGTGGGGTCAGTGGTGATATCTCCTTTCTCATTTCTTATTTTGTGTGTTTGCATCTCCTCTCTTTTTTTCTTTGTTAGTCTCACAAAAGGTTTGTCAATTTTATTGCTCTTCTCAAAGAACCAGCTCTTGGTCTTGTTTATCTTTTCAAGTGCTTTCTTATTTTCTAGTTCATTTAGTTCTCTTATCTTTGTTATTTCCTTCCTTCTTCTTCCTGTGGGATTACTTTTTTCTTTTTCTAATTCCTCCAAATGTGCAGTTAGTTCTTCAATTTTTGCTCTTTCTCCTTTTTTGATGTATGAATTTATGGCTATAAATTTCCCTCTCAGTACTGCTTTTGCTGCATCTCATAAATTTTGGTATGTTGTGTTATCATGATCATTTGCTTCAAGGTAGTCATTGATTTCTTTTCAGATTTCCTCTTTGACCCACTGTTTTTCTAAGAATGTGCTGTTTAATTTCCATATCTTGGTGTGAAATCTGGGCCTCTGGCCCTTGCAGATTTCCAGCTTCACTCCACTCTGGTCAGAGATATTATTTTGTATGATTTCAATCTTTCTGAATTCATTAACCTTTCTTTGTGGCCTAGCATATGGTCTATCTTGCAGAATGATCCATGTGCACTTGGGAAAAAATGTATATACTGCTCTGTTTGGGTGTAATGATCTGTATATGTCTATTAGATCCAGCTCCTCTAATATACTATTCAAATATTTTGTTTCTTTAGTGATTGTCTTTTGAGATGTTCTGTCCAGAGTTGATAGTGGTGTATTAAAATCCCCCACTATAATTGTAGATACATCTATTCTTTCACTTAGTTTTTCCATTGTTTGCCTCATGTATTTAGAGGCTCCCTTGTTAGGAGCATAACTATTTATGATTGTTCGTTCTTCTTGACAGATTGTCCCTTTCACTAATATGTAGTATCCTTCTTTGTCTCTCACAATTGTTTCACATTTAAAGTCTATTTTGTCTGATAGTAATATAGCTACTCCTGCCTTTTTTTGGTTATTGTTTGCTTGTAAGATTGTTTTCCAACCATTCACTTTCAGCCTCCATGAATCTCTGGGTCTAAGATGTGTCTCTTGTAGACAGCATATAGATGGGTCATATTTCCTTATCCAATGTCCCAGTCTGAATCTTTTGATCGGTGAGTTTAATCCGTTGACATTCAGTGTTATTACTTTCAAGGAATTATTTATGTTAGCCATATTTTGATTGGACTTGTGTTTGTCATAATTTGTTTTTTCTTCTCTTTTTGTCTTTTTTATTGCTCTTACACTCTCCTCCAACTCTGCCTGTCCTGTTTTTTCCTTTCTTCCTGCAGAACTCCCTTAAGAATTTCTTGAAGGGGAGGTCTCTTATTTGCATACTCTTTCAGTTTCTGTTTATCTGTGAATATTTAGAACTCTCCATCATTTTTGAATGCTAGTTTAGCTGGATAGAGTATTCTTGGTTGGAAATTTTTTTCCTTTAGTACCTTGACTATATCATACCACTGCCTTCTTGCCTCCATGGTTTCAGATGAGAAATCAGCACTTAATCTTATGGAGCTTCCCTTGTATGTGATGGTTTTCTTTTCTCTTGCTGCTTTTAGAATTTTCTCTTTGTCTTGAGCGTTGGATAATTTGACAAGTATATGTCTTGGGGTGGGCCTGTTTGGGTTTATGACAATTGGGGTCCGCTGTGCTTCTTGGATATGTACATCTGTCTCTTTCAGTAGATTTGGGATGTTTTCAGCCATTCTTTCCTGCAATACTCCTTTTGATCCCTTTCCCTTCTCTTCTCCTTCTGGGATGCCTATAATACGTATGTTTGCACATTTTGCATGGTCATTCAGGTCCCTAAGTCCTAGCTGGATTTTTTCTATTTTTTATCGATCAATTCTACTATCTATTTGATTTCTGATGTTCTGTCTTCCACATCGCTAATTCTCTGCTCTGCCTCTTCTAATCTGCTGCTATTTGCTGTGAGTGTGTTTTTGATTTCTTGAACTGTAGTGTTCATTCCCATCATATCTGTTATCTTTTTGCTTATGTCTGCAATTTCCCCTCCAAATGTTATCTTCATGTTGTTAACCTCTTCCTTTACTTCATTAAATTTGTCTGTGATATATGTTCTGAGATCTTTAATTACTTGTGCAAAGTTCTGTTCCCCTTCCTGGTTTTCAGTTTGTTCATTGTATTCAGCCATGTTTTCCTGATTACTGGTTTGGTTTGTAGATTTTTCTTGCTGTCTGGTCATCATTTTATCTTGATGGGTTTAATCAGTTCCTCAGCTTCTTTGTCTAGTCTTGGGGATTAATTAGTGTTGTTTTTGCATAAGTATTCTATCTTCTGTTTGTCACTTTGTTCTTCTTATTCTAATTTCTTATTGCTGGCTGAGTTCATTTTGAAGGAAAGTATTAGGGCCAGGGAAAGGCAATTGTGTAAGAAAGGAAAATGTTTAAAGTAGTATTGGTAATAAATGTTAACAGAACAACAATATGAGATCTGGGAGGATGGATATTAGATTCATGTAAGTTGTGTTAGAGTTATAGCAGTAAGTAGAGTACTTATAATGAGGTAGTCGACTGAATATGGGAGGAATATGGTATGAAATAATAGGCTAGTGTTTTTGTGAGAGAGGGAAAGAGAAAAGAAAGGCAATAATTTCAAGAGTGGATAAAAGACAGAAAAGAAAACAAAGGTATTAGAAATTAAGAGTTAGACAATTTGGGAATCAAAGAAAGAGAGGTGGAATATAGGAGAGACAGTAGATGATGGAGGATATCAAGGTGTGGGGGAAAGGGGATAGTGTAGGTAGCCAAAATCAATTCACACAGAAATGAGGCAATGGAGGATGAGGAAACCCAGCAAATGTGAGATGTTCCCTGCAAAACCTATTGTATAATTAAGATAAAATAAAATAAGAAGAAAATGAGGGAGAAGAGAAATGAGAGAGAGAAAAAAAAGGAGAGAAGAAAGAAAGAAAAAGGGGGGGGTAAAGAAAAGGGAGGGGAACAAGTAAGGAAAAGAAAAGGAGATATAGAACACCAACAGCAGCAACAACAAAAAAACCCTAAATAAATGAAAAATAAAGACCTTGGGGGATACAATGGGAGAAAAGACTAGGAAATAATGCAATATTAGCAACCAAGACAATAAAAACTTAAAAAATTAAAAATTTAAACTTAAATTAAAAAAAAAAACCACAAACGTTGAGGGCTAGGACAATCAAGGACCTCAGATGGGCCTCATGGTGTGGTGAATTCAGGGATGGAAAGTCTGTGATATTGCAGACTCAAGAGGTGTGAGTCTCTGGGGTGTGGGCCACCAGGGTTTAAGGGACACAGACCTGGCAACCTCAAATCTGGTTAACAGAGCCTGGGAGCACCGCAGTGCAACACAGCCTTCAGGGATCCCCACAGCTGGGTACCAGTCCTATGGGAGCAGTCACGTCCACAAACTCTGACCTATGTTTCCAAAACCCACACTTCCCCCTTTCACTAGGGTCTCTTCTGTGGCTGTATCACCAATTCAACTTTAGGACACCTCCTGCCCTGCAAGCCCCCAAAACAGCCAGTTGGGGGCGCCTCTATATTGTAGCCAATTTAAGGAGGCTGTAGATCCACAGCTAGGCTCAGGGTAGTGGGGCTCTAGCCAGAAGCGCTGTATCAGTGTCTGAAATAAAAAATCCCACGCCTCGCAAAAAATTCCCCTAATTGGTTTCCAGCTGCCTCCCACCCTGCTGTTCCCCAAAATAGCCTCCTGATGACGTCTCTTTGCTGCGAGTGATTTAAGGCCACTGCAGATCAGCAGCTGGCCTTGGGGGTGGGGCTCTAGCCAGAAGTGCTATTATTTGTGTCCGCAATCAAAAATTCCCCGCCTCGCAATAAAACTCCCGTCTATCTCCCCAAATTGGTCTGCAAAGGCCTCCTGCCCTGTTAGCCCCCCCAATAGCCCACTCAGGGCTTACGAATTCCCCAGTACTGCAGAGCCTCCAGGAATTGCACTGGTGCCATGGCTCTGCCCACCCTAGGAGGGAGCGTCTGGCGCACAGCCCCCACCTCTGCTAAGAGAGCCTCAATTTTATCTTTAACATGAATTTTCTCTATTACCTTCCCATGAAATCGATGTCCAGACACCTTCTGCCCTGCAAAATCCTGAAACAGCCTGGTTCTGAAGAATTTCTAATGCTCAAAAAACTGTTTTTGAGACCAGCAGAGGCAGCAGCCAGAGCAGCCGCAGCCTGTACCCTCTCCCACCAGCTTCACACTCCTAGACCTTCTTGTACAATAGTAAATAACAATGGTGACAGCGGGCATCCTTGTCTTGTTCCCAATCTTAGAGCAAAGGCTTTCAACTTTTCCCCATTGAGTGTGATGCTGGGTCTGGGTTTTTCATATATGCTTTTTATCATATTGAGGAATTTTTCTTCTACTCCTATCTTTTGAAGTGTTTTTATCAAAAAAGGATGTTGAATTTTGTCAAATGCCTTTTCTGCACCAATTGCCATGATTGTGTGCATTTTTCCCCTTCAATTTGTTAATGTGGTGTATTATGCTGATTGATTTTCTTATGTTGAACCAGCCTTGCATACCAGGAATAAATCCCCTTGGTTGTGATGTATATGTCTTTTGATAGGCTATTGGATTCTCTTTGCAAGTATTTTGCTGAAAATTTTACATCTATGTTCATTAGAGAGAATGGTCTCTAATTTTCTTTACTTGTAGTAGCTTTATATGGCTTTCTTATTAGGGTGATGTTGGCTTCATAAAATGTGTTAGGTAATTTTCCCTCCTCTTCAATTTTTTGGAAGAGTTTATATAGGATTGGTGTTAATTCTATTTGAAGTACTTGGTAGAATTCATCTGTGAAGCCATCTGGCCCTGGACTTTTCTTTGCTGGAAGATTTTTGATGACAGATTCAATCTTAAATGTGATTGGTTTGTTAAGTTCTTGTATTTCTTGTAGTGTCAGTGTAGGTTGTATGTGCATTTCTAAGAATGTGTACATTTCATCTCAGTTGTTTGTTTTGTTGACAAAGTTTCTCATAATATCCTCTTATGGTCCTTCTTATTTTGGAGGGGTCAGTTTCCCCCCTTCATTTCTGATTGTATTTATTTGCATCTTTTCTCTTTTTCTTTGTTAGTGTAGCTAAGGATTTGTCAATTTTATTGGTCTTCTTAAAGAACCATCCTTTGGTTTTGTTCTCAATTTCATTTATTTCTGTTCCAATCTTTATTATTTCTTCCTTTCTGCTTGCTCTAGGATTGGTTTGCTTTTCATTTTCTTGTTTCTCTAGTTGTTCAGTTAAATCTTTGAGTTTACCTCTATCTTCTTTTTTAATATAGGCATATAAGGCTATAAATTTCTCTATCAAGACTGCCTTCACTGTATACCATAAGTTTTAATAAGTTGTGTTCTCATTTAATTTGTCTCAATATATTTACTGATTTCACTTGCAATTTCTTCTTTGACTACTGATTATTTAGGAGTGTATTCTTCAGGCTCCACACATTTGTGAATTTACTTTTTTCATGTCTGTTATTGATTTCCAGTTTCATTCCATTATGATCTGAGAAGGTGCATTGTATAATTTCAAACTTTTTATATTTTTTGAGAACTGCATTGTGCCCTAACATGTGGTCTATCCTGGAGAAAGATCCATGGGTACTTGAGAAGAAAGTATAATCTACTGAGTTTGGGCACAATGTTCTGTATATGTCTGTTAGGTCTAGCTCATTTATCATATTGTTCAGGCTCTCTGTTTCCTTGTTGATTTTCTGTCTATTTGTTCTATCTAATGATGTGAGTGATGCATTGAAGTATCCAGTGATTATTCTAGAGATGTCTATTTCTCCCTTCAGTTTTGCCAGAGTTGATGAATGCAAAGTTATGTAATTAGGCTGAGAGCCATGGATTGTACGTTATGGATGGAGTGTGTGGAGCACAGTTAATAAAACTTTTAAAAAGAAAAAAAAATCTAGCATGAATATCATTCAATTCCTTGCTTAGGTGTTAATAATTTGGAAGATTTTCTTGAATATTCAAATCCAACACTGGTGCCTACACTGGGCTCACAAAAATTTATTTTTCTAACATCAAAATATGATCTACTTATATATTATAACCTATTTTTATTGATAGCTACTCTCCCAGTTGTTGACTCATGTGGAGTAGAAATCATGTATGTCAATGTCATCTTCTATACTAGTTCTTGGCAAAAAGAGCAGCTCAAGAATTGTATTGGTGGAATTACAGATTCTTTCCTTCAGGCATTTTGTGATGTTTAAGAAAGAAAACATCCATGAAGTAGTATTGCAAGATTTATTAAGAAGTAAGTGTTGGCATAAAGACAGACAGATTGACCAATGGAACTTAATAAAGAACTCAGAAATAAACTCTCACAGCTACAGTCGAGTGATTTTTGACAAGGCTGTCAAGTTCCCCCAGCTGAATCAGAACAGTCAATTCAACAAATGGTGCTGGGAAAACAATAGCCATATCCAAAAGAAAGATGATCCCTATCTCACACCTTACACAAAAATTAACTCAAAATGTATCAAGAGTCTAAATATAAAACTAACAACCATAAAAATCCTAGAAGATGTTGTAGAGATACATCTTCAAGATCCTGTGGTGGGTGGTGGTTTCTTAAACCTTACATGCAAGGCACAAGCAACAACGGAAAATATAGATAAATGGGAACTCTCACAATTAGACACTTTTCTACCTCAAAGGACTTTGTCATAAGGGTGAAAAGGCAGGCAAGTCAATGGGAGAAAATATTTGGCAATCAAGCATTTAATATTCATGCTATATAGAGATTATATAGCTCAACAATAAAAAGACAAACTACTGGATTTAAAAAATGGGCAAAAGACTTGAAAAAGACAATTGTTCAAAGAGGAAATACAAATGGAGAAAAAACATGAAATATTGCTCAACATCATTAGAGATTAGGGAAATTAAAATCAAAACTAAAATGAGAGGGAAGCGCCTGTGGCTCAATCAGTTGGGTTCTTGTCTACTATATGGGAGGCCCTGGGTTCACATCCTGGGGCCTCCTTATGAAAGGAGGCTGGCCCACATGCTGCAGAGTGCCGCCTGGCCTGCAAGTACCACTGAGTGCCACCCAGCCCACAAATGCTGCAGATTGCTGCCCAGCCTGCAAGCGTTGTGGAGAGCTGATTCAGTAAGGTGATGCAAGAAAAAAAAGGGAGAAAAGCAAAAGCATGAAAAACATGCAGCTAATGGACACAGAGAGTAGACAGCAAGAAAGCCACAAGGGGGGGTAATAAATAAAAATAAATACAGACACAGAAGAAGACACAGTGAATGGACACAGAGACCAGACAGCATGCAAAAAAAAAAAAAAAGCCACAAGGGGGGAGATTGAAAAAACAACTAAAATGAGAGGGAATTGTGGAAAGATGGTATTAGACTAGGCAGGCAAGACTCAATTCTCTCACAATTACAATGGAGAAAGGGCCAAAAGCTATCTGAGGGAACTGCTTTGGGGGTTAGCAAACCAGTACAGTGGTACACATATCCCAGGAGGGTAAGGTACAGAAGGAGGAAGAACCCAAAACAACATATGTCAGTCCCCAAAAGGCCTACAGTATCTGGGCTGGGTCCCCTCCCCCATCCCAAAGATATTACGCTGGGGTAAAACCCCTGGCTCACTGCAGCTGACTGAAAGGGGACTGACATCTTCCTCCCTTTCAGCTCTTTCAAGGTAAAATGGAGGGGGGGGGTGGGGAGGCTTTTCATCAGTGAATTTGGCCAGCAGAGCCCAATAAGAAAACTCTGGACAGGGCTAGACACAGGAAAGCCAAGATGGAAACCTCTATGGAAATGTGTGCTGTTCAGCGCCATCTGCTGACACATCTGAAAATTGCATGGGAAAAGAAGTTTCTGGTTCTCCCTGTATCCTATATATCCTAACCCCTGGGAGAAAATCTGTATCCCATTAGTGAGATCCTGGTCCGATTTTGATAACCTAAGATGGGCGATTTGGTTTTTTTTTTATTGGGAGAACACAAATGTAGTCTCCCACTACCACAAATTAGGCAGGAGATTTTCCCATGCTTGGAGAAATTGCACATCCAGAGTGGAAAGGATAGGCCTTACCCTGGGGAAAACCACCTTCAGGATCTTTGTTTCTCTCCTGCTAGGTAAGTAGAGAGAAATTTTAAGAATGTACAATAAGTTGAAACAAATACCAAAGAAGAGTTGTGGAAAAAATTAAAAAAGCAAAAGAAAATTTGGTAATCAGAGTAAATTCACCAACCTTTCAGATGGCTAGACATCAGCAAATAATGAAAAGCCATACTAGGACACAGGAAGAGATGGCTCAGTCAAAGAAACAAATGAAATGACCTCAAGAGATATAGAATTTAAGACAATTCATAAGTGATAATCACACAGCTCTCCTAAATCAATCCAAATAATTTAAAGAAAATATGGCTAAAGAAATACAGGATATTAAGAAGATACTGACTGAGCATAAAGAACAATTTGAAAGCCTGCAAAAAAAAGTAACAGACCTTATGAGAATGAAAGACATGATGGATGAGATGAAAAATACATTAGTGACACATATGAGCAGATTTTAATTGCTCTAAGACAGAAGTAGTGGTTTCAAAGTCACAGCATCTGAACTGGAAAAGTCAGGAGAACAGAAAGGAAGAGAATGGAAAAAATGAAACTGAGACACAGGAAATTGAATAAAAATAGGATGAGAAGCAGATTTGGCCCAGTGGATAGGGCATCCGTCTACCACATGGGAGGTCCGCAGTTCAAACCCCAGGCCTCCTTGACCCGTTTGGACCTGGCACATGTGCAGTGCTGATCTGCACAAGGAGTGCCCTGTCATGCAGGGGTGCCCCCCACATAGGGGAGCCCCATGTGCAAGGAGTGCACCCCATAAGGAGAGCCACCCAGCGTGAAAGAAAGTGCAGCCTGCCCAAGAATGGCACCAGACACTGCTGACAACAAGATGATGCAACAAAAAGAAACACAGATTCCCGTGCCACTAACAACAACAGAAGCAGACAAAAACAAGAACACACAGAAAATTGACACAGAGAACACACAACTGGAGTGGGGGCAAAGGGGAGAGAAATAAATAAATAAAATAAAAAATAAAAATTGGAAATGTTTATGCACACTATCAGTGCTCCAGAAGAAGACGTTGGGAATGGGAGAGAAAGAATATTTGAGGAAATAATGATTGAAAACTACCCAACCCTTATGAAAGACATAAATATCAATATCCAAGAAGGACAATGCACCCCAAACACAATAAATCTGAACGGGCTTACCCTGAGATACCTACTATTCAGAATGACAAATATCAGAGAGAGAAGATTCTGAAAGTATCAAGAGAAAAGCAAAGCAATACATACAAAGGATACTCAATAAGCTTAAGTGCCAAACCCTCATCAGAAACCATGGAGGAGAGATGAATTCTATATCTGGCAAAACTGTACTTCAAAAATGAGGGTGAGATCAATGTCTTCACAGACAAATGAAAATTGATGAAATATGTTACCAAAAGACCAGAATTACAAGAGATACTAAAGGGAATGCTAAAGCCTGCAAGGAAAAAACATGGGTGAGAACTGGAGAAGCATATAGAAGAGAGGATTATTAGGAAGGATAAAGTAAAGGGGAAAAAGACAGAGAATAGAATGATATGAGAGACGTGAAGGACAAAAGGGATGAAGTAAGTAATGCCATTATAGTAAGAACACTATATGTTAATGGCTTAAACTCCACAATCAAAAGACAGAGACTGATAGAATGAATTTTAAAAAATGAGCCATCTATATGTTTTCTAAAAAGATATAAGGTCACAAGTAGATTAAATGTAAAAAGTTGGAAAAAGTTACTTCATGTAAATAGTAACCAAAAGAGATTGGAGTAGTCATATTAGTATTGGACAAATAGATTTCAAGTGCAAAACTGCTATTAAGGATGAAGATGGTCATTATATATTTTATTTATTTATTTTTATATATATTTTAAAAGAGGTAATTCCCCAAGAAGAAATAGCTATACTAAATATTTATGCAGCTAACATGAGTGACCAAAGATACATGAGGAACACACTGGTAAAAGGGAAGGGAGAAATAGATGCCTCCATAATAATAGTTGGAGACTTCAATATACTCCTCTCAGTATTGAATAGAACATCAGGACAGAGGGTAAATAAAGAAAGAGAATGAGAATAATTTGATAAATGAACTAGACCTAACAAACACCCATGGAGCACTGCATCCCCAAACAGCAGGGTATACTTTACTTTTCAAGTGCTCATTGATCCTTCTCCAAGAGAGAACATTTCCTGGGTCACAAGACAAGTCTCGATAAATTTACAAAGAGTGAAATTATACAAAATACTTCCTCTGATCATAACAGAATGAAGTGGAAATCAATAATGGATGGAAAAAGCAAAATTCATAAATATATGGAGATTAAACAACAATTTCAAAGAAATTGCAAGAGAATTCAACAAATATTTTGAGATGAATGAAATGAGAACACAATATATCAAAGTTTATAGGACACTGCAAAGGCAGTGTTAGATTAAAAAAGAAGACCTAAAATTCAAGATCTAGCTGCATGCCTGGAAGAAATAGGGAAAACAACAACAGCAACAACAAAAAAAAAAACAAAACAGCAAACTAATGCCAAACCAAGTCAAAGGAAAGAAATACTAAAGATCAGAGCAGAAATAAATGAAATTGAGAACAAAGAAACAATACAGAGAAATAACAAAACCAAAAGTTGTTTTTTTGACATCAACAAAATCAACAAACCCTTAGCTAGACTAACAAATAATAAGAGAGAAGACACAAATAAATATAACCAGAAATGGAAAGAGGGGACATTACTACTGCTCCTGCAGAAATAAGAGAGATCATAAGAGGATATTATGAACAATTGTGTATGAAAAAAACAGACAGTGTTGAGGAGATGGATAAATTCCTAGAAACATTTGAGTCACCTACATGGACACTGGAAGAAGTAGAAGAGCACAACATATTGTAAGAGATAGAAACAGTCATAAAAAACCTCCAAAGAATGAAAAGCCCAGGACCAGATGCCTTCACAGGTGAATTCTACCAACCATTCAAAGATGATCTAATACCGATTTTGCTCAAGCTCTTCAAAAAAAAACTTGAGAAGGAAAGAATACTACCACACTCATTCCATGAAACCATCATCACCCTAATACCAAAACTAGGTAAAGATGCTAAAAAAGTTAAGAAATTCCAGACCAATATCTCTAATGAATAGAAATTTAAAAATCCTGAACAAAATACTTGCAAACAGAATCCAAAAGCACATTAAAGAATTATACACCATTATCAAGTGAGGGTGTGGAAGGATGCTTCAACAGAATAAAATCAATTGGTGTAATAAGCCATATTAATAAGTTGAAGAAGAAAAATCACATGATCCTCTTGATTGATGCAGAAAAGGTATTTCACAAAATAGAGCAACCTTTCTTGATAAAAACACTCCAAAGATAGGAATAGAAGGAAGCTTTCTCAGTATGGTAAAGTGTATATATGAAAAACCTACAGCTACCATTGAACTCAATGGAAGGACAAAGCCTTCCTGCCTAGTTCTAGAACAAGACTAGGAGGCCTCCTGACACCACTGTTATTCAATATGTGCTATAAGAAGACAAACTAAACAATTAAAAAATGGGCAAATGACTTGAAAAGATAATTGTCTGAGGAAGAAATACAAATGGCAAATAAACACATGAAAACATGTTCAACATCACTAGCAATTAGGGAAATGCAAATTAAAACTACAACGAGATCTAGTTTCACACCTATGGATTGGCTGCCATAAAATGCCAGAAATTGTAAATGTTGGGGATGATGTGGAGAGACAGTGATGCTTATTCATTGTTGGTGGTAATGTATAATGTTATAGCTACTGTGGAGGACTGTTGGCAGTTCCTAAGGAAGTTGTAAATAGATTTGCAAAGTGACCTGACACTATCATATCCAGCTGTACACCCAGAAGGACTGAGAGCCAAGACAGAGATGTCTGCACACCACGGTTCATACTGGCACTATGCACAATTGCCAGAAGCTGGAAACAACCCATGCACCCATCAACTGATGAATGGATAAACAATTGTGGTGTGTGCACATGATGGAATGCTATGCAGCTTAAGAAGAAATAAAGTGAAGCATATGACAACATGGATGAATGTGGAGGACATTATTTTGAGTAAAGCATGCCAGACATGAAAGGATAAATACTGTATGGTTACACTATTATGAACTAAATATATTGTGTAAACTGAAGGGGTTAATAATTAGAATACAGGTCACCAGAAAACAGAATGAAGAGAACGAATGGAAAGCTGAGGGTTAATCTGTGGCAAGTTGGAAAAAAAAAGTTGTTTGGAAATCTTAGGAAATGAATAGAAACGGTGAGAGCACATCATAGTGTTTGTAACTAGCAGAGCTATTATATGGGTTTGACAGTGGTTGAAAGGGTAAGTCCAAGGTCATGTACATTACTAGAAGGAAAGTGAAAAACTGTAACATGGGACTGTATAACATAGTAAAACTTCATGTAAAACAGAAATATGGGTGATATTGTATATATAAAACTTTTTACAAAATATAAATAAAATAACCTAGAAAAAATGAAAAAGAATAGCAGCTATGCATGGCAGGGGAAGCAAAAAGAGTTGAGAGGTGCTGAGATTTTTGTTTTCTTTTTATTATTATTTCTATTATTATTGGAATGATGAAACTACTCTAAAAATGACTGAAGTGATGAATGCAAAACTATGTGTTTACACCAAGTACTACTTATTGAATATGTTGGATCGATTTATGCTTTAGTAATATGTATCAATAAAATTGATTTCTTAAAAAAACCACAATGGGGGATCACTTCACACCAATTAGAATGGATTCTATTAAAAAGTCAGAAATCTGTAAGTGTTGGAGAGGATGTGGAGAGATAAGAACCTTATTCACTGTTGGTGGGACGTAGAATGGTACTACAACTGAGGAGGACTGCCTGACAGTTCCTAAGGAAGTTGAACATAGACTTGTGGTGGGACCTGGCAATACCATTACTAGCTACATACCCAGAAGGACTGAGAGCAGGGACACCAAGAGACATCTACCTGCTGATGTTCTTAGTGGCTTTATTCATGGTTGCCAAAAGTTGGAAACAATCTAGGTGTCAATCAACTGATGAATGGATAAATATGTGGTGTATATACACGATGGAATATTATGCAGCAGTAAGAAAAAATGAAGTCATGAAGCAGCCACATGACAACATGGATGCACATATAAGACATTATTTTCAGTGAGGCAAGACCCACACAAAAGGATAAATAGTGTATCATTGCACTGTTAAGAAATATAAGGTCCTCAAGATTCATCCATGTTATCCCATGTGTTAGTACTGTATTCCTTAGTATTGTACTCCTTCTTATAGCTGAGTGATATTGCATTGTATGTATACACCACATTTTGTTTATCCATTCATCTGTTGATGGGCATTTGGGCTGATTCCAACTTTTGGCAATAGTGAACAATGCTGCTAGGTATATTGATGTGCATTTATCTGTTCATGTCCTTGCTTTCAAATGGAATTGCTGGATCATATGCCAGATCTATAGTAAGTTTTGTGAGCAACTGCAAAACTGTCCTCCACAATCACTGCACCATTCTACATTCCCACCAGCAGTGCACCAGGTTTCCCACCCTTCTACATCTTCTCCACCACTTGTAGTCCACTGTTTTTAATAGCTGCCAGTCTAATGGGTGTAAGATGATATCTCAGTGCAATTTTGATTTACATTTCCCTAATAGCTAGTGATGTTGAGCATCTTTTTATGTTGCTTTTAGCCATTTGTATTTCTTTGGAGAAGTGTCTATACAAATCACTTGCCCATTTTTAAAATGGGTTGTCTTTTTCTTTTCAAGTTGTAGGATTTCTTTATATATGCTGGATATTCGGCTCCTATCAGTATTTAGTAAACAAAATATGTTTACTAAATATTTTCTCTCATTGGGTAGGCTGCCTTATGTTGATTGAAGCAAGCCACATATTTGAAGGACCTCACTGATAAGAATAAAGCAAATTGAGCAGTCTCACAGAATTAGAGTCTGGTAGATAGGTTTATAGGAAATAGAAAGAGAGGAGAAGGTTGTGAGCCAATGCCCATAAGGATAAAATCTACGATAAGGTAGAAGTGTGTACTTGTGCAGTGAAGGGATATGACAGGGGTGTAGTGATACTAATGGGTTGGGTGGTGCAGATTTGACAGGGGGTGGGGTGGGTGGTCCATGGAACTGGGGAGAGGGTTGGGGGAGGAAGCTGGTGAACACTGGGGATCTGTGGGTACATAGTTGAGACTACAATGTTGGGAAAGCTCTTTTGGCAATTTACAAGGAAGGGTTACTGGTTTAGGGTCTTCATTGGGGAGGCAGTCAGGTCAGGGCGCACCTGGGGTAGGCTTCTAGGGAGTGTGCAAGATCATTTCCCCATACTGTGTTGTATCGGTGGGTAGAAACTCACATAAAGAGCAGGAAGGAGTTGGACTCCCATCTTAGGGAGTCACACTATGTTCTCAAATAGAGGGATGGGAGTCTCTTGAGGGCATAGGTGGTGCCTAATAGGGGAGGACAGTCCAGTGTGTCAAGTCCTTGGTGTTGCTGCAAACAATTATGAATCTTGTCCTTCAAGGGGTGAACCCTGGTGGTTGCTGTGGGCCACAAGGGGAGGGGGATGGAAGAATAGAATAGATGGAACAGGGGGTATTTTAGGGGTGATGAAAGTGTTCTAAATGATGGTGTAATGATGGATATAGGCCATGTTAAATATCATCAAAATTTATAAAAGTGTATGGTAAAAAATGTAAACCATAATGTAAACTATTGACCATGGCTAGTAGCTATGTTCATCAGTTGTAAGAAATATATCATCCACATATAAAAAGGTTATAAACATGGGAAGGGGCAAAACAGGGAGGATGTTGGGTAAATGAGATCCCTGTATTTTTTATGTGACTTTACTGTGACCTAAAAATTCTTTGAAGACAAAATGAAAAAAAGTAAGACACTGGGGGAACAAATGGAAGAAAATGTCACTGTACATATAAGACAACACATCTTAAAGTGATGAAAGGCAGAATGTCAAAAACATATTTTTCTTAAATATTTTTCATTATTTGTTAAATCCCAAAATTTTAATTTTAGTTTTAAAAAAAGTCTATATTTTATTTCTTATGTTTAAAACTATCATTATTATTTCATTTTCTTATTAATTGTATTTGGCTACTTTACTGGCTTCATTTTAGAGAAGTTTTGGATCACAGAAGCGTTACAGCTGTGGCAGGGGAGGATCAGTGGTGCAGGGTGTCAGTGATGGGGGATACATGGGAGGAGCTTCACTGGGCATAAATATAAGGCATATAAATGAGTTCAAAGGTTCATGTGGCATTGCCACAGTGGGTGGAGATTCACACAATAACCAAAAGAATATCAAAGGCCCATCCTGGGGAGCTCTGCCACATTCTCTAATGGAGCAGGAATAATCCCCCAAGTACAGGGGTGAAGACTAGTGGCGGAGGATGGGCCACTGATACTGATGACTATGATTATGAACCTCTGCTCCTGAAATTGAAACTTGGCCTAGTGTTGTAGGATGCCTAAGAGTTACCTACTGGGAGCCTCCTTGTTGCACCAATGCAGCCCCTCTCTAAGCCAAAACTCAGCATATAAATAAACTCCCCCAAGGGAAATGACTTCTGGGGATGAGACTCCCTGGCACCAAGGGATTGCTACCAAGTCCCAACAAGCAGTGAATGAGTCACAATGATGAAAGAGGCTGTTGTTGTGGGAGGTGGGGGTTGGGGTGGGGGTTATGTGGGAACCTCTTACATTTTTAAAAAAGATTTATTTATTTATTTCTCACCCCTTCCCCCCCACCCCACCCCATTGTCTGCTCTCTGTGTCCACCCGATGTGTCTTCTTTCCTGTCTGTTTCTGTTGTCAGCAGCATGGGAATCTGTGTTTCCCTTTGTTGCGTCATCCTGCTGTGTCAGCTCTCTGTGTGTGCAGCACCATTCCTGGGCAGGCTGCACCCTCTTTCCCACTGGGCAGCTCTCCTTACGGGGTGCACTCCTTGCGCATGGAGCTCCCCTATGAGGGGACACCCTTGCGTGGCACTGCACTCCATGCACACATCAGCACTGCTTGTGCACATCAGCACTGCACATAGGCAAGCTGCACATGGGTCAAGGAGGCCTGGGGTTTGAACCGCAGACCTCCCATATGGTAGATGGATGCCCTAACCACTAGGCCAAGTCTGCTGCCTACATTTTTTAATGTAACATTTTTTTGTGATCTATGTACCTTAAAAAAAAAAAAAAGATAATTTAATTTTAAAAAATTGAAATTAAAAAATAAAAAAGACCTTGACCAAATGGAGGAAATAGTAAAGATAAATGAGTTTATATGGCTAAGAGACTTCAAGTGAGTCAGGAGGGAATTCTAGAGTAACTTTTATGTATGTCTCAGCGGGATCTCATTGACTGCCAAAGTAGATACTACCCCAAACAGCAGGGCTCCTGAGTGCTCTGAAGACATCCAGACACTATAGTCAGGGCAGATACCTCAGGAATTTGGTGCCATTCCAGTGGGCCCTACTTTGGAATTTATGCTCCCCAGTGCAACAGAGTTGGACTCAGTTGTGGTTTCCCTGTAAATGGCTCTTCTGTCCTTCTGTTTGAACTTAAAATTAGTTCTAATGTTGGTAGGTGTACCTTTAAGAGACATAAATCTCTGGGCTGTCTATATGCCAGCTGGGCCCTGACTCTTAATGGAGATGCAACTCCTCCTCTCCAGTTCATTGGCCTGACCCAGGACAAGTAACAAGGAGGAGATGAAGGAGAAGGAACCAAGAGTGTCTGTAACTGCAAGCAAGAGAGTTCCATCCACTGGCTGTATGGGATTGAAGTGCCCCCTTCAATAAAAGTGGAATGGGCATCACCATCCCAGAATCCTCAGGATTGGGAATGAACTATAGACTAAAGTAGACTTACTAGTATTCTACTCTAGACTTCTTGTGATTCTAGCAATGGAGGAAATATTGATGTGGAGGCAGTGGCCACTGGAGATTCCAAGGGTAGGGAGAGGGAAAAACAGGTATAATATGAGGGCATCTTCAGGACTTGGGAATCAGCCTGAATGACATGACAATGACAGACACAGGCCATTATATATCTTGCCAGAAACTACAGAATTGAGTGGGAGAAAGTGTGAACTACAATTCAGACTGTAACCCATGCTTAGTGGCAATGCTCCAAAATGTGTTTTCATTTGCAATGAATGTACCACACTAATGAAAGATGTTGCTGATGTGGGAAAATGTGGGAGGTATGGGGAGCAGGGCATAAGGGAATCCCCTATATGTTCTATGTAACATTTATGTAATCTAAGTATCTTTCAAAAAGTAAAAAAATGAGAAGACATACACAAAAGAACTAGACATATAGTGTAAAGCCTTGGAGTTAACAATTAGAATATAGGTCACCAAAAAATAGAAAGAGGGTAGAAAATATAAAAGTTAAGGCATAAACAGTGCAGAATTAGTATTAAGGTTGTAAATCTTTAGAAGTGAATAGAAATTGTGAAAGCACATCATAGTGTTTGTAACCAGTTGAGCTATTATACACGTATCACAGTGGTTGAAAGGGTAAGTCCAAGGTCATGTATATTACTAGAAGGAAAGCTAAAAAATGTAACACAGGACTTTATAACATAGTGAAACTTTATGTGAAATATAAATACGGGGGATATTGCATATTTTAAACTAACAAAATATAAATACAAATAATTAGAGAGACAGAGATGTAAACAGAATAGCAGCTATATATGTCCAGGGAAGTATAGAGAGACTGGGACATGTTTTTTGTTGGTTGGTTTATTTTCTGGGTTATTATTCTTGGAGTAATTGCTCTATAATAACTGAAGTGATAAAAGCACAACTATGTGATTACACTAACTACCACTGTTCATAAACTTTGGATGGATTTATGATTTATTATTACGATCAAAAATTGATTTGTTAAAAAAACTAATTTTAATCAATAATCTAATCAGTTAAATACATTTCAGCTGAATTTAAGAAAATCAAAGGGTATCACATTCAGAGGAAGAGATTAGTTTACAAACATAGTCTTTCCTTTTTGGGGATTTATAAATCATCTCAAACTGCCACATACAGATTTAAGAATTTCCTTTCCCATAAATAACAAGGTGTTTATAATTTGGTGAATGAGACTGTTAATTAATTCCAGGGAAGGAGAGATTAAACAGCTGTTTTAGTTTGTAGCTGTGTGGGCAAGTCAGCGGTGTGCTGGGGTGGAGGGCATTTCTCAGCCTTGCCTCCCCTCCTTTCCTTTGTGTGCAGAGGCTTCAGGTCTCCATTCCAGAACCCTGGGAGGCAGTAGGTCTGATGAAGCAACCTGAGCAGGCCCTGAGACCCAAACTGGGCCTGGAAAGCCCCAGCAGCTTCTCAGGGTGAGAACTGCACAGAGGTTGCGTGGTGCCTGCTTCCTCCTCAGGGGCAGGGCCACTCCCCACTGGACGCCCTGCCTCTCCAAAGCAAGGCTGCGTGCAGGGAGCGGCCGTGCAGAGCCCTGAACTGAGCATGGGCCTCCCCAGGGGACTGGCGAGGAGGGCATCTCTTCCCGGGCCCTTTGGGCACTCTGTGCTGAAGAAGTCATAAAGCGGTCACTGCTGGGGAAAAAAAAGTATTTGGGTGCAGGTTTGGCTTAATGAGTCAGTTTCAAAACCGATGCACTCATAGCCATCCAGGCTGACTCAGCCAAACCATTTCAGAGATCACTGAGCAAAGATTGCTGAGGTCTGGACAGTGAGAGGGAAAGGCTGACCACAACAGCCAAATCTGAGAACACCAAGAGGTTTCTTTTCTCAGATCAAATAGCACTCATAACAGAACTTAACAAACACCAATCACAGGGAGTTTTCATCAAGAAGGCATTTTCTCTAGAGAACAGTATATATTCTATTCTTTTTTCCATGCTCATTCATGGGGCATTACATTGATTTTGATTATTTTTTACATTTTATCAAAATTATCTTCATTCTTTAAATTTAAATCATGAAAACACTTGATGGAGTATCTATTTTAAATGATGGCACCTATTCTTTTGAGAAGTATCTTATAAATATTTTAATAAAATTCAGATTTTTGAAGATTGAAATTTATCAATTAAATATTAGCAATTCCTCAATTTATCTTGTGAAGCTTTTGCTTTTATTGGGATTCTTCTTTCTGGTATTAAATAACTTGCAAAACTTTGGCACTCTTTATAAAATTTAAATATTTTCAGCAATTCTCCTCATTCTTTCCTGGAGTGTGCCCTTATTTGTGTCTGGTAAAATTTTATCCTATTTAAAGTAATACAAACCTGATTAATTTTTATATGGATTTTTCTAATGTATTGAATGGAGAATCTTCCTTCTTCTCATATTAGGAACTTGAATTTCACATTCTGGACTCAGAAAGTTCTTGACCTGAAGACATAATAGTAATAAAAATGAAATCAACAGAGTTTGCCAAGCTTAGTTCAAAGCACTCTGTAAGTCTCAACTCGGATTATTGTTCAGAACCTACATGAGGTTGACGGGGGACGGGGTGGCGTGGGCGGGATGGGAAGGTCCGTGGGGGCCGCTCTCCCCTGGCGGTCACAGCGCCCGTGGTAGGGGGCGGGGCTGCGGGGGTCCAGCTAGAGCCACCGCCCGCCGAGCCCGCAGCCAGGCTGAGGTCCAGGCTCCTGCGCCCGAGCTCCAGGGCCCCGCCCACTGCGCCTGGGGCCGGGCCCGCGGGAGCCCGAGTGGAACCCAGCCAAGACCTGCCGAGCCCGGCCGAGCCCGGAGGAGCCAAGCCCCGCGGAGCCGAAACCATCCGAGCCTGGCTGAGCCGAAATCGGCCGAGCTGAAACCAACGGAGGCGAGCCCTGCCGAGCCCAGCCCAGCCGAACCCGACCGAGAGCGACCCTGCCGAGCCAGACGAGACCACGCCTATCGAGCCGAGTCCAGCCGAGCTGAACTGAACCCGACTGAGCCGAGCCCAACCGAGATGCCCGCGCGGCACAAGCCGTGCCCAGGCTTTCTGCCAAAGAAGTGTAGGCAAGCGGGTAATTCTAAATTGGTATAGAGTTTCTATTTGGGTGATGGCGAAATTTGGGTGGCAGATGTAGTGACAATATTGTGAATGTAAATAACAGCATTGAATTGTATGTTGGAAAGTGGTTAAAATGGAACATGTTAGGTTGTATATATGCTACTGGAAGAAAAGGATTAAAAATCATAAAATTGTACAACAAAAACTGAATCCTAACACAAACTATGATTTACAACTAAACATATAAATCTCATGACAGGGTTTCATCAATTTTAACAAAATTACCACATTAATGCAAAATGTTAAGGATAGGGAAAGCTGTGTGTCTGTGAGAGGTACATGGGAATTCAGTGCTTATACATGCTGTATCTGTAAAAAAAACTTCTCTTATAGAATAATTAAATATTAAAATGCAAAATAACATACACCATTAATTCAAAGGAAACAAAACAAAAAATTTGGTCATGTCTATTGCCACAGAAAAACTATTTGACAAAATCCAATAACCATTTGTGCTTAAAAACAAACAAATAAGCAACAAAATCAGGAATACATTTTTAGCTTTCTACTCATTGGGAAAGACTAAAAGTTTTCCCAATTGGATAAAAAACAAGCCAAAGATGATATCTTTCATCACTGCTATTGCGCATTGCCCCGGATATAATAGCCACAGCAATTTGGTAAGAAAATAGAACAGGCATCCAAACAGGAAAGGAAGAAGTAAAACTACTGCTATTTGCAAATGACATGGTTTATATATAAAAAAATCCTCTAGAATTCACAAAAGATACTGTTAGAGCTAATAAGTATTTTCAGCAAAGTTGCACGAAAGTTTCTTGTATTTCTATATCACAACCACAAATAATATGAAAAGGAAAATTGAAAAGCAATTTATTTAACAACAGCATCAAAAAGAACAAAATATTTAGGAAGAAATTTAACCAAGGAGGTGGAAGATTTGTAACTTGAAAAAAACAAACCATTGCTGAAACATATTAAAGAAGCGGGAACTGGGGAAGACATTTTAGGAAGGCGACTTATTAGTTAGGGTTCTCTAAGGAAACAGAATCAACAAGAGATATCTGTCAATAGTATGGGATTCTATGAGTCTCTCATGCAGCCATGGGATGCACAAGTCCAGGTTCCACAGTCAGGCTGCAACCAGGGGCTCCAATGAAAGTCCAGTGAAGATTCTTGATGAGTTCTGGGAGGTATTGGCTGTCCAAAGAAGAGCTGGGAAATGCTCTCTCAATGCTGGAATCACTTCCCCTTTTAAGGCATTCAACTGATTGGGTTAAGCATCATTAATTGCTGATGGCAATCTCCCTGACTGATATAATTATAACCAGCTATCTATGATTTACCACTGCAGTAAAGTCAATGATGATTAAAGTTAATAAATGCCCTTGTATTACACTCAGCCCAGTGCTTGCTTGACCAAACAACTGAGCACATTACCTGGCTGAGTTGACACAATAGCCTAACCATCACAGAAGTTAACAGGAATGAAAACTTAATACATAAACATGTGTTAGAAGTAAAAACAAAAAACAAAATAAACAAAACAACAACAACAAAAAAAACAAGCTTATTTAACACTATTACTGGTCCATGAGAAATTATTAAATGGAGCAATTATGCCAATTGAAAATGAGATGAACAACATATAGTAAAATTAGAAAATACTTTTGAAATGTTCATTTTCCTAAATTCAAGAAATAAGTATTAAAATAAATCCTGGATTTGTTAAATATAAAATTTTACACTTAAAATATTGTTTTATTTTAAATTCCACATACTTCTCAATTTTAAATACTTTTCACTATATTAATGTTCAAGGAATTATTGCACATTAAAAATTGATGAAAACATGTAAACAGGGCCACCCATGGTCCCTTTCTCCTTGGGCTTCAATATGGCTCATCTGGCACAAGCCTGTCCCCAACTTACCCAACTGGAAGATCCCAACCTTTTGTATATTTGCTTCACAATTATATAGCTTTCCCACTCTCTCTGAACTTACCAGAATTTTACATGAAAACAACCCTGAATCAGAAAAGATACCACAGCATGCCTTGATTGGAAAGTTGCTTAAGTCTTGTTTAAAATTTCATGAGAAAGTTAAGATAAAACCCCATGGGAACTGCAGAAAATGAAATGTTTTGTGCTGCCTATGAACAATCTTCTCAGAGAACACATGGCAAAGCCCCCTCCTCAGGACAGACACAACAGAAAACCTTTTACTCACTGAGGAAATATCTAAGAATAAATCTAACCAGGGAATAAAGGACTCGTACACAGAAAAACACAAAGCATTGCTAAGAAGAATTAAATAAATTGATGGACATTCTGTGTTCATGCATTAGAAGACAAAATATTGTTAGGGTGTCAGTCATAGAGTAATTTGTAGAATCAATACAATCCCTATCGACACCAACAACCTTCTTTTTAAAATGGGAGCTTTTCTTTTTGGAGTAATGAAACACTTCTTAAGGTTTTTGTGGTGATGAATGCATACCGATTATACTAAAATTCATTGATTATACACTTTGAATAGATCCTATGATATATGAATATATTTCAGTAAAACTGCTTAATAAATAATATTGCAATAGCCAGAAATAGCAGCTATGTACAGCAGAGGAAGCATGGAGAGATCAAGAGGTGAAGACTTTTCTTCTTTACTTGTCTGTTTTTGTTTGTTATTATCATTGAAATAATGAAAATGTTCTAATGATGATTGAAGTGATGAATGAATAACTATGTGCTTATACCAAATACACTTTGGGTGAATTATATGCTTTATTAATATGTGTCAATAAAATTGATTTGTTTAAAACAAACAAACAGAAAAGAGCATGGTATTCCCAGATCAATAGAATCAAATTGAGATGTCAGAAAGAAACCCTCATATTTATGGCCAACCTATTGGACAAGGGGGCAAAGACCACTCAATTACTCAATTATGAAACTATAATTTCTTCAACAAATGGTGCTGGAAAATTGGATCACCATTTGCAAAAAAAAAAAAAAAAAGGTGACTGCTACCTCACACCTTATACAAAAATCAACTCAAAATGGATGAAAGACCTAAATGTAAGACTCAGATATATCAAACTCCTGAAAGGAAAAGTAGAGAAGCATCTGTGAGACCTTGTGTTAAGCAATGGTTTCTTACACTTTACATGTAAAGCACAAGCAACCAAAGCAAAAATAGATAAGTTGGGCCTCATAAAAATTTAAATTTTTAGTCCACAAAGGATTTTATCATGGAAGTAAAATGACTACAACTTACACAATGGGAAAAAATATTTGGAAACAACATATTTGATAAAGTTTTAATATTTAGAATTTATAAACAAATCCTTCAACTTAACAACAAAAGACACCAACAAAATTATAAAATGGGGAAAAGAATTGACATCTTTCCAAAGAACATATAAAAATGGCTACAAAGCACATAAAAAGATGCTCAACATCATTAAATATAGGGAAATGCAAATGAAAACTACAGTGAGATACATCATCTCACACCTATTAGAATGGCTGCTATTTTAAAAAAAACAAATTTGAGAGGTTGTAGAGAAATAGGAATACTCATTCATTGATGATGGGATTATAAAATGGTGCAGTCAGTCTGGGAGACAGTTTGACAGTTCCTCATAAAGTTACATATAGAATTACCATATGATCCCTCAATCTCACTAAGGAAATATCCAAAATATTGGAAAGCAGGGACTCCAAGAGATTTTGCACACTGTTATTCATAGCAGCATTATTCCCAATTGCCAAAAGATGGAAGCAACAGTGTCCATCAACTGATGAATGCATAAACAAAATATATACATACAATGGATCATTTCTTCAAGACTTATTATTTTTTTATACCACCCCTTGCCGCTTTTGCCCACTGTCAGCTCTCTGCATACATTAGCTGCATGTTCTACTGTATCTGTCTTCTCTTCTTTTTCTCTCTTCTCATCTTCTCTTTAGGAGGCACTGGGTACCAATCCCTGGACCTTCTGACATGGGAGAGAGGCACCCAATCACTTGAACCACCCCAGTTTCCTGGTTTTGTTGTGTCTCTCATTGTCTTTTCCTCTGTGTCTCCTTTTTTTGTTGCTGTTGTTTTTTGTTGTGTCATCTTGTTGTGTCATCTCTCCACACAGGCCAGGTCCACCATGCAGCACAGCTTACCTCCACCAGGAGGCTTTGGGAACTGAACCCAGGACCTCCCATATATAGATGGGAGCCCATTCACTTGAGCCACATCCACTTCCCTACAATGGAATAGTTTTAAGTTGTAAAATGATTGAAGTTGAGAGAACTAGCAAGATGGCTGTGGAGTAAGGAACTCCTAGAGTCAGCTCCTGCTACAGGGTCGCTAACAAACACCTGGAGCTAGCTGAAGCACCTGTTTGGGGGCTCCAGGAGACCAGAAGAGCATCCTGCAACATCCTTGAAGGACTAGAACGAGGAGACTGCCCATCTCCAGGGAAGATTCCTAAGTAGAGCACCTCATGCCCTGGAGGCCAGTGCCCATCCTCCACTGGTGGCACGAGTAGCCTTGGGAGCTGTTCTGCAGCTGGAATTAAAAGCTCTACTTCCCCAAAATGGGAGAGGAAGAGATGGTTGGGTACCAATTTCAGCTATGATGAGTAAATTCGGTGGGCTACAGTATGATCCTGAGAACGGCTAAAGCTTGAGCCTGTCCAAGTCAGAAAGAGGCTGGGAGCCACCACCTTAACTCCATGCCTGGCATGAGGGGAAGGGGGGCAGACTGAAAATCCCAGTGGGGGTGGGGCTGGTTTCTTCCCATCCAGATGATATTGCAGGGCTAGCCTAGGTCCCAGCACCACCTCTAGCAGAGAGGCAGCTGCGGGGACCTGCACCAGCCCCACTGGGAAATTGCTGGCCAAGCCACAGAGGCTGGTGACTATCCTACTCTGGCAGCACGAGCTGCCTCAGGAGCTGTTCTGTGATGGGAATTGGAGGCTCCATTTCCCAGAAACGGGAGGAGGAGACAGTTGGCTGTCAATTTTGGCTACTGTTTGGGAGACTTGGCTGGCTAAGAGATAACCCTGGGAACAGGGGTGTGTGAACCAGCCCAAGTCAGAAAGAGGCTGGTAGCTGCCATTCTGACTCTGCCCCCAGCCTGAGGGGAAGCTGGGCTGACTGAAACTCTCAATGTCAGCAGGAACCAGGTTCTTTCATGCAGATAGGCCTGAAGCCCTAGCCTAGGCTTCAGCCCCGCCTCTGGCAGGGAGGAAGATGAGGAGCCCTGCACCAGCCTATGCAGGTAACTGCAGGAAACTTTGGTTGGCATGGACTGAAAATCAGAAATCTACCAGGGCAACTGTGGTCATCTTGGACCTGCACTGCATAGATTGCTGCCCACACCTGCAACTCCATCCCCACCTGAGGCAGGTGAGAAAGGGAAGTGAAGCTTCATCAGTCTCTCTGGGCAACTAAAGTCTAGGCCTGCACTTGGATTATTCCACACAGCTGTACTCTGTCCCTACCCCTGGCAAAGGAGAATGTTGGAAGAAGCTTCATGAAGGTCCCTGGAGCAATGAGGGCAGCTTGAGCCTCCACAGCTTACAGCACCAATGACATGCTTGGCTCCTACTGCACAACCAGCAAGGGAGAAAAAATAGGAAGCCCTAAACTAAAGAGAAAAACTGCAACTAGAAAAATACTCTAGTAAGCCAGATGAAAAGACACCAACAAAAAATTACAATCCACTCCAAGAAACAGGAAGCTATGGCCTAGTTATAGGAAAAAGATAAGACTCCCAATGACATAAAAGAGTTGAGACAACTAAACATAGATGTTCAAACAAATCTCCTTAATAAATTCAATGAGATGACTAAAGAGATTAAGGATATTAAGAAGACACTGGATGAGCACAGAGAACAATTTGAAAGCATACATAGAAAAATAGCAGATCTTATGGGAATGAAAGGTGCAATAAATGGAAATAAAAAAACATTGGAATCATATAATAGCAGATTTGAGGAGGCAGAAGAAAAGATTGGTGAGCTTGAAGAAATGGCCTCTGAAAGTGAACATACAAAAGGACAGATAAAGAAAAGAATGGGAAAAATTGAACAAGTAGTTCTCATGTACTAAATGACAGCAAAAGGCATGCAAATATATGTGTTGTGGGTGTTCCAGAAGGTGAAGAGAAGGGAAAAGGGGCAGAAGGAATATTTGAAGAAATAATGGTAGAAATTTCCCAACCCTACTGAAGGACATAGATATTCCTGTCCAAGAAGCACAATGTGCTCCCATCTGAAAAAATCCAAATAGACCAACTCAAAGACACATACTCATCAGAATGTCAAATGCCAAAGACAAAGAGAGAATTTTGAGAGCAGCAAGAGAACAGTAATGCATAACATATAAGTGTTACCCAATAAGATTAAGTGCTGATTTCTCACCAGAAACCATGGAGCAAGAAGAGTGGTCTGATATATTTAAGATACTACAAGAGGAAAACTTCCAGCCAAGAATCTTATATCCAGCAAAACTGTCTTTTAAAAATGAGAAAAGTGAAATTAGAATACTCATAGATAAACAGAAACTGAGAGAATTTCTAAGCAAGAGACCAGATTTTCAGGAAATACTAAAGGGTGTACTAGAGACTGAAAAGAAAAGACAGGAGAGAGGGGCCTAGAAGAGAGTCTAGAAATGAAGATTATATCAATAAAAGTAACTAAAAGTGACAAAAGAGTGGTAAAAATAAAATATGACAGGTAAAACTCAAATAATCAGGAATAAACGTATCCAATGATGTAAAGCACTTATATTCAGAAAACTGCAACTCAATGTTAAAAAAATCAAAATGGTCTAAATAACTGGAAGAACATTCCATGCTTATGGATTGGAAGACAAAATATCATAAAGATGTCAATTCTACTCAAATTGATACACAGATTTAATGCAATCCTTATAAAAATTCCACCAGCATTAAAGAAAAAAATTGAAAACATGATCATTAAATTTATTTGGAAGGGTAAGGAGTCCTGAATAGCCAGAAACATCAAAAAAAGGAAAAGTGAACCCTCATCTCCAGACTTTAAATCATAATACCTACCTATACTGGTAAAAACAGCATGGTACTGGCCCAAAGACAGACACAATAGACCAATGGAACCAAATTTATGGTTCAGACACAGACCCTCACAGGTATGTTCAAGTAATTTTTGACTAGCCTGTCAAACTCACACAGCTCAGGTTGAACAATCCATTCAACAAATGGTGCTGAAAGAATTGACTATCCACAGCTGAAAGAAGTAGAGAACCCCTATCTCACACGTTATCCAAAAATTAACCCAAAATGAATTAAAAAACTAAAAAGCAAGAACCATAAAACTTCTAGAAGAAATTATTGGAAAATATCTTCAAGACCTGGTGGAGGGTGGTAGATTTTCAAAGGAGATAAGAGGAGGACTGAGTAGACTACTGATATTAATGTATGTAGAAGTTTTAATTAGCTTTACTGTATGTAAAAGTGTGGAAATGTATAGAGTGGTTGGTAACACAGAGTAACAGCTAGTTTATAAATGGGGATGTGACTGAAAATGGTAGTCTAGTTATGTAAATGCCAGTTGACAGAATGCTAGAGAATAATCTAGGAACTTGATAGCACAGTAAACCAAGAGGTGGATGAGAATTGTGGTTGATGTTACAGATGCAAGAGTGTCCTGTGTTAGCTAGAGGAAATGTATATCACTAATGCAGGGTGTTGGGAATGTGGAGAAGCCTGGGAAAAATACAGTTGGAGTGACCTATGGACTGTGGTTAGTAGTAATAATATAATATTCTTGCATCTGTGTGAAAGATGTACTGTATTGATACTGAGGCAGTATGGAAAATGTGAGCCAAATGTACACTATGGACATGGTAACAATCAGATGATATTATTTCATCTGAGGCAAATGACACACCACATTGTGGTGTGTTGATGGAGGGGAGTTATTTGGGAATTCTGCACATGTGCATGATTGTTTTATAAGTTTACAACTTCTGTCATAAAAATATATTTAAAAATAATAATAGGGTGGGTTGGGGGGAAAATACACCAAATGTAAGATAAGAACTATGATTAGTAGTAAGATTTTGACAATATTCTTTCATAATTTATAACAAATGTCCCATGACAATGCAAGGTGTTGATGGAAGATTGATGTATGGTACCCCTGTATGATGTTATGCATGTTTGCTTTGTGGGTTCACAACTTTTACTATACACTTGTTTATGTATGTTCATATATAAATGATATAAAGATAATAATAATAGGATTGGTTGGGGGAAATACTTAGTTTAATAGTAATATTTTGACAATGCTCTTTAATCATTAGTTTAAAAGGTTTAACAATAATGCAAGTTATTGGTGGTAGGGTGAGTTATGAGAGTCCTGTATGATGTTATATATATTTGTTTTGCAAGTTCACAACTATTCTTTTTTTTTTTTTATTGACTTTGTAATAATATTACATTAAAAATATATATGTGAGGTCCCATTCAACCCCACCCCCCCACCCCCGTCTCCCCCCCCAACAACACTCGTTCCCATCGTCATGACATATCCATCGGATTTGGTAAGTACATCTTTGGGCACCTCTGCACCTCATAGACAATGGTCCACATCATGGTCCATACTCGCCTCCATTCCATCCAGTGGGCCCTGTGAGGATTTACAATGTCCGGTGATTACCTCTGAGGCACCATCCAGGGCAGCTCCATGACCCAAAGACGCCTCCACCTCTCATCTCTTCCTGCCTTTCCCCACACCCATCGTCCACCATGTCCACTTTTCCCAATCCAATGCCACCTCTTCTTTGTGGACATTGGATTGGTAGTGTCCATTGCACCTCTATGTCAAGAGGAGGCTCAGATTCCACATGGATGCTGGATGCAATCCTCCCATTTTCGGTTGTAATCACTCTAGGCTCCATGGTGTGGTGATTGTCCTTCTTCAACTCCATCTTAGCTGAGTGTGGTAAGTCCAATAAATCAGATTGTAGGTGCTGGAGTCTGTTGAGGCTCAGGACCTGGTTATCACATTGTCGGTCCAGAGACTCAAATCCCCTAAATCTATCTTAAACCCTAACGTTAACTGCACCTCTAGCACATTAGCATGAAAGTCTTATGAAGGGGGATCCCATCTGAGTCCAGATTCCTCACACATAAACACCATTTCCAAAGAGGGGCCATCTGCCCTGGTAGTCAACCCCATCGGCCATGACCATAACTCTCATGGGTCTCTTTAGCCTTCATAGGAACCAATATCTGGGGGTTGTATCTGCTTTATCTGTCTCTCTGACTCTGCTCAGTTGTGCATGAGGGCAATCCTTCTGCCAGCCTCCAGACTCTTTTTTAGAAACTCGTAGCCATATAAACTCATTTCTCCTTTCCATTTCCCCCTTACTTTAGGTCAAACAGCATTTTAAAGTCATGTTATTTTATGTAGACATGGATATTCTGCTGATCCGCATTGAATCTTCCATATAAGGTCCTTTTCCAGTTGCATCATCAGCTGGTATTTGAAAGTGGTCCCTCGTTGCCAGGGAGGCTCATCCCCGGGTGTCATGTCCCACGCTGGAGGGAAGGCATTGCATTTACATGCTGAGTTTGGCTTCGAGACTGGCCACATTTGAGTAACATGAAGGCTGACAGGAGGAAATTCCCAGGCACAATGTTGCTCTATGCCTTGTTCTTATTTTAGGTTTATCAGCTCACAAACATAATCATTAGCATCAGGGGCTCACTGTTGAACCCTCACTCCCTCCCGGTCCCCTCCGCTGTACCTGGGAGACTGTCGCTGTTCCCCTGGGGACCACGACAGAGCACCACTGGCCAGAAACCCAGTACCCCCCCTGCTGTGGTTTTTAATTGTTGCCATTATGAGTATATCCAATCATTGCCATGCACCCTGGACATATGTTCTGTACAGCTCCCTGTCAGCCATATATCACTTGTCATTGGTATCCCATACCAGTATCTCTCCATTGCCATTGTTGAAACACTCTGTGATCCAGAACTCCCCGAAATTTGAGGCCCAATATAATGTCGTGGTCCCTTACTAGGGAATGGCATATAGCGATGGGTTTAAAGGATAGATAAAGAACTTGGATAAAGTTAGATAAAGAACTTAAAGAATGTTGACTTGAAAAAATTCCACATCCTATCCTTTTTTCCCCCCCCCCCCCTAATTATTCAGCATTTCTTCATGGGAGTCCTAGACCACAGCAATGCATATATATAATATACAGCATTCCCATACATCCACCATATAACCTTTTTCCTTCCACATCGATACTCTTACACCCTATTCATATCATATTTACTTAAGGTGATGTACAGAGTCTGAGATATTAGATTTCTAACAAGGTAATATCTGTGCTTACATTATGGTGCATACTTTAGGATACACAGTTCTTTACATTTTTAGTTATCCTATGTTTTACATTATGGTTTACATTATCAGTCTGTCATCTCCTATATGTTATGGTGTAATATTACATGTTTTATATCCGTCCTTGTGTACTCTCAAGAAACTCCTCTCTTTCCCCCCATTTACTTTGGTTCCACACATTTAACGTCCATTTTCCCTTCCACCTTGGTGCCCACAGTGACAGCCAACCTCCGTTTCCTGAGGAGCCACTTCCAGAGATAGATGGAATAGTGTTCAGGGCCTAATTTGCTCAACTGCCCCAATGCCCCGGGAGCCACCCTTTCTCTCGAGGGATAGAGTTCCCTCTATTTGGTGGCATTAGTCCTCCCCAGGATGTGGGTCCACCCCAACTCTCACTACTTAGGATTCTACCCCATGGTGTCACCCACTCTGGCAGAATGAGCATTTAGACATTCCCCAGGAGCCCGTCCTGCATCAGACCCTCCTCTCCGCGCATTCTAAACAGGTAACCCTCTTTATTACATTTTGTTATGATTTCTCGGTATTTTACTCTCCACCACCTCCTGTCCCTCTCCTATGTTGGTATGCTACCCCTCCCTCCCCCCACTTTGGGCAACGTTACCCAACCGTCCCTCCCCAGCCACCCTCAAACCCGTAAAGCCCCAACCAAAGGCAACCCCTTGCCCCCATTTTATCTCTTCTTTGTGTTCATACTTACCACCATCTCATCTTAAATTCCACCCCTGTAGACATCGTCTAATATCCTTCCTCCATTCTCTGATTTCCTGTAAGCCTATCGTTCAGTCTCTTGCTATCTAGGGCAGCTTGTTTATTTCATATCATTGAGGTCATGTAGTATTTGTCCTTCAATGTCTGGGTTGCTTCACTCAACATAAGGTTCTCAAGATTCATCCATGTTATCACATGTGATTGTAGTGTGTTTGTTCTTACAGCCGAGTAGTATTCCATTGTGTGTATATACCACATTTTATTGATCCACTCATCTGTTGATGGGCATTTGGGTTGATTCCAACTTTTGGCAATAGTGAACAATGCTGCTATGAACATTGGTGTACATATATCGGTTTGTGTCCTTGTTTTCAGTTCTGCTGGGTATATACCCAGCAGTGGTATTGCTGGGTCATATGGCAAATCTATGGCTAGATTTTTGAGAAACCTCCATACTGTCCTCCAGAACGGTTGGATCCTTCTGCATTCCCACCAGCAGTGGATGAGTGTTCCCCTTCCTTCACATCCTCTCCAGCATTTGTATTCTTCTGTTTTTTTCATAGCTGCCAATCTTATGGGTGTAAGATGGTATCTCATTGTAGTTTTGATTTGCATTTCCCTGATAGCTAGAGATTTGGAACATTTTTTCATGTGCTTTCTTGCCATTTGTATTTCTTCTTCGGAGATGTGTCTGTTTAAGTCTTTTTCCCATTTTTTAAATGGGTTGTTTATCTTTTTATTTTCAAGATATAGAAGTTCTTTATATATGCAAGTTATAAGTTTCTTATCAGATATATGATTGCCAAATATTTTCTCCCACTGTGTGTGCTCCCTTTTTACTTTCTTGACAAACTCCTTTGAGGTGCAGAAGGCTTTAATTTTGAGGAAGTCCCATTTATCTATTAGTTCTTTTGCTGCTCGTGCTTTTGGTGAGATGTTCATAAATCCATTTCCTATTACAAGGTCCTGTAGATGTTTCCCTACACTGCTTTCTAAGGTTTTTATGGTCTTGGCTCTTATATTTAGGTCTTTGATCCATCTTGAGTTGATCTTTGTATAAGGTGTGAGATGGCAATCCTCTTTCATTCTTCTACATATGGCTATCCAGTTCTCCAGACACCATTTGTTGAATAGGCCACTCTCTCCCAGTTGAGAGGGTTTGGTGGCTTTATCAAATATTATGTGGCTGTATATGTGAGGTTCTATATCAGAGCTTTCAATTCGATTCCATTGGTCTATGTGTCTCTCCTTATGCCAATACCATGCTGTTTTCACCACCGTAGCTTTATAGTATGTTTTGAAGTCAGGTAGTGTGATTCCTCCAATTTCGTTTTTCTTTTTCAGTATGTCTTTGGCTATTCGGGGTCTCTTTCCTTTCCAAATAAATTTCATAGTTAGTTTTTCTAGTTCCTTAAAGAAGGCTGCGTTGATTTTTATTGGGATTGCATTGAATGTGTAGATCAGTTTTGGTAGGATAGACATCTTAATAATGTTCAGTCTTCCTATCCATGAACAAGGAATAGTCTTCCATTTATTTAGGTCTTCTTTGATTTCCTTGAACAATCTTGTATAGTTCTCGTTGTATAAGTTCTTTACCTCTTTAGTTAAATTTATTCCTAAGTATTTGATTTTTTTATTTACTATTGTGAATGGTATTTGTTTCTTGATTTCCTCCTGATCTTGCTCATTATTGGTGTACAGAAATGCTACTGATTTTTGCGCATTGATCTTATAACCTGCGACTTTACTAAACTCATTTATGAGTTCTAGAATCTTCGTTGTAGATCTCTCAGGGTTTTCTATGTATAGGATCATGTCATCTGCAAATAATGAAATTTTGACTTCTTCCTTTCCAATTTGAATGCCTTTTATTTCTGGTTCTTGCCTCAGTGCTCGAGCAAGTACTTCTAAGACAATGTTAAATAGGAGCGGAGACAGTGGGCATCCTTGTCTTGTTCCTGAGTTTAGAGGGAAGGAGTCTAGGATTTCTCCATTGTAAACAATATTGGCTTTAGGTTTTTCATATATACTCTTTATCATGTTCAAAAAATTCCCTTGTATTCCAATCTTTTGGAGTGTTTTTATCAAGAAAGGGTGCTGTATTTTGTCAAATGCTTTTTCTGCATCAATAGATATAATCATGTGATTTTTTTCCTTCAATCTGTTTATATGGTGTATTACGTTGATTGATTTTCTTATGTTGAACCATCCTTGCATACCTGGGATGAATCCCACTTGGTCGTGGTGTATAATACGTTTAATGTGTTGTTGAATACGATTAGCAAGTATTTTGTTAAGTATTTTTGCGTCTAGGTTCATTAGAGAAATTGGTCTGTAATTTTCCTTTCTTGTGATGTCTTTGTTTGGCTTTGGTACTAGGGTAATGTTGGCATCATAGAAGGAGTTGGGTAATGTTCTTTCCGTTTCGATGTTTTGGAATAGTTTCAGCAGGATTGGTGTCAGTTCTTTCTGGAATGTTTTGTAGAATTCACCTGTGAAGCCATCTGGCCCTGGGCTCTTCTTAGTTGGGAGATTTTTGATAACTGATTCTATCTCTCTGCTTGTGATTGGTTTGTTAAGATCATCAATTTCTTCTTTCGTCAATATGGGCTGCTTATGTGTTTCTAGGAATTTGTCCATTTCCTCTAGATTGTCATTTTTGTTGGAATATAGTTTTTCAAAATATCCTCTTATGATAGTCTTTATTTCTGTGGGGTCAGTGGTGATATCGCCTTTCTCATTTCTTATTTTGTGTATTTGCATCTTCTCTCTTTTTTTCTTTGTTAGTGTTGCTAAAGGTTTGTCAATTTTGTTAATCTTCTCAAAAAACCAGCTCTTGGTCTTGTTTATCTGTTCAAGTGCTTTCTTATTTTCTATTTCTTTTAGTTCTGCTCTTATCTTTGTTATTTCCTTCCTTCTTCTTCCTGTTGGGTTACTTTGTTGTTGTTTTTCTAATTCCTTCAAATGTGCAGTTAGTTCTTCAATTTTTGCTCTTTCTTCTTTTTTGATATATGAATTTATGGCTATAAACTTCCCTCTCAGTACTGCTTTTGCTGCATCCCATAAATTTTGGTATGTTGTGTTATCATTATCATTTGTTTCAAGGTAGTCATTGATTTCTTTTGAGATTTCCTCTTTGACCCACTGTTTTTCTAAGAGTGTGCTGTTTAATTTCCAAATCGTGGTGTGAAATCTGGGCTTCTGTCCCTTGCAAATCTCCAGCTTGACTCCACTGTGGTCAGAGATAATGTTTTGTATGATTTCAATCTTTCTGAATTCGTTCAGCCTTTCTTTGTGGCCTAGCATATGATCTATCTTGGAGAATGATCCATGTGCGCTTGAGAAAAATGTATATCCTGCTGTGTTTGGGTGTAGCGATCTATATATGTCTATTAGATCCAGCTCCTCTAATATACTATTCAGATGTTTTGTTTCTTTGGTGATTCTCTTTTGAGATGTTCTGTCCAGAGTTGATAGTGGTGTATTAAAATCCCCCACTATAATTGTAGATGTATCTATTCTTTCACTTAGTTTTTCCAGCGTTTGCCTGACGTATTTAGAGGCACCCTTGTTAGGGGCATAGATATTTATGATTGTTCTATCTTCTTGACAGATTTTCCCTTTCACTAAAATGTAGTATCCTTCTTTGTCTCTCACAATTGTTTCATATTTAAAGTCTATTTTGTCTGATATTAATATAGCTACTCCTGCCTTTTTTTGGTTATTGTTAGCTTGTATGATTGTTTTCCAGCCATTCACTTTCAGTCTCCATGCGTCTCTGGGTCTAAGATGTGTCTCTTGTAGACAGCATATGGATGGGTCATATTTCCTTATCCAATGTCCCAGTCTGAATCTTTTGATAGGTGAGTTTAATCCGTTGACATTCAGTGTTATTACTATCAAGGAATTATTTGTGTTAGCCATATTTTGATTAGATTTGTGTTTGTCATATTTTGTTTGTATATATTTTTTTGTCTTTTTTTTTGTTGTTGTTGGTCTTATACTCTCCTCCAACTTTGCCTTTCCTGTTTTTTTCTTTCTTCCTGCAAAACTCCCTTTAGAATTTCTTGAAGGGGAGGTTTCTTGTTGGTATACTCTTTCAGTTTCTGTTTGTCTGTGAATATTTTGAACTCTCCCTCATATTTGAATGCTAGTTTAGCTGGATAAAGTATTCTTGGTTGGAAGTTTTTTTCCTTTAGTACCTTGACTATATCATACCACTGTCTTCTTGCCTCCATGGTTTCAGAAGAGAAATCAGCACTTAATCTAATTGAGCTTCCCTTGTATGTGATGGTTTTCTTTTCTCTTGCTGCTTTTAGGATTTTCTCTTTGTCTTGAGCCTTGGATAATTTGATAAGTATATGTCTTGGGGTGGGCCTGTTGGGGTTTATGACTTGTGGAGTGCGCTGTGCTTCTTGGATATGTACATCTGTCTCTTTCAGTAGATTTGGGAAGTTTTCAGCCATTATTTCCTGCAACACTCCTTCTGACCCCTTTCCGTTCTCTTCACCTTCTGGAATGCCTATAATACGTATGTTTGAACGTTTTGCATTGTCATTCAGGTCCCTAAATCCTGATTGGATTTTTTCTATCTTCTTATTGACCCCTTCTACTATCTGTTTGATTTCTGAGGTACTGTCTTCCACATCACTAATTCTCTGCTCTGTCTCTTCTAGTCTGCTGATATTTGCTGCAAGTGTATTTTTGATTTCTTGAACTGTGGTGTTCATTCCCATCATATCTGTTATGTTTTTGCATATGTCTGCAATTTTCCCTCCAAGTGATGTCTTCATGTTGTTAACCTCTTTCATTACTGCATCAAATTTTTCGGTGATAAATGTTCTGAGTTCTTTCATTGCTTGTGCCAAGTTTTGCTCCCCTTCGTGATTATTGGTTTGTTGATTGGATTCAGCCATGTTTTCCTGATTATTGGTTTGGTTTGTAGATTTTTGTTGCTTTCTGGTCATCTCTTTATTTTGACAAATTTAATCAGTTCCTTAGCTTCTTTGTCTGCTTTTGGAGGTTAATTATTTGTTATTTTTGCATAGTAGTTATATCTTCTCTTTGTCACTTTTTTCTTCTTATTCAAGTTACTTGTTGTTGGTTAGGTTCACTTTAGAAGAAAGTATTAGTGTTGGGGAAAGGCAATTGTGTCAGCAAGGGAAAAGTGTAGAGTAGTGTTAGTAATGTATGTTAACAAAGCAAGAATATGAGATCTGGGAGGATGGAGGTTAGATTCATGTAGATTGTATAGAGTTATAGCTGTAGGTAGAGTACCTTTTATGGAGTAGATGACTGAATATAGGCAGAATATGGTATGAACTACAAAGCTATTGTTTTCATGAGAGAGGGAAAAAGAAAAGAAAGGTAATAGTTTCAAGAGTGGATAACAGACAGAAAACAGAACAAAGGTATTAGAAATTAAGAGTTAGACAGTTTGTGGATCAAAGAATGGGAGGTGGGGGGTGGAATATAGGAGATACAGTAGATGATAGTGGATATCAAGATGCAGGGGAAGGGGGATAGTGTAGGTAGCCTAAATCAGTTCACACAGAAATGAGGCAGTGTAGGAAGGGAAAACCCAGCAAATATGAGGAGTTCCCTGTAGCACCTATTGTGTACTTGAATTAAAATAAAATAAGTGGAAAATGAGGGACAAGAGGGAAAGAGAAAACCGAAAAAAAAAAACACTAATTATAATAAAGGAAAAAAGAAAGACAAGAAGAAAGGAAGAAAGAAAAAGAGAATAGGCAAACGGTGGGGAACAGATAGGGGGAAGAGAGATATAGGTATACACGTGTCACAATTGCAACACTATCTAAAACAACCAGCAAAAAAAAAAACCCCTAAATAACTGTATATAAAAAATAAAAAAAAAAAAAAGGACTTTGGGGGACACGCTAGGAGAAAAGACTAGGGGATAATGCAATATTAGCAATCAGGACGTCAAAAAGAGTAAAAAGTAAGATAAAGTGAAAATAAAACCAAAACAATATGAACCAATAAAGATAAAATGCAAACGTTAAGGTCCAGGGCACTCAAGGACCCCAGGTAGACCCCAGGGCGTGATGGATTCAGGGGTGGAAAGTCTGAGACACTGATGACTCAAGAGGTGTGAGTCTGGGATGTGGACCGCCAGAGTCCAGGGGACCCAGACCTGGCAACCTCAAATCTGGTCCACAGAAAGCTGAGGAGCCCCGCAGTGCAACACAACCCTCAGGGATCCCCGTAGCTGGGTGCCAGCCCAGTGGGGGAAGCCCGATTCGCGAATTCTATATTGAATATCTAATCCCTGAAATTCACCTAACTCCTCAGGGTATCAGCCTTGGGACAGCTCCCTCCCTGTGCTCCCACGCAACTGCCACTTGAGGGCGCCTCTACACCACGGCCAGTTCAATGACCCAGATCCAAAGCCCCGCCCCGCCGGGTGGGGTGGGCTTCAGCTGGAAACGCCGAAAACAGACTCTAAGATCCGAAATCCCAAATTTCGCAAAATATTCCCCAATCAGCTTTCAGATGTGTCCTCCTCCCTCACTGCACCCTACAACAGTCTCTCAATTGTGTCCCCTTATTGTCCAAAATCCAATTCCATTGCAGATCGGCAGCCGGACCTGTGGGGATGGAGCTCCAGGTGGAAGCTCTATCCCCCCTGTCCGACGACTAAACCTTCCCCCGCTTCACCACAATACACCGTCTGTCTCCCCAAATCAATCTGCAAAGGAGTCTTGTCCCAACAATCCCTCAGCCAGCCCAGTATCTGCGAATTTCTCAGCACCGCAAAACCTCCAGAGAAAGGAAAAAAAAAACCAAAAACCCTGGCCGCCGCAGCTCCGGAGCCGCAGGAGCGCCTGCTACCGCGTCTCCGCCCACCCCAGGAGGGAACTTCCCGCGCCCAGCTGGGACCTCCGTTTATATGTTATAGACGTATCCTCTCTGTTACCTTCCCACCGAATTGACGTCCAGACACCTTCCAACCAGCAAAAATCCCCGAAACAGCGCGGTCCCAAAGAGCCTTCAACGCTGACCAACCGCCCCCTGCAGAGACACTACCAGGTAAGCTCACGCAGCCACCATCTTCCCAGCATCCCTCCCACAACTATTCTTATACACTTATTGTTTATCTATGTTTATGTATGAATGATATAGTTCAGTATATTAAAAATTATTTTTTAAAAAATGAATGAAGTTCGGACACATGCTATAGCATGGATGAAACTTGAATACATCTTGTTGAGTGAAACAGCCAGACACAAAAGGACAAATATTGTAGGTTCTTACTGGTATGAAATAATCAGAACAAGCAAACTTATAGAGTCAGAATCTAGAATAAGGGATACTGCAGTGATAGGGAATGGGAAGTCAAGACTAAAAATGTATAGTGTTCCTAATTGGAATGGTAGAAATATTTGGTAATACATGGTGCTGAAGGGAGCACTAACTTATGATCCTAATTAACAGCACTGAAATAGATATATCTGAATATGGCTAAAGGGGAATTGTTAGATTGTATCTGTGGTAACAAATTAAAAAAACAAACATGAAACTGCACTACAGAGAAAATGAAGCTTAATGTAAACGATGGGCTATAGTTACCAGTACAATTATAAATCTGTTTTCATCAACTGTTACAAATGCTGCATATCCATGCAAGCTGTTAACAATAATAGGGTGGTATAAGGGAATCCTCTATTTCATGAACAATTGGTCTGTAAACCTACACCTTCTCTAATAAAGTAAAATAATGGTATTGATCTGATAGAAGGAAAATTAAGTAAAATCATGCAAAATCAAGTAATTAATTTTAAAACATAGCCATGATGTGATGATCAGCCTTAAATCATTAACAATATGAGCAATTGGCGCTGTGCACAACTATCCCAAGTTACTTCAGAAATAAGCGAGAGCCTCCTCGGTTTACAATGTTTACTGAGTCCATACCCTGTTCCAGATGCAGATACTGTCCTAGCCCATGCAGACAGTGGTTGCTATTTTGCTGGGAACTTGTCCACATTAAAGCTTCTGGGTTCTTGTTTTAGTGATGTGTTCTCCTTCATAGGAACCAATTGCATATTTATGTCTTAAAATATTTATATGAACTAGAAAAAGAGCAAACTTATCACAAAGGAAGAAGTAGGAAATAATGATTAGAACAGAACAAAATGAAATTGAGAATTAAAAAAAAAAAAAACACTAGAAAAATTAACACCGAAAGCTGGTTCTTTGAGAAGATTCATAAAATTGATCTTCTAGATGAACAAAGAAAAATGAAAGCAAATAAATAAAAAACAAGAGAGGGACTATTACCACAGATCCCACAGACAGAATTAAAGAGTATCATTAAAGAGGATACTTTGAAACACTGTATGCCAATAAAATGGATAACTTAGATGAAATGGACAAATTTCTAGAAACACACAAGCATCCTACACTGATGAAATAATAAATAGAAGAACTCAAGAGACCTATCAGAAGTAGCAAAATTTAATTAGTTATAAAAAATCACCCAAAATAGAAAAGCCCAGAACCAGTGACTTCGTGGGTGAATTCTACCATCATTCCAAAAAAACTAAAACCTATTCTGCTTAAACTCTTCCCAAAACTTGAAGTGGAAGGAACATTACCTAATTTGTTCTATGATGCCAAAATTACCCTAATACCAAAGCAACATAAAGACACCACAAGGAAAGAAAACTACAGATCAATCTCTCTAATGAACTAAAATCCTCAACAAAACATTAATAATCTTATTCAACAACACATTAAACAGACTACACACCATGATAAAGTGGAATAATTTTTAAAGATTTATTTATAACTTATTTTCCTCCCTTTCCCTCCTCCCATCCTGCTGGGGATTTTTTTGTTTTTGTTTTTGCTGTCTGTGTTGTCTTCTCTTCTCATTTTCTTGCCTCTAGGATTCACCAGGATTTGATCCTGGAGGCCTCTGAGGTAGAGAGAGGTTCCCTGTCAACTGCACTACCTCAATTCCTCATCTCTGCTGTGCTTCACCTTGACTCTCCCCTTGTCTCTCTTTTGATGTGTCATCATCTTGCTGTGTGACTCACTTGTGTGGGGTACTGGCTCACCACACAGGCACTCATGCTGGCACTGGCTTGCCATGCAGACATGCTTTCTCTTCTTCTTCATCAGAAGGCCCCAGGGATTGAACCCATATGGTCCTCCCATATGGTGGGTGGAAATGCTATCACTTGAACCACATCCGGTTCCCATGATCAAGTGGATTTTATCCCTGGTATGCAAGGGTGGTTCAACAGAAGAAAATCAATCAACCTAATACACATATGAACAGATCTAAAGAAAAAACTAACGTGATCATCTCTATTGTCACAGAAAAAGCATTTGAGAAAGTACAGCATCCTTTTTGGATTAAAAACACTTGGAAATATAGGAATAGAAAGAAACTTCCTCGACATGATAAAGGTTATATATGAAAAACCCACAGTTAACATCATACTCAATGGTAAATTGATAAAGAACTTTCCTCTAAGATCTGGAACAAAACAAGGATGCTGACTGTCACTGCTCTAATATAACATTTTTATTGGAAGTACTAATATAACATTTTTATTGGGTAGGGACATTATGAGTTTTTTAAATAGCAAGTTCTTGACCAGAATATTACATTAAATTTCTGTTTCCAGGATAGCCTGGAGTTGCAGTTTTGTTCTTCATTTCCTGTGTTAGTTAAAATGAGATACAGACTTATTATTTCCTCCTTCTATAAAGTCTTGAGGCACATCAGTTTTTTAACATTTGGTAAGTTCAAGGGCCATGCATCCTTCTCTGGTGCTGAAGGACACACACAAGTCCCCCTGCAGCAGAGAGATGTGCATTTCACTACCATCAAAGTGGGCAAGGAGCAAGACAGCCCATCAGAACCCCTGGGGTGAGGGGTGAAGGGTGTTCACCAGGCACAGCAACAACCTCTGAAAAGTGGGTGTCTCAAAAACCCCATGTTCAAGGACCATGTCCTGTCACACGGTGCGATGGCTTGCTCGGTCGGTAGAGGTGGGGTCTGGCTGCGGACGAGGGGTCAGTCCAGCTCTGGACGAGGGGTCGGTCCCGCTCAGGACGAGGGGTCGGTCCCACTTGGGACAAGGGGTCGGTCCGGCAGCAGACGAGGGATCGGTCTCACAGGGGTTGCGCGGTTCGGCTGACGGGGTTGCCCGGCGAAGCTGGCGATGAAGGGGTCACCCAGAGAAGCAGGCGATGAAGGGGTCGCCCAGAGAAGCAGGCGACGAACTGGGGACAAGGGAGGCCAGGCCCTTGTCGGGGGCTCTCAGGACTGGAGGGCGCACGGCAGAACTACCGCGGAGACAAGGTAAACACGCAAGTCCACTTTACTGAGGGAGAGGCAACAGTTTTATAGGGGCTGGGGAAGGCTGATTGGTCGAAGCCACGCCCTGTTCTGATTGGTTGCTGGCGAAATGTCAGTGGGCGGTACTGGATGGGGGAGGTGTGGTGGTTAGGGATTGGCTGTCGCTGTTGCTGGGGGAAGGGGCAGGGTTTAGGGATTGGTGGCTGCTGTTGCTGGGGTGGAGGGCAGACTTGAGTTTCCCGCCCACCCCTGGCCGTTGCTGCTGTCTGGGGAGGGGAAAAGGGCAGACTGGATTTTTCTGCCCACGCCTGGCTGTTGCTGCTGTCGGGGGAGGGGAAAAGGGCAGACTGGATTTCTCTGCCCATGCCTGGCTGTTGCTGCTGTCGGGGGAGGGGAAAAGGGCAGACTGGAATTTTCTGCCCTGCGCCTGCGCAGGGAGAAAGAAGAAGAAGGGTGCCGCCCCACAGGCATCGTGTGGTGCCATCCGGGAGGAGGGGCGGCCGCGGAAGCATGGCTGCCGAGAAGGGGAGACCCGAGGGCACTCTGCGCCCATGCCGAGCTTCCTTCAGGGGTGGTGGTGAGTCTGACCAGCCACCCTGTTATGGGGGCAGCGGCTTGGCCTGCCACGGCTGCTCCCCCGCCGGGCCAGCAAACCACTCTTCAGCCTGAGGGGTGACCGCAACACGGCATGCCTTCCTTTCTGTTTGGAGAAAGGGAATCATGTCTGCTTCTCATGCTGAGGTTTCTTCTCACCACGTGTAGTCTTCATGGTGAACTCTGGAGCCCATCAGCACTACGTGGGGGAAATGTACAATGACCGAGACTTCCCATGTGGAGGGACATGACCAGGGAAGACTGATCGCTGGCACGTGGGCTGCGTGGGCAGGACTACTCATGCTCGGCTCCCCCTGGAGTGAGGAGTCCCTAGACTGCCTCCTCCTGGGATCCTGGCTCCTGGCCTCCGAATGTTGACCTGGTTGGGTGGGCCCAGGGCAGACATTTGGGGCACCTTCAAGGCTCCAGCTGGGCCTCCTTTCATGAGCATCACTGCTCCTGTGAACTGGTATTTGACTGGAGGGTGCAGGGAATGGGTGTCCTGGTCTTATGGGTGCAGTTTCTATGGGGTGATAGAAAAATCTGGTGGTGGATGACAGTGACAATACTGTGAATGCAAATTAACATCACTGAAGTGTATATTTGAAAAAAAAATAAATGGAAAATTTTAGGTTGTATCTTACCACAACAAAAATTTCAAACGTAGAGGTGTACAACACAAACAGAACCCTAAGCATTTTACAGACTACACAGAACAGTATAATTCTAATAATATTGTTTTATCAGTTATAACAAAAATACAGTATTAAAGCAAAGAATTAATACAGAAAACTGCCTGTGATGGGGTTATATGGAGCTCTGTAGTTTAAGCATGATTTTCCCAGAAACCTTAAATTCCAACTTCTCTAATAATATGGAATTAAGGTGCAAAGTAACAAGCAACATTAATTCAACAAGAAATGAATGTGGTGGGGAAGTGGATGTGGCTCAAGTGATTGGGCTTCCACCTACCATATGGGAGGACCTGGCTTCCATCCCTGGGGCCTCCAGGTAAAAAATAAAAGCATGCCTGTGTGGCAACCCATTGTCCATGCAGTGAGTTGAGTGCCCGTGCACCAAGCTGAGTGCCCACGTGCCAAGATGAATGCCCATGTAGTGAATCAAGTGCCTGAGGAGCAACCTAGTTCCTGTGCAAGTGAGACATGAAGCAAGATGATGACACAACAAAAGATAAACAAGGGGAAAGTCAAGGTGAGGCATAAGAGAAACCAGGAACTGAGGTGGTGCAAGTGACAGGGAACCTCTCTCCACAGCAGAAGTCCCCAGGATCAAATCTCAGTGAGTTCTAGAGGAGAAAAAAGAGAAGAAAAGACAAAAAGAGAAATAGATACAGAAGATCACACAGCAAAGGGACACAGACAGCAAAAGGAGCAGAGCTGGGGAGGGGGAGTAAAAAAAAAAAAAAAAAAGGATACTGTGGTCCTGCCATTTGCTTCAGATAAATCATTTGATGCAATCCAATACCTTTTCATGATGAAATACAAAGAAACAAGCCAGCAAAACGAGGACTACATAACTAGAATCATACTCAATGGTAAAAGACCGTGAGCTTTTGCCAATAATATCAAGGCCAAATCCATAATGTTGTTTTTGCCACTGCTAATCCTCAAGTGTAGGATGTCCTAGCCAGAGCAATTAGGCAAGAAAAAGGAGGTAAAGGCCTCCAAATCGGAAAGGAAGAACAAAAACTGTCTCTATTTAGAAGTGACACCATTTATATATAAAAATCCCTCTAGGACTCACAAAATACTGTTACAGCTAATAATCAATGTCAGAAAGTTGCACAAAAGTCTGTTTGTATTTCTATAACATAGAAGCAAACAATCTGAAAAGAAAGTTAATAAAGCAATTTCCTTTACAATAGCATCAGGAAGAATAAAATACTTAAGAAGAAATTGAACCAAGGAGGTGCAAGATTTATTACCTGAAAACTACAAACCATTGATGAGATACGTTCAAGGAGGGGGACCTGGGGAAGTCATTTTATGAATTAACATTATGAAAACCTATGAATGAAGCTTTTGACTCACTATGGACAGGACAAGAGTTGTCCCATGGCCACTGGAGCCAGTGGGTCCTGCAGAATGAAGTGCTTGTCCACATGGGACAGGGCAACCAGGTCTCTGGGCTCACAGGGAGGCCTTCTCCACTGGGTCTGAGGTTCAGTTGGGTCAAAATGGTGGCTCAGGCACCTCTCCTGGCAGCCAGGGTGCAGGAGAGGAAGTGTCTGGGGCTCACTGTTCAGCTGCACACATGCGCCCCCTTCAGGCTACCAACAGAATCTCTGAAATTAAATTTTTGTATTTTTCAGTGCTATTAATTTGCAAGTTCAAAGGAAATGGAGTTAACTATCCAGTGCCTTGATGAGACTGCATGGAGATAACAAGAAGCAAATTACAAGGTAAGTATACAAAAGTCAATTGATTTCCCCTTCCCTGCAGTGAACAATGAAATTTTAAATAATGCATTTATAGTTATAAAAACACATAAATTCCTTTGGTCAAACCTAAGAAAATATGTAAGTATGTTTATCTCATAACCTATGAAAAACTTGCAATTAGTAAAAATCTGAGTACATGGAGAAATATTCCTTATTTATGGTGGGTAGACTCAATATTTTTAAGATCTTATACAAAATCCTAGAAAGATATTTTGTATATATTTATGAACCATTTCTACTCCTAGAATAGCATGTAAAATGCTTAAGAAAAACAAAACTGAGCAGCCCATACTGCCTGGTTCCAATTCTTACTATAAATCTATGTTAAATAGTACAGTGTGATTTTGGCACACATTAAAATGGAAAAAAATAATAGAGTCCATATGTAGACCCATTAAAATATGTTCAAGTAACATTTGTTCCTTTCAACAAATGGAAATGGAAAACCTGGATGGCCATATTGAAAAAAAATTAAGACATAAACTTTACATCTTAAACACAAACTCACCTAAAATAGTTTAGAGGTTAATGTCTAAGAATCAAAATGAAAAAAAAAAAAAAAGTTAGCTTCCAAAAGAAGAATGGCCTTGTGTTTGCTGATGAGTTTTTATATGCAACATCTAAGGAAAGAGTCATGAAGGGAAAAATTGGTAATGGAACTTCATTTGAAAAATAAAAAATTCTACTATGTGGAAGACACTGTTAATTGAATGAAAAGACCTCAATCTTGCACTGGGAAAAAGTTTTGTAAAATACATATATTTTGTACCAAAACATACAAAAGGCCTATAGAGCTCAATAAAAAGAAAACAAACCACACAACAAAGAAATTGGAAAATGACTAAACAGACCCCTCACCAAATTAGTTCATGATTGGCAAATAAGCACATATAAAGACACAACATCATTTGTCATTATTGAAAAGCAATTTAAAACAATAATGAGAGATACTGCCCACCCATTGGAATGGCTAACATCCAAAGAACTGACAATCCAACTGCTAGCAATGATGTGGGACAACAGAAACTCTCATTCCTTGCTGGAGAGAATGCAAATGGCACAGCCACTTTGGAAGACATTTTAGCATGGCTTAAATGATAAACATATCAGTAGCAGACTTGGCCCAGTAGTTAGGGCATCCGTCTACCACATGGGAGGTCTGTGGTTCAAACCCCGGGCCTCCTTCATCCATGTGGAGCTGGCCCATGTGCAGTGCTGATGCGTGCGAGGAGTGCCCTGCCATGCAGGGGTGTCCCAGGCATAGGGGAGCCCCACACGCAAGGAGTGCACCCCATAAGGAGAGCCACCCAGCATGAAAGAAAGTGCAGCCTGCCCAGGAATGGCACCACCCACATGGAGAGCTGACACAGCAAGATGATGCTGAAGCAAAAAGAAACACAGATTCCCATGCCGCCAACAACAACAGAAGTGGACAAAGAAGACACAGCAAATAGACACAGAACAGACAACTGGGGTGGGGGAAAGGGGAAAGAAATACATTAATTAATTTAAAAAGATAAACATATCTCAGCATGTGACTCATTAATCACACTCCTGGGCATGTACCCAAGTTTGTTTGATAACTAATGTCCACGTTAAAAAAACCAGCACTGGTATATTTAAAGCAACTTTTAGTTATAATAGCCACAAGCTAGAACAAACCAAGATGTCCTTCACTAGGTGAATGGATAACCAAACTGTGGTACAACTATGCCCACATAGTTACTCAGCAGTAAAAAGGAAAGTGCTATCCTGCCACAGAAAGACATGGAGGCATCACAAATTCTTATTGTTAAGAGAAAGAAGCTGGTCAGTTAGGGCTACATAATGCATGATAAGGTCATGTCTGCTTGTTAATGGGGTACGATGTTAGGACCTCTTTGCAAACAAAACTGTGTGCTCCAAAAGTTGTCAAATAAAAAATTGAGATATCTGTTTAACTGTCATTTTCTCTTCCTTTAAGATAAGAATTGCAGTGGGGAAAAGAGATCACATTAAGTAGTTACTCAAATCTCAGCACTACTCCAGCTGCTAGAGGCAAATAGTTAAACAAAAAGAATTATTCTTGCCTTCTTGTGTCTTATATTATTGCAAGATAAAAAAAAAAAAAAGCAGCCTAGCAAGTAGTTTGAGTTTCTTTACATTTCCAGAGTTAGAAAAATTCCAGGACTCTGGCTGGGCCTTTCTTAGTTGAGAAATGTGGGCCCATCATTCAACATCCTGTACTTCAGTTTTAGTACCAGAAGTTAGATGAACTTGGTAGGGGGTCTTTTTATTAATGAGGGTCTGTCACCTTGATGCAGCACCACAACTTGCCAAAATGTTTCCATCATTCCAAATAGGAATGCTGTCGATTTTAAGCCTTTACTTCTCATTCTGTATACACACCACAGGAATGAAGACTCTACATTCTGATGCTATGAGATTATTTATTCTACATATTTCAAAAAAGTGAGACTACAATACTTGTCCGTTGTGTCTGGTTTATTTCACTCAATAGGATGTCTCCCAAGTCCATCCATATTGTCATGCATATCATGAATTCTTTCCTTTGTACAGCTGAATAATATTCCATTGTATGTCTATACTATTATACATTTTATTTATCAGTTCATCTATTGAGGGATACTTGTGTTGCTTCCATCATTTGGCAATTGTGAATACTGATGCTATGAACACTTGTGTCCAAATATCTTTTTGAGATGCTGCTTTCAATTCTTTGGGGTATTTACCTAGTAGTGCAGTTGCCAAGTCATATGATAATTCTATACTTTGCTTTCAGAGGAGCGATCAATATATCATCCACAGTGAATACACCACTTTGCATTGCTAAAAGCAGTGAATGAGGGTTCCTGTTCCTCCACATCCCCTCCAACACTTGTACTTTCCATGGGGTTTAATAAAATAAGAGGTGGCCACTTCAGCTGTAAGAAGGACACTCCCACTGTGGAGGCTCCCTTCTGATGCAGGCTGGGGAAGCAAGTGCTGAGTGGGCAGGGCCACATGGGGAAGGAGACTCGGTTATCAGTCACCCCCAGGAGAGACCCCCCATCCAGGGAGACCCGGATTAGAGGAGGCCCAAAGTCCCCACAGATAATCCATGAAATTTTCAGACACTGCCAGTCCCAACACATTTCCCCCAAGATCCTATGACTGTCATCCAGGTCAGTTATGTGATAATATGGTGAGACCCTGCAAAAGTCCTCTGCCCCTGCTTGCCTTGAGGAAAGGGGAACCCATGGGGGGAGTTTCCTGTGATGCCTGTGCAGGGTCCTGCTCCCCATGCGCAGAAAGAAACACTTAGAATGAGCCCATCAGGCTGTGGGTACAGGAGTCCTCTATTGGCATGACTCCCACCATTGTGCCCTGACATGCTCTGTGCAGGGGAGCGGTGAGGTCAGGGCACTGCTTGATCCTCTAGGCTTGCTGTAGGCCCAGGTGGGGCACAGAGAGGCAGAGCCCAGGGGCTGGTCTCCTTTCCCTGCCATCAGCAAGGCCCTTTCATTAATGCACAGGACAACTAGCACTTTCTATTTATACAAAGAGCAAAGCTAGAGAGCCCTGTTGTATAGAGTCTTGCTGGTCTCCCCCACTACAGCCCAAGGACAGTCTTCCCTGGTGACATCAGGACAGCTTCCCTGAAGACCCCAATACAGCCTCCTCTGGCTCTCCTTTCAGAGCTAAGCTCCTTAGAAACAGTCCCATGCAGTCCCTCTCCAGACCTATTCATCTCTATTTCAGCCCTCTGTGTGTCTGAACTTGCTGAACCCTAGCCAACCACTCCAGTGGAACAACTCTCCTATGGGTATTCCAATTACTTTCAAGTTCTCACATGCAAAGGCCACTGTCTTTATCATTCTTGAACTTTTCTTCCTGAGTTTTCAGCAGTTTTACAGATTTGATTATGTTCTTCCCCTTCTGCTATCTTGGCTTCACCATATTTCCCTGGTGGGGCTCCCTGCTAATTTTCTTTCATACATCTCAGTGTCCTCTTCCTCTGTTAACTGTTTACATGCTGATGTTCCACAAGGTTCAATCTTCTTCTCACTTTCCTTTTCATTCACCATAGTCTATTTCAGTGACCACATCCAAACCTATTGTTTCAAGCAGGATGCCAAGGACCCTTAACTTTTCATATCTAGCCCAGATCTCTCTCCTGGTCCCACATGTGAATTTCTCACTTTTGTTTCATAGATCCCTCAAACTAAGGCTGTTACCCCACAGTTCTACACCATTTTCTTTTCCAGTATGAATTGTGCCACCCCCTGCCCAATTCTCTAAGCCAGAAATTGGAGGATTTCTTTTATATTTCCCAGTCTATCATTCTTAATTACAATTAGTCAGAAGATGTGTCAATACTACTCCCTAAATATATCTTAATTCCACTGCACATCCCTATTTCTCATTGTAGACTTTGTCCAGTATTACATCACTGATAGTCTGGATTGTTGTCACAAGCCTCCAAATATTTTCTCCACTTCTGGTCCAGCCTCCCTCAAATTTGTCTTCTACACAGCAGCTAGGACATGTATAAAATTCAAAATATTCCTTATCTAAAACCATTCAATTATTTATGTAGTTTGCATAATAAAATTCAAATTCATCCAGCATTTTAGAACAGAAATCTCCAAACTGGCCATGATCCACTTCTATGACTCATCTGCAAACCACCTAATGGATTTATCTTCACTAAAGTCAGCATATTGTAAACAGTGTTCTAGAGAGCACTTCTGCAAGATATTAATTAAATTCTGGTCTAATGAATTTGTGACCATGGGGAAATGGACTTAAACACAGTGATGGGAAGAGAGTGTAAACTACAATGTATACTATAATACACTCATAGTGGCAGTGCTCCAAAATGTGTTCATCAATTGTAATAAATATAACACACTAATGGAGGATGTTGTTAATGTGGGAAAATGTGGGAAAGGTTGGGAGTGGGGCATATGGGAATCCCCTATATACTTTTTGTAACATTTATGTAGTCTAAGTATCTTTTAAAAATTTTTAAAAAGTATATTAAAAAAATAAACACAGCAATGGGCATTGGGGATATTCAAATAAGGAAGAGAGAAGATAAAGTTTGAGTACTGAATTCCTGTTTTTCACTGAATAGACACTACCATTTCAAGGCATTCAGTTTGGGAAATGTTACTGAAGGCATTTGGGAAAACCTACAGTTCCAACAACATACTATCCCCTCTTACTTTTTCATCTCTGCCTGGTGAGCCACCCATTCATTCAGTCATCCATTTGCTCATACATTCCAAAACAATCATTGGAAATCAACTAGTATATGCTGTACATTCAGGGGGAGAACATGCTCTTGGTGAGCCAAACTTTGTAAACATATGGTTAAAACAGTCAGTATAAATGCTCTGAATTTGGGGCATAGTGCAAGGACCTGAGTTTGAGAGATCAATAGAGAGTAAGCTTTCCCCCTCCTCCTTGAAAAGGGGTATCCCTCAGATAGGTGTCAATTTTTTTTTACTTTAGGTATTAAATTGAGTCTTAGGTGTTAAATGAGCATGTATTTACAAGTGTCATATCTTTCCCTTAAGTTGATCCTTTTATTGTTATGAAATCTCCCTCTTTGTCTGTAGAGGTATAGGTAAGGTATATGTACATAAAATGAAAGTTAAATTGGTGTCAAATAAAATATGATTTTATATATTTAGGATGTTAAATTTTAACCCCATGGAAGACACAGGAAAAAGAAATGAAAATATATCCACATAGGAAAAGGAAGGCAATCAATGTGGTACAATTCAAAACATCAAATATATATAATAGTAGGAAAAAAGGGCTGTGTTTAAAATGAATTGTTACCTTAGGAAAAACTTTCTGGATAAAGTTAAGAAATTCATAATAATAATAATTTGAAAGAATGTGGGAGAGTAAACTAGGCTGAAGTGACAGAAGTGATCATGAAATTATTCTAGATAGATATTTTTTATTATGTACATGTACATAATCAAGAAAATATATTTTAATAAAATGCAAAATTCTGATCCTCCATCCCAAACCACAGATAAAAATATCTGGATATAAGGTACAGAGAATAGTATTTTAAATATGTTCCCTACAAGATTTTCATGTACAATAATGATTGATCCTTTCTGTTGGGAGACTGTAATGAATTCATTGAAAGGTTCAGAATTACTGACATAAGTCATATATATTGGCTTCTTCAAGTTTCCACTGATTACTAAAATATTACATACCTGGACCAGAGCTTAAACTCCTGCCAAAATGTCTTTATCAAGTGATACTGTATAATTATACTTTTGATTTTTATTTACCAAGAAAGGGTTCTTATTTGCTAAAAAAATTATTTATTCTTCTTCTTCTTCTTTATTCATTGTCTTTAACAACACTTGTCAGTTAGTTAATTCTACTGTAAAAGCTACCACTTTCAGCATTTTTGCTGGAAACTTTTTCTTAAGAATGGTATGTTTTCTTCTTTGTGAAAAATAAATAATTGATTTTTGGCCTGAGAAATTATTTAACAAAAATGATAAAAGCAGGGCTACCCTGATGGAATGGGATGAATGTCAGAACTGTGTACTCTCAGTTTCCTCCATGACTCCTTCATTAATTTCCTAGCTGCTGTAACGGATTCCATATAATGGGTTGGCTTACCAACAGGGATTTACAGACTCAAGGTTTCAGAGGCTAGAAGGCGTGCTTCCTCCCAGAGTCAGTACTTATATCTCACCAGCCATGTTGGTGCTCCTTGGCTTTTCTGTCATGTGCTGATGCATATGGCTGTGTCTTCTCCTTTCTCTTCTGGGTTCCACTGACTTCCAGCTTTGGCTGCTCCCAGAGCTTCCTTTCCATGTCCAATTTCCTTTGCTTATAAGGACTTCAGTCACACTGGATGAAGGCCCACATATTCAAAGGTCCTATTTACAAAAGTGTTCACACCCACAGAAAGGGGTTGGAACCTGAACATACCTTTTCTGGGGGACATTATGCAACCCCCAACACCAGTTATACCTTCTGACAACTCACCTTTGCAGTGGGACCCAGAAAGCAATTTAAAAATCATTAAGTGAAAAATCACTCGGGAAATCAGAATTTCAAATGTCCACAATTCTCACTTTGCATGGAACACTAAGAAATTCAGTCAAATTTAATACAATATTGTATTAACTCTCTTTGTGAGCATGTTTACTTTTTCCTTCTTTATGGCTTTAACTTCCTTAGTGCTTTAGTTTCAAGAGAATTTAACAATTATTTCTCTAAATATGTTATTTGTGTTCCTATACTAAAAAACCATTATGGAAAGATGGGATACAGTCTGAATGCATATTCATTAATATTATTTTTATTGAAATCATGTGAACTCAAATGGCTTTGATTACTTTACAATGTTTCTTCTGGGAAGATGGAAGCCTAGCAAGACAGAGGACTCTCTTCTCTTCCAGAAAAAATAGCTAGAAGACAGGCAGAAATGGCCTGGAAAGAAACTTCTAGAGTTCAGGACCCCAGGGGAAGGCTGGACACCACCCAGCAGAGAGAGGGGCAAAGGAAAAGAACCATGATGGCAAAACTGTGAGTATATGCTGCAGTTGCCAGTATCCAACCCACCATAAGACACTTTGAATTCTCAGGCCTCAGGGCCACTGGCTACAAAGGGGGACCCACCTCCCAGAAGTGAGGAGAGAGCACCACAGCCTAAGGTTGGCTGCTTCTGACCCACAACTTTGGTCTGCTGTGCCCTTGAGCTCCTGCAGGCTGGGTGGGGCCCTGCTATTGTTTGCCAGGGAGCCCACAGGGGACTAAAGAGATCCAGGACTAAGGAGATCTGATCCTCTTAATCACCCTTTCTATTGACCAGGACTGACTGACTGAATTAGGAGGCTCTTAGCCTCCAGACAGAATCCTCTATCACAGTGATCTGGTCTGGTGGGTGCAAACACACTCTGACCAGGCTTTGAATTGCGAAGGCTGGCATAGAGTGCCATCTGCTGGTGGACTAAGGAAAAGCATATGAGGAACACAAATAAGAAAGGCATTTTCTGGTCTTTACAGTCTCCCTCCCCAAGGCCCTAGGAAGCAGGTCTGCAACACATTACTCTGCTCAGGGCCCAGATCTGAGCAACTAACAGGGACAATCCTAAAGACCCAGACCAAGTTGAATAAAGAATCAAGGACACCAGTAACACACAGCCTCTTGCCATTAATCCCTATGAAAGGAAAGTTAGCATCTGAGTAAACTTGCCATCCAAATTGGATGCCTAGACATCAGCAAAAAGTTACAAGTCATTCTAAGAAAAGAGAAGAAATGACCCAAAAGAATGTATCAAAGTCCCCAGAAGAGACACAGGATTTCAGACAACTAACCAAGGAAATGCACACAAATTCCCAAAATCAAATGAGTGAATTGAAAGACAATATGGATATAAAGATAAAAGATATCAAGAAGACACCAAGTGAGCACAAAGAAGAATTTGAAAACCTGAATAGAAAAGTAACAGAATTCATGGGAATGAAAGACACAGTAGTGAGATAAAAAACTAATTAGAGGGGAGCAGTTGTAGCTCAAGTGGTTGAGGACCTACTTCACATGGACAAGGCCCCAGCTTCCATCCCTGGCACCTTCTAAAAACAAACATGAAAAAAATTGCACTCTGACTTGGAGCAGATGTAGCTCAGTGGTTGAGCACCTGTTTACAATGCATGAGGTCTTGCATTCAATTGCCAATACCTCCTAAAGTATGGATTAAAAAACATTAGCCATCCATGTGCTGCCTACAAGAGACTAACCTTAGACCCAGGGATAAAAACTAGCTTAAAGTGAAATCTTTGAAAAAGGTACTCCATACAAACAATAACCAAAAAAGATCATGTCCTCTACACAAGTAAAAGAAAAAACTTGCAAACTTTCATGAATGATTCTGCAATTCTTTGGGATTTCAGGGTTCTATGACAAGAGAAAAGAGGCCACTGCCTCTTGTGGTTTAGAAAAGCCTGAGAGAAGAGAGAGAAGCGGCAGAAGGAGGAGGAGGGGGAGGAGGAACTGGAGGGAGGAGGGGAGAAATGGGACATAAAGAATGGCAGGGAGGGTTGGAGTCCTGCTGCACCGGGCTGTTTCAGGTGTTTGCAGGGCAGGAGGTGTCTGGATGTCAGTTTAGTGGGACAGTGACAGAGGAGATTCTTGTAGGTGGTAGAATTTTGGGTCTCTTTAATGGAGATCAGGGCTACATGCAGAACCCTTCCTTCTGGGGTGGCAGCCCGACGGTGGTGATTCCTGGAGGTTTCACTGTGCTAGGGAGTTCCTAAGCCCAGAGCAGGCTGCTTCGGGGGCTTGCAGGGCGGGAGGTACCCAGAAGTAGATTTGGTGAGACAGTGACAGAGGAGATTCTCCCGAGGGGGAATTTTGGGTTTCAGACATGGAGGTCTGAACTTCTGCCTAGAGCCCCTCCCCCTAGGGCTGGTGGCCCAACTGCAGTGGTCCCTGAACTGTTTGTAGAGCACCGGCACCCCCTGCAGGCTGTTTCAGGGGCTTGCAGGGTGGGAGGTGTCTGGAAGTGGATTTGGTGAGACAGTGATGGAGGAGATTCTTGTGAGAGGTGAAATTTTGGGTTTCTGACATGGAGGTCAGAGATTGCAGGTGTGACCCCTCCCCCTAGGGCTGGCACCCAGCTGTGGGGATCCCTGAAGGCTGTGTTGCACTCCCAGGCTCCCAGTTAACCAGATGTGTGGTTCCCAGCTCTGTGTCCCCTAAACCCTGGTGGCCGACACTCCAGAGACTCACACCTCTTAAGTCTGCAATATCACAGACTTCCCATTCCTGAATCCACCGCACCCTGAGGTCCAACTGAGGTCCTTGATTATTCTAGCCCTTGGCAGTCGTGGGTATTTTTCCTCTCTTTTTTCTTTTTTTTAATGTCTTGGGTGCTAATATTGCATTATCTCCTGGTCTTTTCTCCCATTTTATCCCCCAAGGTCCTTTTTCATTTATATAGGTTTCTGTTCTTCTTTCCTTTTCCTTGCTTGTTTCCCTCCCTTTTCTTTGCCCACCCCCTTTTTTTCTTCTCTTATTTTTTCCTTTTTCTCTTTTCTTCTTATTTTATATATATAATAGGTGCTGCAGGGAGCACTCCACATTTGCTGTGTTTCCTCATCCTCCGTTTCCTCGTTTCTGTGTGAATTGATTTTGGCCACCTACACTATCCCCTTTCCCCCACATCTTGCTATCCTCCATCATCTACTGTCTCTCCTATATTCCACCTCCCTTTCTTTGATCCACAAAGTGTCTAACTCTTAATTTCTAATACCTTTGTTTTGTTTTCTCTCTGTTATCCACTCTTGAAACTACTACCTTCCTTTTCTCTTTCCCTCTCTCATGAAAATACTAGCTTTTTAATTCATACCATATTCCTCCCATATTCAGTCGACTACCTCATTATAGGTACTCTACCTACTGCTATAACTCTACACAACTTACATGAATCTAATATCCATCCTCCCAGATCTCATATTGTTGCTCTGTTAACATTTATCACAAATACTACTTTACACATTTTCTTTTCTTACACATTTCCCTTTCCCTGGCCCTAATATTTTCCTTCAAAGTGAACTTAGTCAGCAAAAAGAAAACAGAGTAAGAAGAAAAAAGTGACAAAGAGAAACATAACACTCACATAAGAACAGCAACTAATTAATTCCCAAGACAAGACAAAGAAGCTAAGGAACTAATTAAACCCGTCAAGATAAAATGATGACCAGACAGCAACAAAAAACTACAAACCAAACCAATAATGAGGAAAACATGGCTGAATCCAAAGAGCAAACTAAAAACCAGGAAGGGGAGCAGAACATCAGACAAGTAATTAAAGATCTCAAAACATATTAGAGACAAGCATAATGAAGTAAAGGAAGAGATTTTTATGGTCATGGCAGATGGAGTTCACTGCCATGTCAGATGGCCCTTTGGAGTTCGTGTTTCTGTGTGATGGAGCTGGACTCAGATGTGATCTCTTTTCACAAGCCTTTCCTGTTACTTTACTAGAATTGTAGTTGGTGCTAGGGTTTAAGATATATCTAGGGGATCTGAATCTCTGGACTGACCATATGATAGCCAGGCCCTGAGCCTCAACAGATTTCAGCTCCTACACTCTGGTTTATTGGACTTACCCCACTCAGCTAACATGGAGTTGAAGAATGTCAACCACCACACCACGGAGCCAAGAGTGCCTACAACTGAAAGCAGGAGGATTGCATCCAGCATCGATGTGGAATCTAAGCCCCCTCTTGACATAGAGGTAGAATGGACACAAGTAATCCAAGGTCCACAGGATGGAGGAATACAGTAAGGATTAGAGTGGACTTACTGATATTCTATTCATGAACTATTGTGGTTAGTAATAGAAGAAAATGTGGCATTGGTGTGGAAAAAGTGGCCATAGTGGCTGCCGGGTGCAGGGAATGGGAGGAAGAGATAAGATGTGGAGGCGTTTTTGGGACTTGGAGTTGTCCTGGGTGGTGCTGCAGGGACAATTACCAGACATTGTAGATCCTCCCATGGCCCACTGGATGGAACATGGGAGAGTGTGGGCTATGATGTGGACCATTGACCATGAGGTGCAGTGATGCCCAGAGATGTATTCACCAAATGCAATGGATGTGTCATGATGATGGGGGAGAGTGTTGCTGTGGGGGAGTGGGGGGGGTGAGTGGGGACCTCATATTTTTTTAATGTAATAAATTTTAAAAATGAATTAAAAATAAATAAACAAGTAAAATAAAATAAAAAAGGAAGAGATTAACAATATGAAGAAAACACTTGGAGGGGAAATTGCAGACATATGCAAAAAGATAACATATGATGGGAATGAACACCACAGTTCAAGAAATAAAAAATACTTTCTCAGCAAATAGCAGGAGATTAGAAGAGGCAGAGGAGAGAATGAGCGACATGGAAGACAGTACATCTGAAATCAAACACATAGTAGAACTGATTGATAAAAAGATAGAAAAAATCCAGCTAGAACTTAGGGACCTGAACGACAATGCAAAATGCACAAACATAAGTATTATAGGCATCCCAGAATGAGAAGAGAAGGGAAAGGGGACAGAAGGGATGTTGCAGGAAATAATGGCTGAAAACTTCCCAAATCTACTCAGAGAGATGGATGTACATGTCCAGGAACCACAATGCACCCCAAACATCATAAATCCCAACAGGCCCACCCCAAGACATATACTTGTCAAATTATGTACATGTCCAGGAACCACAACGCACCCCAAATATCATAAATAACAGGCCCACCCCAAGACATATACTTGTCAAATTATCCACCGCTCAAGACAAAGAGAAAATTCTAAAAGCAGCAAGAGAAAAGAAAATCATCACATACAAGGGAGGCTCCATAAGAGTAAGTGCTGATTTCTCATCTGAAACCATGGAGGCAAGAAGACACTGGTATGATATAGTCAAGGAACTAAAAGAAAAAAATTTCCAGGAAATGGACTTGGCCCAGTGGTTAGGGTGTCTGTCTACCAAATGGGAGGTCCGCGGTTCAAACCCCGGGCCTCCTTGACCCGTGTGGAGCTGGCCCATGCACAGTGCTGATGCATGCAAAGAGTGCCACACCACGCAGGGGTGTCCCCCACTTAGGGGAGCCCCACGCGCAAGGAGTGCACCCATAAGGAGAGCCGCCCAGCACGAAAGAAAGTGCAGCCTGCCCAGGAATGGCACTGCCCACACTTCCCGTGCTGCTGACAACAGAAGCGGACAAAGAAACAAGAAGCAGCAAATAGACACAGAGAATAGACAACCAGGGAAAGGGGGGAATTAAATAAATAAATAAATCTTTAAAAAAAAAAATTTTTCCCACCAAGAATACTCCACCCAGCTAAACTAGGATTCAAAAATGATGGAGAGTTCAAAATATTCACAGATAAACAAAAATTGAAAGAGTATGCCAACAAGAACCCTCCCCTTCAAGAAATACTAAAGGGAGTTCTGCAGGAAGAAAGGAAAAAACAGGAGAGGCAGAGTTAGAAGACAGTGTCAGAGCAACAAAAATGCAAAAAGAGAAGGAAAGAAAAACAAACAAAATATGACAAACACAAGTCCAATCAAAATATGGCTAATATAAATAATTCCTTGAAAGTAATAACACTGAATGTTAATGGATTAAATTCACCTATCAAAAGATTCAGACTGGGACATTGGATAAGGAAATATGACCCATCTATATGCTGTCTACAAGAAACACATCTTAGACCCAGGGATTCATGGAGGTTGAAAGTGAATGGTTGGAAAACAATCTTACAAGCAAACAATAACCAAAAAGAGGCAGGAGTAGCTTTATTAATGTCAGACAAAATAGATTTTAAATGTGAAACAATTCTGAGAGAAAAAGAAGGATACTACATATTAGTGAAAGGGACAATCTCCCAAGAAGAATGAACAATCATAAATATTTATGCTCCTAAGAAAGGCACCTCCAAATACGTGAGGCAAACACTGGAAAAACTAAGTGAAACAATAGATACCTCTACAATTATAGTGGGAGATTTTAATACACCACTATCAAATTTGGACAGAACATCTCAAAAGAGAATCACTAAAGAAACAAAAACTTTGAACAGTATATTAAAGGAGCTGGATCTAATAGACATTTACAGATCATTACACTAGAATAAAGCAGGATATACATTTTTCCCAAGTGCACATGGATCATTCTGCAAGATAGACCATATGCTAGGCCACAAAGAAAGGCTTAATGAACTCAGAAAGATCGAAATCATACAAAATAATATCTCTGACCACAGTGGAGTGAAGCTGGAAATCTGCAAGGGTCAGAGGGCCAGATTTCACACCAAGATATGGAAGTTAAACACACACTCTTAGAAAAAGAGTGGGTCAAAGATGAAATCTCAAAAGAAATCAATAACTACCTTGAAACTAATGATAATGATAACACAACATACCAAAACTTATGAGTTGCAGCAAAAGCAGTACTGAGAGGGAAATTTATAGCCATAAATTCATACATCAAAAAAGAAGAAAGAGCAAAAATTGAAGAACTAATTGCACATTTGGAGGAATTAGTAAAAAAACAACAAAGTAACCCCACAGGAAGAAGAAAGAAAGAACAAAGATAAGAGCAGAACTAAATGAAATAGAAAATAAGAAAGCACTTGAAAAGATAAACAAGACCAAGAGCTGGTTCTTTGAGAAGATCAATAAAATTGACAATCCCTTAGCGAGACTAACAAAGAAAAAAAGAGAGAAGATGCAAATGCACAAAATAAGAAATGAGAATGGAAATATCACCACTGATCCCACAGAAATAAAGACTATAATAAGAGGATACTTTGAAAAACTATATTCCAACAAAAATGACAATTCAGAGGAAATGGACAAATTCCTAGAAACACATAAACAGCCTATATTGATGAAAGAAGAAATTGATGATCTCAACAAACCAATCACAAGTAAAGAGATAGAATCAGTCATTAAATACCTCCCAACTAAGAAGAGCCCAGGGCCAGACGGTTTCACAGGTGAATTATGTAAAACATTCCAGAAAGAACTAGCAACAATCCTGCTGAAACTCTTCCGAAAAATTGAAACAGAAGGAACATTACTGAACTCATTCTATGATGCCAACATTGCCCTAGAACCAAAGCCAAACAAAGACACCAAAAGAAAGGAAAATTACACACCAATTTCTCTAATGAACCTAGACACTAAAAATCCTCAACAAAGTACTTGCTGACCATATTCAACAACACATTAAACGAATTATATACCATGACCAAGTGGGATTCATTCCAGGTATGCAAGGATGGTTCAACATAAGAAAATCAATCAATGTAATACACCATATAAACAGATTGAAGGAAAAAAATCACATGATTATATCTATAGATGCAGAAAAAGCATTTGACAAAATACAACACCCTTTCTTGATACAAACACTGCAAAAGATTGGAATACAAGGACATTTTTTTGAACATGATGAAGAGTATATATGAAAAACCCACAGCCATTATCGTTTACAATGGTGAAATCCTAAAATCCTCCCCTCTAAGATCAGGAACAAGACAAGGATGCCCACTCTCTCCCCTTCTGTTTAACATTGTCTTAGAAGTACTTGCTCGAGCACTGAGGCAAGAACCAGATTTAAAAGGCATTCAAATTGGAAAGGAAGAAGTCAAAATTTCATTATTTGCAGTTGACATGATCCTATACATAGAAAACACTGAGAGGTCTACAACAAAGCTTCTAGAAGTCATAAATGAGTTTAGTAAAGTCGCAGGTTATAAGATCAATGCGCAAAAGTCAGTAGCATTTCTGTACACCAATAATGAACAAGATCAGGAGGAAATCAAGAAACAAATACCATTTACAATAGTAAATAAAAAATCAAATATCTAGGAATAAATTTAACTAAAGATGTAAAAAACTTATACACAGAAAACTACACAAGACTGTTCAAGGAAATCAAAGAAGACCTAAATAAATGCAAGAGTATTCCCTGTTCATGGACAGGAAGACTAAATATTATTAAGATGCCTATCCTACCAAAACTGATCTATACATTCAATGCAATCCCAATAAAAATCAACACAGCATACTTTAAGGAACTAGAAAAATTATCTGTGAAATTTATTTGGAAAGGAAAGAGGTCCCGAATAGCCAAAGACATATTGAGAAACAAAAATGAAATTGGAGGAATTACACTACCTGACTTCAAAACATACTACAAAGCTACAGTAGTGAAAACAGCATGGTATTGGTACAAGGAGGGACACACAGATCAAAGGAACCAAATTGAGAGTTTTTATATAGATCCTCATATATATAGTGATATAATATTCGATAAAGCCACCAAACCCTCTCAACAGGGAGAGAATGGCCTATTCAACAAATAGTGCTGGGAGAACTGGATATCGACATGTAAAAGAATGAAAGAGGATTACCATCTCACACCTTATACAAAAATCAACTCAAGATGGACCAAAGACCTAAATATAAGAGCCAAGACCATAAAGACCTTGGAAAGCAGTGTAGGGAAGCATATATAAGACCTTGTAATAGGAAATGGCTTCATGAACTTCACACCTAAAGCACGAGCAGCAAAAGAACAAATAGATAAATGGGACCTCCTCAGAATTAAAGCCTTCTGTACCTCAAAGGAGTTTGTCAAGAAAGTGAAAAGGGAGCCTACACAATGGGAGAAAATATTTGGTAGCCATATATCAGATAGGAGACTTATAACTTGCATATATAAAGAACTCCTATATCTTGAAAATAAAAAGATAAACAACCCATTTAAAAAATGGGAAAAAGATTTAAACAGACACTTCTCCAAAGAAATACAAATGGCTAAAAAGCACATGAAAAAATGCTCCAAATCTCTAGCTATCAGGGAGATGCAAAACAAAACCACAATGAGATACCATCTTACTTCCATAAGATTGGCAGCTATGAAAAAAACAGAAGACTATAAATGCTGGAGAGGATGTGGAGGAATGGGAACACTTATCCACTGCTGGTGGGAATGCAGAAGGATCCAACCATTCTGGAGGACAGTTTGGTAGTTTTTCAAAAAACTAACCATAGATTTGCCATATGACCCAGAATTCCACTGCTGAGTATATACTTAGTAGAACTGAAAACAAGGACACAAACCGATATATACACACCAATGTTCATAGCAGCATCGTTCACTATTGCCAAAAGCTGGAATCAACCCAAATGCCTATCAACAGATGTATGGATAAAAAAATGTCATATATACCTACAATGGAATACTACTCGGCTTTAAGAACAAATACAGTACAAACACACCTGATAATATGGATGAATCTTGAGAACCTTATGTTGAGTGAAGCAACCCAGGCATTGAAGGACAAATACTACATGACCTCAATGATATGAAATAAGTAAACCAAGCTGCCCTAGAGAGCTAGAGACTGGATGATAGCCCTAAAGGAAATTGGGGGGTAGAGGAAGGATATAAGCTGACACTTACATGGGTGAAATCTATGATAAGCTGGAGGTAAGTATTTGTACAAGGAAGAGATAAAATGGGTGGTGCTATGCAGGCTTGAGGGGGGCTACAATGGGAGGATGGGTAACATTGCCCAAGAAATTGGAGGGAGGTTGGGGCAACGTATGAACATACGAGATTGTCAGGTATTTGGTTGAGAGTATAATGCTGAGAAAACCTTTTCAAAAATATAATTAGGAAAGTTACCTGTTTATGATGCTTAAAGGGGATAATCTGATGCAGGACAGGCTCCTAGGGAATATGTGAATGCTCATTTTGCCATAGTGGGTTATATCTTTGGATAGAGACCCATATAACGAGAGTGAAGGTATACCCACATTCTGGGGAGGACTGATCCCATCAAATAGAGGGAACTGTATCTCTCGAGAGAAATGGTGGCTCCCAGGGCATTAGGGCAGTTGAGCGGGTCAGGCCCTCAGCACTGTTGCAAGTATCTCTGAACATGGCCCTTCAAGCCATGAAGATTGACTGTCACTGTGGGCCCTAAGGGGAGGGGGAAAGAGGTATTGAATAGAGGGAACCATTGTAACTGTGTGGGCAATAGAAGTGTTTCACAAGAGTATGCAAGGATGGATATAAGACATGTAAAATTACACCAAAATATATAGGGGCTGATAGGCTAAAATGTAAATCATAATGTAAAACATAAGATAACTAAAAATTTAGAAAATTGTATAGTCTAAAATATAAACCACAATGTAAACACAAATGTTGCTTTGTTTGAAAGCTATTGTCTCAATATCTGTACATCAGTTTCAGTAAATATAGTATGAATATGTAAAAAAGATTATTGCTGTGGAAGGGAAAAGGTTTTATTTTGGATATGTGGGAGTACTGTATATTGTATATGTGAATTACTTTAATCTAAAACTCTTGTGAAGATAAGCTTAATAATTAGAAAAAAGAAAGGAAAAGGATGGGGCGTAGACACTGAGGAAAAGATGGAAGAAGTTGCCTTGCCAATTCACATACAGAGCAACACTTATTGCAGTGATGGAGGGCAAAACATCAAAAACAAAGCTTTTACATTTTTAAATTTTTTGATACCCCAATTTATTTTTACCTTAATGTTTCCAAGTTAATATGTATTCTATATCTAATCTTTAAACTCATTGCTATATTGCATTTTATTAATAAGGGAACCTGGCAGTATATTGGGCTTCACTTTTCAGGAGGTTTTGGATCACAGAGAGATTCAACAATGGCAGTGGAGGAATATTGGTGTGGGATGTTATTGACAGGGGACACATGTTTGGGAGGGAGTTCTATAGGGCATATATCCAGGGTACATAAAAATGTTTGGATATTTCCATAGTGGATACAATTAAAAACAACTGAGGGAGTGCTGAGTTCCTAGCCAGGGGAGCTCTATCACAGTCCCTAAAGGAACAACAGCAATCCCCCAAGTGCAATGGCAAAGACCAAAAGAGAATGAAGGTCCAACAATGAGCCCTTGATACTAATGACTATGCTTGTGAGCCTGTGCACCTGAAATAAGAACAAGGCCTAGAGCTGCAGGGTGCCTAAGAGTTACCTCCTGAGAGCTTCTGTGTTGCTCAAATGTGGCCAGGCTCGGAGCCAAAGTCAGCATGTAAATGTGTTGTCTTTCCCCCAGCATGGGACATGACTCCTGGGGATGAGCCTCTCTGGTGCCGAGGGATTAATACCAAGTACCAGCTGATGATGTAACTAGAAAATGACCTTGAATACAAGGGTCAACTTGGACCAGCAGAATATCTCAGTCTACATATAATACCAGGAGTTAAAAATGCTTTTTGACCTGAATCAAGGGGGAATTGGAAAGGACAAATGAATTTATATGGCTATGAGTCTCCACAAAAGAGGCAGGAGGTTATCAGAGGGGTCACCCTTATGCACCCCTCAGCAGAGTCCCAGAGACAGATAAAGTAGATACAACCCCAGGTATTGGTTCTTCTGAGGGCTACAGAGACCCACAGGTTCTATGGTCATGGCAGATGGAGTTCACTGCCATGTCAGTTGGCTCTTCTTTGGAGTTTGTGTTTCTGTGTAATGGAGCTGGACTCAGATGTGATCTTTTTTCACAATCCTCTCCTGTTACGTTTACCAGAATTTTAGTTGGTGCTGGGGTTTAATATATACCCAGAGGATCTGAATCTCTGGACTGACCATATGATAGCCAGGCCCTGACCTCAACAGACTTCAGCTCCTACACTCTGATTTATTGGACTTACCCCACTCAGCCAACATGGAGTTGAAGAAAGTCAACAACCACACCATAGCGCCAAGAGTGCCTACAAGTGAAAGCAGGATGATTGCATCCACCATCCAGGTGGAATCTAAGCCCCCTCTTGATATAGATGTGGAGTGGACACAACCAATACAAGGTCCATAGGATGGAGGAATAGAATATGGATTAGAGTGGACTTAATGATATTCTCTTCATGAACTATTGTGATTAGTAATCGAAGAAAATGTGGCATTGGTGTGGAGAAAGTGGCCATGGTGGCTGCTGGTTGTGGGGAATGGGAGAAAGAGATGAGATGTGGGGGTGTTTTCGGGACTTGGAGTTGTCCTGGGTGGCACTGCAGGGACAATTGTCAGACATTGTATATCCTCCCATGGCTCACTGGATGGAACATGGGAGAGTGTGGGCTATGATGTGGACCACTGACCATGTGGTGCAGCGGTGCTCAGAGATGTATTCACCAAATGCAATGAATGTCTCATGATGATGGAGGATATTGTTGCTGTGGGGGGAGGGGTGGGGCAAGGGGGGTATGGGGTATATGGGGACCTCATATTTTCTGAATGTAATAAAAAATAAATTAATTAATTAATTAAAAAATTAAAGAAAAAAGTATGAAAACAAAAACAGAAACAAAAACAAAAAAAGAATGGCAGGGAAGGTTCATGTGGTCAGAGAGGACCCTGCAAAGGCACTAATAGAACAGGGGAAGCTTAAGTGAGCTAAGAGAAAAACCTTCTGACCAGGTTCTGTACTAGAGCAGAAAAGAAAAATGCTTTAATTGGTTCTAGTAATGAAGACTAGCAAGAGACTTGCTCAATTGAAAAATTCCTTTTTCCTCCTAATTCACTCTTGAGTATGTCTGTGTTGATAATGTTTGTTTAACTTAATACCCCAGCTTTTAGCCATGTTTAGAACTAGACAAACTTATTCCTTGAACAGGAACCAATAAGGATTTTTATGGCTCCTTTCCTATGTAGGCACACCTTCTCCTTTTGGATGGCATGGAACTGTACCATCAGCAGGTGACAACTCAGAACTTGGTAGGTGAGAGATATAGTAGAAAGAAACTGTCCAAGCACCAAAGAGCATTATTATAATAGCTTTTATTCCTCCACTTCACATTATCTGTATATTTTTTCGGTAGGTGAAATTCACATAACATAAAACTAACAATTTTAACAGTACATTCAGTGGCATTTAGTACCTTTACTATGTTGTGCATCAAATTTATCTAATTTCAGAACATTTTTATCCACTCCAAAGGAAACCTCATAGACTGAAAAGGAGTTACTCCACCTTCCCCACTCCCCTCAACCCTGTCAACCATTAATTATCTTTCTGTCTCTCTTTATTTGCATATTTTGGGGGTGGGGTGGGGTGCGTGGGAGCCACTTATATTTTTTAATGTAACATTTTTTGTGAACTATGTAGCTTTAAAATTTTTGTTTTTTAAAGGTTCCATTTATATGATAGTTTTGGACATCACAGGAATAATCTGTTTGGAGTGATTACACAAGTCCTAAAAGATGAATTACTGGCAGTTTGTCCCAAGTACTGCTCTATAATATTCCAAGTGCTGATTCATTTACAACCATAGCATTTCATAGGTCTTAATTTGCCTTTAAGATTTTCCGCTTTAAAATTCCTGTCTTAGGAAACTATAATAATTTTAGAAACTATAATAATTCTGTCCATTTTAAATATTTTTATAATTTGGGTCCTAGAATCATGACCTGTTATTTGAAAAGGAATCAGTAACCATCGGCTTACAATGATGCACTGCATTTTATTGCTCTACAATCTTAGCTTAGGTCTTCTGTGATGTAGAATATTTATCTCACAGCAGGAGGGACCAGCAGCTCCTCCAGGGAGGAGTCCCCACTCCAGGCCAGGCGCCGGTTGGGTCTCGGGGGCGGGAAGACGCTCTGCAGGGAGGACGCAGGTAGGGACCCCCGGAGGAGCATGGGACGGGGGCGCCACGGAGGCTGAGGGCCCCCAGGATCTCCTGTGGCCGCGCGGGGGCGGGGATGCTGCAGGGGTGCAGCCGGGCCTTAGCCCCGCCCCCACAGCTCAGCCCCGCCCCCGGCCGTTCAGTTCCGCCCCCTCAGCCCCAATTACAGCCCCACCCCTCAGCCCCACTCTTAGCGCCGCCCCCGCCGTTCAGCCCCGCCCCCTGGGCTCAGTCCCGCCCCTCGCCTTTCAGCTCCGCCCCCTCAGCTACACTCTTAGCGCCGCCCCCCGGCGTTCAGCCCCGCCCCCGGGCTCAGCCCCGCCCCTGGCCGTTCAACCCCGCTCCCACTCAGCCCCGCCCCCTGAGCCCCGTCCTGCACGCGGCGCGGCTACGGCGGCGGCGCTTCTCGCAGCTGGGGGTGTTCGGGATCCGGTCGCCGTGAGCTGGTGCTCGGGCCAGGCCGAGACGCCGCGCGGGCCTCCAGGTGCGCGGTGAGGGGCGCGTCTGGCCCGCGGGCGGGCGGGCAGCGAGCGCGGGACCGGAACCCTCAGGGGGAGCGCGCGGCGCCCCCTCAGACGCCCGCCTGCCCCTGCTCCGTGCCGGGTGCGTGTGGGACTCAACCTGGCGGCGGCTGGCGCGGGCTGCGGGGGCCCCGGAAGCGCGAAAAGCGGCGAGCGGCTCTGCCAGTGCTGCGTTCTGGGAGCGCGGGCCCGCGCCGCCGCCGAGGCTCCTGCTTGCTGGACGGTTGTGCGCGCGCCCCGCCGGGCCTCCCCTCTCTCTGCGGTTTGGGGCCGAGGTGTTGGGGGGCTGCCTTCGCGGGGGGCGGGGGGCCCGGGGCCTGCTTCAATCTTTGGCATTTTTGCAGACACGGATAACTTTCTGTGAAAGTTAATTTAATGAACTTACCTAGTTAGAGCTGCACAGCTATTTAAGATGTACCGCCTTTTGTTATGCAAGCCTCAGTTGATAGGTATTTGTATTTTTTTCCAGTTTTGGCTGCCATGAACTTGCTGTAGAATTCATTGTACAGCAGTTTGTCTTGGATCGATTTCTCGGAGTGGAATTAGCAACAATGATGTAAGTTTATATTTTTAAGAAACTGACAAAATGTTTGCCAAGGTGACAGGACCATTTGGCATTCTCACCAGAAATGTATGAGGGTTCCAGGTTTTCCACATCTTCTTTAACAGTTGGTATTATCTTTCTTGATTTTAGCCATTTTAGTATGTCTATATGGTAACGCAAAGCAGATTTTAATTTGTATTTCCCTAATGATGAAAAGAAGTGAATGTTTCTTCTTTGGTGAAAGTGTTTTTATGTATTTTCCCATTTTGAAGTGCTGTTTGTCCTTTTTTTTTAACAAATCAATTTTATCCATACATATCAACAAAGCATACAATTCATCCAAGGTGCACAGTCACTGGTATTTGGTACCATCATATAGTTGTGCATTCATCACCTCAATCATTATTAGATCATTTTCATTATTTCAATAATAATGAAAAAACAAGAAAATTCATCACTTTTTCATCTGTGCTTCCCCTACTGTTCACAGCTCCCGGTTTGGCTACTCTTGCATGAATCCTTTATTTTCCCCTCTATAAATTGACTTATCTTTACATTTTATATAAATGGAATCATACAGTATGTTATGCAATATATTTAGTTCATAGTAATGCACTCTTACTGTATTTGTCCTTTTGTGTCTGGCTTACTTCACTCAACATAATGTCCTCCAGGTTCATCCATGTTGTCAAATGTTTTACAACTTCATTTCTTCTTACAGCTGCATAATATTCCATCATGGGAATATACTACTCTTTATCCATTCCTCAGTTGATGGACACCTGGGTTCTTTCCAGCTTTTGACAATTGTGACTCGCACTGCTATGAACATAGGTGTGCAGATGTCTATTTGTATCAGTGCTTTCAGTTCTGGCTGTAGACCCAATAGTGATATTCTTGGGTCACTGGCAAGTCTATATTCACCTTCTTTAGGAACTGCCAACAGTCCTCCACAGTGCATTCCCACTAATAGTGAATAAGTGTTCCTATCTCTCTGCATCCTCCTCTCCAACATTTGTACTTCTCTGACTTTTTAGTTAGTGGCCATTCTGATAGGTCTAAAATGATACCTCTTAGTTATGATTTGCATTTCCCTAGTCATTACTCATATTGAACATTTTTTCCTGTGTTTTCTTGTCATTTGTATCTCTTCTTTGGACAAATGTCTGTTCATGTCTTTTGCCCATTTTTTAATTGAATCATTTGTTTTTTTATTGTTGAGTTGTAATCTCTCTTTATATATCATGGATATTAAATCCTTATCAGACCTGTGATTTCCAGTTATCTCCTTCCACTGAGGCAGCTACCTTTTCACCCTTTTGACAAAGACCTGTGAGGTGCACAAGTTTTTAATTTTGAGGAGTTCCCATTTATCTGTTTTTTCTTTCGTTTTGTGTGCTTTGAGTGTAAGATCCAAGAAACCAGCATGTATGACAAGGTCTTTATGATGTTTCCCTACATTTTCTTCAAGTAGTTTTATAGTTGTTACTTTTATATTTAGGTCTCTGATCCATTTTAAGTTGATTCTTGTATAGGATGTGAGGTAGGGGTCCTGGTTCATTCTTTTGCTTATAGATATCTAGTTCTCCGAGCACCATTTATTGAAGAGACTTTTTTCCTGTTAACATGGACTTGGTTGGTGTGTCAAAAACTAGTTGACCATGGAGTCGAGGGTTTATTTCTGAACTCTAAATTCTATTCCACTGATAGACGAGTATCTCTTTATGCCAGTAGCATGCTGTTTTGACCACTGTACCTTTGTAATATGTTTCAAGTTCTGGCAGTGAAATTCCTCCCACGTTGCTATTCTTTTTTAGAATGCTTTTGGCTATTTGGGTGCACTTTCCCTTTCCAAGGAATTTGGTAATTGCCTTTTCTATTTCTGTAAAGTAGACTGTCGGAATTTTGATTGGCATTACATTGAGTCTATAAATCAGTTTAGGTTGGGTGACCTCTTTATGGTATTTAGTCTTTCAGGACGTGAACACGGAATGTCATTCCATTTGTTTATGTCATTTTAAATTTCTTTTACCACTGTTTTGTAGTTTTCCATGTATAGGTCCTGTACTTCTTTGGTTAAATTGATCCCTATGTCTTTGAGTCTTTTTGTTGCTGTTGTAAATGGAATTTTCCCACTGATTCCTCCTAAGACTGTGCAGTACTAGTGTACAAAAACAGTGATTTCTGCACGTTGATCTTGTAGTCTACTGCTTTGCTGAGCTCATTTATTAGCTCAAGTAGCTTTGTTGTAGACATTTCAGAATTTTCTCAATATTGGATCATGTCATCTGCAAATAGTGTGTTTTACTTCCTCTTTTCCTATTTGGATGCCTTGATTTTTTTTTCTTTTCTTCTCTAATTGCTCTAACTAGAACTTCTAGTACAATGTTGGACAACAATGGTGATAAGTGGGCATCCTTGTCTTGTTTCTGATCTTAGATGGAAATCTTTGAACATTTCCCCACTGAGTACAATGTTGGCTGTTGGTTTTTCATATATGCCTTTTATCATATTGTGCATTTTCCTTCTACTCATATCTTTTGAAGTGTTTTTTTATCAAGAAAGAATGCTGGATTTTGTCAAATGCCTTTTCTGTGTCTATGGTGATGATCATGTGTTTTTTTCCCTTCAGTTTGTTAATGTGGTAAATCATGTTGATTGATTTTCTTAGTTTACCTAGCCTTGCATACCAGGAATAAGTCAACTTGGTTGTGATGTATGTAAGTCTTTGATAATGCTCCTGGATTCAATTTGTCAATATTTTGTTGAGAATTTTTGCCTCTCTCTCTTCATTAGAGAGATTGGTCTATAATTTTCTTTCCTTATAGTGTCTTTATCTGGCTTTGGTGTTAGGGTGATGTTGGCTTCATGAAAAGTGTTGGGTAATTTTCCCTCCTCTTCATCATTTTGGAAGTGTTTAAACAGGATTGATGTTAATTCTTTTTGAGATGCTTGGTAGAATTCATCTCTGAAGTCATCTGGTCCTGCGCTTTTCTTTGTTGGGAGATTTTTGATGATGGATTCAGTCTCCTTTAATGTGATTGATTTGTTAAGTTCTTGTATATCTTGTAGTGTCAATGTAGGTTGTTTGTGCATTTCTAGGAATTTTCACATTGTTAGGTTGTCTAGATTGTTGGCATACAGTTTCTCATAATATCCTCTTTTGTTTTTTAAAGATTTATTTTTAATTTATTTCTCTCTTCCCCCTCCGCCCCCCTCAGTTGTCCGCTCTCTGTGTCTATTTGCCATGTGTTCTTCTGTGTCTGCTTGTATTCTTGCCCATGGCCCTGGGAATCTGTGTCTCTTTTTGTTGAGCCATCTTGCTGTGTCAGGATTCCATGTGTGTGGCACCACTGCTGGGCAGGCTGCACTTTTTTTTACCCCAGGCAGCTCCCATTATGGGGTGCACTCCTTGCATGTGGGGCTCCCCTGCGTGTGGGACACCCCTGCATGGCATGGCACTCCTTGCACACATCAGCAGTGCACTTGGGCCAGCTCACCACATTGGTCAGGAGGCCTTGGGGATCAAAGTGGAGTTCGAACCCTGAAACTCCCATGTGGTAGGTGAATGCTCTATCAGTTAAGCCAAATCCGCTTCCCCGTAATATCCTCTTTCGAATCTTTTATTTCTGTGGGGTCAGTCATTACTTTCCTCCTTTCATTTCTGATTGTATGTATTTGCTTCTTTTTTCTCCTTTGTTAAGCTTGCTAGCAATTTGTCAATTTTACAGATCTTCTCAAAGACCTAGCTTTTGGTTTTGATATTCCCTATTTTTTTGTTGTTGTGGTGGTTCATTTATTTCTGCTCTTATCTTTATTGTTTCTTTCCTACTGCTTGCTTTGAGGATTGGTTTAGTGGTTTTTTTTCTAATTTCTCTAGGTTTTGAGTTAAGTCTTTGAGTTTAGCTCTTTCTTCTTTTTTTAATATAGGCATTTAGGGATATAAATTTCCCTACCAAGACTTGCTTTGCTGTATCCCATAAGTTTTGGTAATTCGTGTTCTTGTTTTCATTTGTGTCAATACATTTACTGATTTCACTTGCTATTTCTTCTTTGACCCACTGATCATTTAGGAGTGTGTTCTTTAGATTCCACACAGTTGTGAAGTTACCTTTTTCCTGTGTATGTTGATTTCCAGTTTCATTTCTTTATGATCTAAGAAGGTGCTTTATATAATTTCAGTGTTTTTGTATTTATTGAGACATGCATTGTGCCCTACATGTGATGTATCCTGTTGAAGGATCCATGGGCACGTGAGAAGAATGTATAACCTGCTACGTGTGGATGCAGCATTCTGTGTGTCTGTTAGGTCTAACTTATTTATTCTTTAAGTTCTCTGTTTCCTTGTTGATCTTTGTTGAGTTGTTCTGTCTCATGATGTGAGTGCTATATTAGAGTCTCCAACTATTATTGTAGAGATGCCTGTTTCCCCCTTCAGTTCTGCCAGAGTTTGTCTTACATATTTTGGGGCACTGTGGTTAGGTGCATAAATATATCTTCCTGGTGAGTCGTACTTTTTATTAATATATAATGGCCTTCTCTGTCTTCTAACTTTTTTTCACTTCAAGTCTGTTTTGTCCAATAGTCGTATAGCTATCGCTGCTCTTTTTTGGTTACTATTTGCATGGAGTATCTTTTTCCAACCTTTTACTGTGAGCCAGTTTGTATCACTGAGTCTAAAGTGGGTCTCTTGTACGCAGACTATGGATGGCTCATGTTTTATTATCCATTCTGTCAAGCTGTATCTTTTGTTTGGTGCATTTTTTTCTATTCACAATCAATGATATTACTGTAAAGGCATTATATACTTCCAACATTTTATTCTTTGCTTTTCATGTGTCATATCATATTTTGGTCTGTCTTTTTACTCTGGATTATCCTTTCTGCTATTCTTTTTTTTTTTTTAATTAATTTATTTATTTATTTCTCTCCTCTTCTCCCCCCCACCCCCACCCCAGTTGTCTGTTCTCTGTGTCTATTTGCTGCGTGTTCTTTGTCCGCTTCTGTTGTCATCAGGGGCATGGGAATCTCTGTGTCTTTTTGTTGCGTCATCTTGTGTCAGCTCTCCATGTGGGTGGCGCCATTCATGGGCAGGCTGAACTTTCTTTCACGCTAGGCAGCTCTCCTTTTGGGGCACACGCCTTGTGTGGGGGGCTCCCCTATGTGGGGACACCCCTGCGTGGCACGGTACTCCTTGTGCACATCATCACTGCTCATGGGCCAGCTCCACATGGGTCAAGGAGGCCCAGGGTTTGAACCGCAGACCTCTCATGCGATAGATGGATGCCCTAACTGCTGGGCCAGGTCCGCTTCCCTTTTCTCTATTCTTTTCTCTATACTGTCCTCCAGGCCTCTCTCTTCTGTCTTTTTCTTTCATACTCTCCTCTAAGCCTCTCTCTTCTGTCCTTTTCTTTCAGGCTCTAAGGCTTCCTTCTTATTTTCTGCAATTTGGATTCTTTTTTGCAAACTCTCTTAGTTTCTGTTTGTTTGTGAATATTTTATACTCACCTTCATATTTTGAGGACAGTTTTGCTGGGTGCAGAATTCTTTGCTGGCAGTTTTTCTCTTTCAGTCTCTTAAATGCATCATACCACTGTCTTCTCGCCCCATAGTTTCTGATGAGAAATCGGCACTATTACTGGGCATCCCTTGTGTGTGATGGTTTGCCTCCCTTACTGCTCTCAGAATTTTCTCTTTTATCCTTGACGTTTGACATTCTGAATAATACATGTTTTGGAGTACATCTATTCGGATTTATTCCAATTAGGATATGGTGGGCTTCTTGGACATGTGGGGTCATTTCTTTTGTGAGAGTTGGGAAATTTTTAGCTGTTCCCTTAAATACTCTTTTTAACCCTTTTCCCTTCTTATCTCCTTCTGGAACTCCCCTGACATGCATGGTGTTGTGTTTTCTGTTGTCATTCATCTCCCTGAGCCTCTGCTCAACTTTTTTCCAATTTTTCTCCCTCTGTTCTTTTCCCTCTTCAATTTCAGCTGTTCTGTCTTCAGTGTCAGTTACTCTTTCTTCTATCCTTTCAAGTCTGCTTGAGATTGTTGTATACCTTTAATGTGTTTTTGATTTCACCTATTGTGTCTTTCTTTCCCATGATCTCTGTTGCTTTTCTATTCCACATTTTAAATTCTCTTTGTGCTTGCTCAGTGTTGTCTTGATGTCATTCATCCCTTTAGCCATATTGTCTTTCATCTTATGAATTTAATTTATGCATCTCATTAATTAGTTCTCTCAAATCTTGCATCTCTTCTGGGGCTTTGAGATATTCCTTTTCCTGGGCTATGTCTTCCATTTTCTTATTCTGGCTTGTAAATTTTTGGTGATTAGTATGTAGTTTACTCAGATGCTCAATTTCTTTGTCTTTTGTTTGAGATTTAGTGGCAAGAGGCTGTGTGTTATTGTTGCTCTTTGATTCTTGATTCAACCTGGATCATTAGGGTTGCTCAAAAGTGTGCTCTGCACCCAGTAATGAGTTGCAGACCTACTTCCTAGTGGTGTGGGAGGAAAGCTATAAATGTCAGAAAAAGCCTCATTTATTTTTAATTATCTCATATGTACTTCCTAGTTCTGCCAGCAGATGGCACTGTTTGGCAGCCCTCTCAGTTCAGTGCCTGTTTAGAGTGTTTTTGCTGTAACATAGCCTGGATCAATGTGAATGAGTCCTGCCTAGAGGCTAAGAGCTTTGTGATTTGAACTTTCTTATGAAAAATTCTCTAGCCTTCTCTGGCAGCCCCCTCCCATTTCCTGGGTAGGAAATAATTCCACTTCCTTCTGCATCCTCCACAGTCAGTCCCAGTTTATAGAGGAGATTGAGAGGGTCAGATTTCTTTACTCCCTTGTAGCCTCCAAAGGCAAACAATGGCAAGGGCTACCTGACCTGGAAGGCCCTTGGGACACAACAGACCAAATGTGTGGGTCCAAAGCTGAGTCAGCCTTAGATTGTGTCCCTCTCTCTCCTGTTTCCTGGGAAGGTGCATCCTCAACAATCAGTCCCACCTATAAGAGAGGGAGATTGAGAGTGTTGGATTTCTCCAGTCCTGCTTAGTGTCCCAAGGTAGACAACAGTGTGATCCCACTTAGCCCTGAAAGGCTGGTGGGACACTGCAGACCAGAATTGTAGGTGAGAAGCTGTCAGCCTTAAGCTGTCCCTCTTGCTCCCCTTTCTGGGGATGGCAGATCCCTGTGTACACCTTTGTAATCAGATCAGAGGCCTTTGTACCCTTTTTAAAATTATTTTTAAAAGATACTTAGGTTACATAAAATGTTACATAAAAAAATAGGAGATTCTCATATGCCCCACAACTCCTACTTGTTCCCAACATTAACTTCTTTCATTAGTGTGCTATATCCATTACAACTGATGAACAGATTTTGGAGCATTGCAACTAAGCATTGTTTTTAGTTTACATTGTAGTTTATACTCTCTCGCAGTCAATTCTCTAGGTTATGGCAGAATATATAAGGGCCTGTGTATTGGTCAGCCAAAGGGGTACTGTTGCAAAATACCAGAGATTGGTTGGTTTTTTATAAAGGGTATTTGTTTGTGGTGGGAGCTTACAGATACTAGACCATAAAGCATAAGTTACTTCCCTCAACAACGTCTGTTTTCACATCTTGGAGCAAGATGTCTGCCGATGTCTGTGAGGTTCAGGCTTCCTGGGTTTCCTCCCTTCCAGGATCTTGCTTTTCTATGGGTTCAGAGTTCCTTGCTTCCCAGGGCTCCAGCTTCAGCATCAAACTCCAACCTCAAAACTCCAACATTAAGAACTCTTAATTCTGTCCTTTGCCATGCCTTTTATCTGTGTGTCCTTGCCCATGAAATGGTGGGGACTCAATGCTCTTCTGGCACAAGTGGTTGACATAATTACCTAATCAAGTAAATCTGTGAATTCTAGTATGCCCAGAGGAAAAGATAAGCTTACACATATAATCAAATATTTCTTTCTGGAATTCATCAGTAATATCAAACTCTACAGCTGGTATCTGTAATTACAATGTCATTCAGGTCTATTCCAAGTCCTGAAAATGCCCCCCTATTACACTTTTTTTCCTCTCCCTGACTTCATCACTTCCAGTGGGCATTATGTTCACATCAATGATAGTTTTTCCATTGATAGAACCAAAGTAAGTCTATAGAAGAACACCAGTAAGTCCACATTGTCTATATTTTATTCCCCATTCCTGAGCATTTTGGAATGGTGATGCCTACTCTTCCAGAGAGGGGGCTTTGATCCTATTTGGCTGATAGATTGGACTTTCTTGCTTGCAGTTGTAGGCTTTCTTAGTTTCTTGGTGTGGTGGTTGTCCATTCTGACTTCCTTGTTAGTTGTCCTGGGTGAGTTCAATGAACTGGAGAGTAGTTTTGCCATTCATCACTGTAATATATATTGTTCTATATGTACAGTTGCATTTCCTTCCATTACTTCCCTAATATTTTACTTTTTTCATTTTGTCTTCCAAGAAATTTTAGGTCACAGTAGAGTCACATAGAGAATAAAGGGGACTCCCATATACGCAACAGCCTTCCCTTTCCCCCCTTACCCTGTTAATCACCTTCTTACATGTGGATGGTACAATTGTTAGAACTGATGTACAAATATTAAAACATCGGTGCAAATTATGATCAGTGGTTTATATTATGGTTTACATTTTAGACCATATACTTTTATAAATTTTTGATGAAATTTAACATGGCCTGTATCCATCATTGCAAGATCATGCAGAACACTTCCTTTGCCCCCTAAATATCCACTTTGTGTTGATCCCATTCCTTCCTCTCCCTCCCCTCAGGACTGACTGTGACCACCAGGCTTCACTCCTTGAAGGACAAGATTTGTAGATACTTGGAACAGTGCTGAAGACTTGACACACTAGTCTGTCCTCCCCTGTTAGGAACCACCTATACTCTCTGGAGACACCCTCTTCTCTGTTTGAGAACGTATCAGGCCTCCCCTGTATGGGAGTTCAACTCCTTTCCACTCATTATGTGGGTCTCCCTCCACTGATACAACACACTATGACAAAATGATCACTTGTACCTTCTCTAGAAGACTGCCCCAGGTGTGCCCTGTCCCAAATATACCCCAATCCAACACCCTAAACAAGTAGCCCTTCCTTGTCATATTGCCAAAAAAATTTTCTCAACATTGTAGTTTCAACCACATACCTGCCAATCCCCAGTGTTCAGCTGCTACCTCCCCCAACCCTTCCCCTATTTCCATGGACCATCCAACCCATCCTCCCTACCTTGGCCCCTGTCAAGCTTGCACCACCCAACCCAATAGTATCCCTACACCCCTGTCATATCCCTTCACTGCACAACTTCTCACTTACACCTAATCATAGATTTCACCCCTATGGGCATTGGCTCACAAACTTCTCCCTTTCTATTTCCTGGAAACCTGTCTTCCAGACTCTAGCTCCCTGAGTTGGCTCAATTAGTTTAATTCTTATCAGAGAGGTCATGAAATATTTGTCCTTCAATGCCTGGCTTGCTTCACTCAACATAAGGCCCTTCAGATTCATTCATGTTATCCCATGTGTTGTACTGTATACCTTTTTCCAGTTGAGTAATATTTCATTGTATGTATATACTACATTTTGATTATCCATTCATCTGTTAATGGGCATTTTGGGTTGATTCCAAATTTGGCAATAGTGAATAATGCTACTATGAACATTGTTGTGCTTAATTGGTTTGTGTCCTTGTTTTCAGTTCTTCTGGGTATATACCCAGGAGTGGAATTGATGGGTCGTATGGCAGAACTATAATTAGTTTTGTGAGGAAATGCCAAACTGTCATCCACAATGGCTGGGCCTTCCTACATTCCCAACAACCATGGATGAGGGTGTCGATTACTGCATATCCTCTCCAACACGTTAGTCCTCTGATTTTTTAATGTCTACCAGTCTAATGGAAGTAAGATGGTATCTTGTTGTAGTTTTGATTTGCTTTTCCTTAATAGCTAGTGATGTTGAGCATCTTTTCATATCTTCTTTGGAGAAGTGTTTGTTCAAATCTCTTGTTCATTTTTTAAATGGGTTGTCTTTTTATTTATGAGATATAGGGTTTCTTTATATATACTGGATATTAAGCTCCTATCAGATATTTGGTTACCAAATATTTTCTACCATTGGTTAGGCTGTCTTTTCACTTTCTTCACAAACTCCTTTCAGTTGCAAAAGGTTTTAATTTTGAGGAGGTCCCATTTATCTATTTTTTTCTTTTGCTTCTCATGCTTTGGGTTTGAAGTTCATGAAGACATTTCCTATTACAAGGTCCTATAGAAGCTTCCCTACTTATCTTCCAAGGTCTTTTTGGTCTTGGCTCTTATAATTAGACCTTTGATCCATCTTTAGTTAGTTTTTGTATAAGGTGTGAGATGGATAGTCTTTTGGATATTTATATCCAGTCTCCAAGCACCATTTGTTGAAGAAAGTCCATTCTCTCCCAGTTGAGTGGGCTTGGTGGCCTTGTTGAATATCAAATGACTGTATATGTGATGATCTTTATCAGAACTCTGAATTCAGTTCCATTGGTTAGTATGTCTGTTCTTGTGACAATACCATGCAGTTTTGACCACTGTAGCTTTGTAGTATGCTGTAAGCCAGGTAGTGTGATTGCTTCAATTTCATTTTACTTTTTCAATATGTCTTTGAATATTCAGGGACTCTTGCCCTTCCAAATAAATTTCTTAGTCTTTCCAGTTCATTAATAAATGCTGTGTTGATTTTTATTGGGATTGCATTAAATCTTGGATAGTTTGAGTAGGATCGACTTCTTAATGGTATTTAGTCTTTCTGTCCATGACCAGGGAATATTCTTCCATTTTTCTAAGTCTGAGATTTCCTTTAACAGTCCTTTGTAGTTGTCTGCGTATAAGTCATTTACTTCTTTACTTAAACTTTCCCTAGTTATTTGATTTTTAGTTTCTATTGTAAATGGTTTTTTTTTTTTTTGCTTGATTTCCTCATCAGATTGTTCATTATTGGTGTACAGGAATGGTATGATTTTTCGCATTGTTCTTATAACCTGTAACTTTACTGAACTCATTTCTAAGTCCTGGAAGCTTTGTTTCTCAGGGCTGTTTATGTATAAGATCATGTCATCTATAAATAGTGAAAGTTTTACTTCTTCCTTTCCAATTTTGATGCCTTTTACATCTTTTTCTGGCGTCAGTGCTCTGCAAGTACTTCTAACATAATGTTAAATAGGAGTGGTGAGAGTAGACATCCTTGTTTTGTGTCCAGTCTTAGAGGGAAAGCTTTAGGATTTCACCATTGTATATGATTTGGCTGTGGGTTTTTCATATATATCTTATCTTATGTGAGGAAGTTTCCTTCTATTCATATCTTTTGGAATGTTTTTGTCAGGAAAGTTGCTGTATTTTGTCAAATGCTTTTTCTGTATCTGTAGAGGTGATCCTGTGTGTTTTTTCCTTTGATTTCATTATGTGGTATATTAGATTGGTTGATTTTCTTATGTTTAATGTTCCTTGTTCCTTGCATACCCAGGATGAAACCCACTTAGTCATGGTGTGTAATTTGCTTGATGTGTTGTTGAATATGATTAGCAAGTATTTTGTTGAGGATTTTAGCATCTAGGTTCATTAGAGAGATTAGTCTTTAATTTTCCTTTCTTGTAGCATCTTTGGGTTTGGTGTTGGGGTAATGTTGGCATCATAGAATGAGTTAGGCAATGTTTCTTCTACTTCTGTTTTTTCACAGAGTTTAAACAGGATTGGTGTTAGTTCTTTCTGGAATGTTTGGTAGAATTCACACATGAAACTGTCTGGTCCTGGGCTCTTCTTAGTTGGGAGGTTTTTGATGACTGACTCTGCCTCTTAATTTGTGATTTGTCTGTTGAGTTCATCTTTTTCTTTCATCAATGTGGGCTGCTTGTGTTTTTCTAGGAATTTGCCCATTTCCTCTAAAATATTCTTGTTGGCTTATAATTTTTCAATGGATCCTCTTATGATAACTTGATTTCTGTGGGGTCAGTGGTCATATCCCTTTCCTCATTTATTATTTTATGTATTTGCATCTTCTTTCTTTTTTCTTTTTAACATAGTTAAGTGTTCGTCAATTTTATTGATCTCCAAGAACCAACTTTTGGTTTTATATTTTCTAGTCCTTATTTTCAATTTCACTTAGTTCTGCACTAATCTCGGTTATTTCCTCCATTTTACTTCCTTTGGGGTTAGTTTGTTCTTTTTCTGGTTCCTCTGGGTGTGCAGTTAGGTCTTTGATTTTTCATATCAGCATTTAAGGGTGTGAATTTTCCTCTCAGTACAGCTTTTGCTGCATCCCATAGGTTATGTTATATTGTGTTGTTTTTTTCATTCCTTTCAAGGTAGTTACTGATTTCTTTGTAATTTTGTCCTTGACCCGCTGGTTGTCTAAGCATGTATTGTTTAACTTCCATATCTTTGTGCCTGATCTGCTTCTCTGCCCCTTGCTGATTTCCAGCTTCAGTCGATTATAGTCAGATAAATTACTTTCTGTAATTCAGTCTTTCTGAATTCATTTGAGAGCTGCTCTGAGGCCTAGCATATGGTCTGTACTGGAGAATGATCCACGTGCTCTCAGGAAGAATGTATATCGTGCAGTATTTGAGTGTAATGTTATGTATATGTCTATTAGGTCTTGATCCTCTAATGTATTATTCAGGGTCTTTGCTTCTTTATTGGTTCTTGTTGAGATGTTCTGCCTAATGGAGATAATGGTGTATTAAAGTCCCCCAGAGTAATTGTAGAAGTATGTGCTTCCCCACTTAGTTTTTTCCTTTGTTTGCCTCATGTATTTTGAGGTGCCTTGGTTTGGTGCATAAATGTTTATGATTTTTCTTTGTTCTTGATAAATTTCTTTTTTAAAAATACATAGTGTCATTTTTTGTCTCTTATAATAGATTCGCATTTGAAGCCTGTTTTGTCTGATTTTAATATAGCTACTCTCACCCTCTTCTGATTATTGTTTCCATGTAAAATTGTTTTCCAACCACTCACTTTCATTCCCCTTGAATCCCTGGGTCCTTGATGAGTTTATTGTAGGCAGCATATGGATGGGTCATATTTCCTTATCCATTCTGCCAATCTGTATCTCTTGATTGAAGAGTTTAAGCCTTTAACATTCAATGTTATTACTTTTAGGGAATTACTTATATTAGCCATATATATATATATATATATATATATATAGGCTTATATATGCCATCTGTTGTTTTTATCTTTTTATCTTTTTATTCTTGCACTATCCTCCACTGCTTTGTTTTTTGCCCCCTTTCATCCTGCAAAACTCCCTTTAGTATTTCTTGAAGGGCAGGTTTCTTAGTGACAAACTCTCTTACTTTCTCTTTATCTGTTAATATATTGAATTCTCCTTCATTTTTCAATATCCAGGTTTGCTGGATAGAGAATTATTGGCTAGAAGTTTTTTCTTTTAGTACCTTAACTCTGTCATACCAGTGTCTTCCTGCCTGCATGGTTTCAGATGAGAACACAGCAGTTAATCTTTCTGAACTTCTCTTGTGTATGATGGATCTCTTTTCTCTTGCTACTTTCAGTATTCTCTGTCATGAGGGTTGGACAATTTTTCAAGAATATGTCAGCTCTCTGAGTGTACAGAGCCACTCCTGGGCAGGCTGCACTTTTTTCTTGCAGGGCTGCTCTCCTTGCGGGCACACACCTGTGTGTAGGGCACCCCTATGCCGGGGCACCTCTGTGTGACATGGCACTTCTTGTACGTGGCAGCACTATGCATGGGCCAGCTTACCAGATGGGTCAGGAGGATCTGGGGATTGAACCCTGGACCCTCAATATGGTAGATAGATGCTCTAACAGTTGAGCCATGTCCACTTCCCCCAGTGTCTTTTAAATATCCTTAATCTCTTCCTTTTCTTCATTAAGTTGATTCATGCTATTTGGATATCTTTGATTAGTTCCAAATTCTGTATCTCCTTCTTTTTTTTCAATTTGCTCATTAGATTGGGCCATGTCTTCCTGTTTCTTGTATGGCTTATAATTTTTTGTTGGTGTTTAGGCATCTGTTTATCTTGATGGGTTTATTCAATTGGTTAGCTTCTCTTTCTGCTCTAGTGTTTTATTTTGTTATTGTTTTTACATATTGTAAGTTTTCACTCTGACACTTCATTCCTCTTATTCTATTTCCTTGTCATCTCTGTTCTTTTGAAAAAAATGTGACCAGAGATAAGAGATAAAGAATAATAAGAGCAATAATAATAATAAAAGGTAGAAGAGGAGTCATACAAGACCTAGGAAAATAAATAGTCCATGTGAGTAAAAAATCTTAAGAAGGAGAGAGGAATAGTGGAATCGAAAATATGAAATGAGAAAAAATAGAGAAAAATAATGAATTAAAAGCCTGGAATGATGAGATAAAGAGAAAAGAAAAGAAAGAAAAGAAAAAGAAAGTGTAAAAAAATAATGAAAGAAGATGGAGAAAAACAGAATGTGAAAAAAAAGAAAAATTTTTTAAAAAATTGAAGGCCAAACAAAAATAGGCAGGATGAATGAGAAGCAGAAGATAGAAAAATTAAGGAAAGAAAGAAATTATGTAGGCAGAAAAAAATGGTAAAAATATAAAAGGGAACAAAGAAAGGGGAAACACAACAAAGAGAAAGGAAACAGTAGCAGCAACAATGAGAAAACAACTTAGGAAAGAGTTTTCCCTTTAGGCTCCTAAGGAGCTTCTCAGGTTGCTGGTGTTCATCCATCACTCTGCAGCCTTCCATCTGCAGGCAGGTGATGTATCCAGTTCTAGTGATTAAAATTTAAAGTTAAAGAAAGGGGTCTTTTTTTAAAGCAAGGAAATAACAGGTCCAAGAACACCTAAATCCAAAAGAACACCTGTACATTCCTTGTCATAAACTACAGGCTGATGCCTGATATGTGTTGGGTCACAGCTTTGACCAGGAGCCTCCTATTGGCAAGGCAGGACTCCCTCCACTGAGCTAAATTGTCTCCTTAGGTTAATCAGACTTTAGAGAGCTAGGTGCCACCTTTCCAGGTGCTTGTAGACTTCTGTACCTGCTAGAGTCCTGCTGATGAGGTAGTTGTGCCCAGCCCCTTTCTAGTCTAATGGCTTTCTCTCCTCAGGAGGGCATCTGGGTGTGACCACCTGCCTGAAGGGATCACCCCTCCCCTCTCCCAGATAGGTCTGGGTCTCTTCCAAGATTCAAAGGGACCTGAGCTGGTCAAACTCACCACAAGGAAACCACTGTGCAGCATCTGCTAGTCCCCTCTTTCTCCCAGGGACCACCCCTTCCCAATCCCTTGGCAGCAGCAAGCCAGGGGCCATGCGGCTACTTGCCAGGATTGCAGGGTACCTGTGTGATTTCCAGCCACAGAGGCGAGCAACTCCTGGTTTTCTTCTTTATCTTTCCAGTACCTTCCAGATGACTCAGAGCACCTTCCTGTTCTTTAAGCATCCAGAGCCCCTCCTTTAGATAGGTACCTGACTTCTCTGTCCTTTTTTTGTGTGAGCATGTCAGTCTCTACCTACCTTCTTTGTCATATTTCCTCAAAGTCCTCAAAGTTGTTTTTTGATATTTCCTCTAGAATATCCTTGCAGTTGTCTCTGTTCCCTTGATAAATAATATTAGGACCAGAGGAAAGGAAAGAGATGAGGAGAATAATAGCAATAATAATGCAAAGAAAGTAGAAGGGGAACTGTGTAAGAGCTAGGAAACTAAGGAATGTAAGTAAAAAAATCAATTAAAAAAATACAAAGGAAGAAGAATAAAAAGAGTTGGAAAAGAAAAAATTAAACAAGAATGAAAATAGAAAAGAATTAGAATGAATTAAAATGCTAAAGAGACCAGAGGAAAATAGAAGGAAAGAAAAAGGAGAGAAAAAGAAAAAATGAAAACCAAACAAGAGCTGGTGGAATGAAAGAAAAGCAATAGAAGTCAGAAGACAAAACTGAAGGAAGAGAAATAAAATAGGTTGAAAAATAAGTAAAAATTTAAAAATTAGAAAAAGGAACAATGAAAGGGAAAAGAACAAACAAGAAAAAATAGTAACAAAGGAACCATCCGGGAAGAGCAGCCTTCCCTCTTAGGCCCCTAGAGACCTCATAGGCTGCTGGTGCTCATCAATCACTCTATAGTCTGCCTTCCAGGTGATGAATCCAGTTTTATCATGTAAAATAAAGGGAAAATAAAGAAAAATCCAAAAAACCATTAAAAAAACAAGAGAAACTCAGCCTATATGTCTCTATCATGAGGTGCTCATTGTGTGCGTACTCTCTCTCGATCCCTTCATTCAGGAGGTACCAGGGCTCCAACCAGGCACCTGCATGCAAGGCAGGCCCTTCCCTCTTGTGCTGCTGCACCTCTATGAGCTGAATAGGCTTTTGGAAGCTAGTCTGACTCTTCCTGGCCCTGTTTCCCTTAAGGAGTTGGACTTCTAATAGCTCTCAGGGGCTGGGCTAGATGGGTGTCTGTCCCTGCCCCTCCTTGACCAAGTTCCTCTCTCCCAGGGTGGCTGGGTGTGACAGCCTGCCTGAGCAGATTCCCTCTCCCCTCTCCCCAGGGCTACCTCAGTGCTGGCTGGTGTCCTCCCTGAGATTCAAAAGGGGCGGAGGTTTCCAAACCCACAGAAAGGAAACCACTCTCCACCCTTCACCAGACCCCATTCCTCTAGGGAATGTTCCCTCCCTCTCAACTGGCCTTTGAGAGCCATGGGGTCCACGGAGGCTATTTTCCTTGAAGGTGGGGCTTGCCCACCACCTTTTCCAGCCACAGGAGTGAGTAGCTCACGGTTTTCCCTTGGGCTCTCTATCTGTTTGTCCAGCTTTCTCCTGAATGATGCTGGCATGCCTGCAGCCTCCTGCTCTGTGGATTCCCAAAACAGCTCACTCCAGTTAGGCCCCTGCCCCCTCTGCCATTGGTTTACAGAAGAGATGAGCAGTGCCCACCTACATCAACACCATTTTCCCAGATTAGTGTATCTACAACAACAATTTTTAATGTGCTCAATGAGCAAAAGGAAAACATGAGAATGATATCTCCCCAAATAGGGAATATCAATAAAGGGCTAGAAAGTATAAAATTAGTGGAAATAGAACTTCTGGAGTTGAAAAGTATGATGATATGAGAACTTCTGTTGAGGTGGTCAACAACAGGTGTTTCTCTGTCTAAAGTTCTAAACAACTCTCAGCATCCTGGAGTGTGCACCTTCTATTTCAGTCCTTCTTCACCCAGATCATGTCTACTCCAAAGGATGTAGCAGTGAGTCCTTCCAGGTTTCATGTTAATTTTACTGATCACTAGTGATATTGATTGAATTTTCCTATGCCTTCTCATCCTTAACTCATTGCAGATAATGTGATTTAGGGTACAAAGAGGAGGGGACTTGGTCAGTTATTGTTTTTTTTAGAAACCTCTACTTCCTTCTGAGAACCAAAGACTGCACCCAGCATGAATGAAAATCCACCAATGGAAAAACACCACTGTACTCAGAGAGATTCCACATCCTTGCCTCTGGATCCCCATGAGATTTACAGGAAAATATTGCCCTCTAGTAACAGGGAGAATTACAATTCAAATTTCTGTGAACCCCAGTATCCCTCAGAGAATCCCCAATATACCTACCTAAGTCAACCAGATCTCAGTGACAGCCCTCATGTTATCTAAATTAATCTATCCTAGTCTCACAAGGGAGAAAGGTGATTGTTTTCTCTATTAAAAACACTTATTGAAGCCATTTAAATTTAAGAATTGGTTTTTCCATTTCTGTAAACAAAAATGGCTGCTGGGCAATTATTATATTGAATCTGTAGTTCCCTGTGGGTAGTATTGATATTAGAACTATATAGTCTTATGGGCTATGATGTGGCCCATTGACCATGAGGTGCAGAGATGCCCAGAGATGTACTTACCAAATGCAATGGATGTGTCATGATGAAGGGAGTGAGTGTTGCTGGGGGGGGAGTGGTGGGGTGGGGGTGGTGGGGTTGAATGGGACCTCATATTTTTTGAATGTGATATTTTTACAAAATGAATAAAATTTTTAAAAAAAGAGAGAAAAAAGAACTATATAGTCTTATCATCCTTGAACAATGGATGTCTTGCCATATGTTTAGGTCTTCTTCAGTTTCATTCAGTTATGTTGCTAGTGTTCATGTGTTTCATCCTTTCATTCAATTCATT